>NW_020897693.1:47011918-47323619 GCF_003984885.1 Neopelma chrysocephalum
GCCTGCCCGCGCTCGGGCGCTCCGGGCAGGGGGCCGGGGCCGGGCGGGCGGCGGGGGCCGGGGGCGCTCCGGCGGGGGCGCGGCGCTGACCGAGGCATCTGCTGCCAGGCAGGGGCCGAGCGCGCTGCACCCGCAGTCCGTGCCGGGACCTCGGCGGCGCCTGGTGCCCGGGGATAGATCAGATCAGCCTGCGGCGGGGCGGCGCGGACTCCTCTCCTGCCCGAACGCACTCGCACTCCAGGGCTTTCTGCAGGTGCCCCTTTTCACTTACTTTTTCCTGCCTCCCCCTTTCCCTTCCCCGCGCCTCTCGCTCTTTGCCGCGCTCCCCGCGGTGAGTGTGCCTGTGCGGGGAGGGGAGGGCAGGGAGGCGAGGCCGGAGCGGGGAGCCGAGAGCCGCGGCGGCGCTTGCGGCGTTTGATGTGTCGTTTGAATGCAGAAGGCTCGCTCGCTCCTGGCTCCCTCCATATGCAGTGCTGGGGGCGGGCCGACGGCCTTTAAAGGGGCACTGCCGGCAGCGCCGCGCCTGGCGCGGAGCGCGGTGCCGGCTGCGCCCCCCCGGCTGCCGCTGCGGCGGAGCCCCCGCCGCTGCCCAGCCATGGGGCCGCGCCCGCCCCGCCGCCGGAGCTGCCCCTCATCGCCGCGGGAGGAGTTGTATTTTCACCGAGCCCGCCTGCCCGCACCGGCGCTGCGCTATGCCCGCCTGCCTGCCTTGTCTGCCGTGAGCGGAAAGGAAAAAAGTGTTTTGTTTTCACGCCATTCATTTCGTGCGCTGATTCGCGACGCCGCGTTTTAGCGCGTTGAATGAATCGCCGTGTTGTAGGTCAGGGAAAAATAACGAATGTTTAAAAGTTTATACTGAGTCATTCCTCTGCAGATGAACCTATGACTGACTCATAATCTGAGAACTGCAGTGGCTTGTAAAATAGGAAGGTAAGGCATTTACGTCTTGATTTATTTGTATCTTTGAGTGCCTGAGATCTGATTTGTCTGCAGAAAACAAGAGAAACTCAATATTAAGAGGCATAATCTTATGTTCTGCCGATCAGAGCTTGCGTGTGACGTGACGGACTGTATGTGCTCCTCTGCATGGATCTTTACCACGCATTAGGGCATCTTTCATCTTTTTCTGTTTCTGTAGTAGTAAAATGTGGGAAGTTCCAATGATACAATTTGAAATATGCTGTCTCCTTGTGTCCGAGACTTCTCTGGCTTGTTGAGATCTAACTGAGCCTTGTGTATTGTAATTTGTGCGGTTTTTTATTTCTTCAGTAGAAGTGTGTGGTTTTCCTTTCAGGTTTGTCCCATAGGGTGCACGTACCATCACTGAGCACTAATCTGAACTTGCACTCATAGACCAAAAAGGAGCTTTATTGAACGATGTGAAGGTGTACTTCAGTGTTTAGCTTAGAGAAATGAAATAGTAGAATTTGAAATTGTAAAAATCTGTATTTGAAATAGCTGTTGACTTGCCTAGAAGCCTAGATTTAAAGGCTACACTGATGGTTGGTTAGAACTAAAGAATTTATAGCATATACCGCATCTGGTCCTTTAAAATGAACCATTGGCTCATACCGCGTATGGATTAATGTAGATCTAAGTGTTATTTATGGTAATTAGAGAGAGGGCTCTTCATTTAAGATGAGAAATACTTCAACCTTTGGACAGAATCAGAATTTTTTATGTCTGAACTGGGAAACCCCTTGTAAAGCTTGGTAACGGAAACACTGATGTATCGTGAGCTTGGGCATTGCAAGCAGGCGGCACTACGGGTTATAAAAGTTGTGTTGTTCCAGCACGAGAATGGTAGGTGTTTTACTGAAATATGACTTGATGAGAAGCTTCTAATAATAGCTGGACCTAGAAAATAGAATCGTAAAGTTCATTCAGTAGCAATGCAAATTAATTCTAATCAAAAGAGGGTGCTAAATGACTCAGTCTTTAAGCTTTCCCGAAGTCTTTCTGTGTTTAAGTTTGATGGTACCAATTTTGAGAAGCCGTTCTTGTATGGATTCAGAGAATTTGATCATCGTGTAACAATATTTACTGTTGATACCTTCGAAAACTCTAAGATGGCAATAGTTAGCATCAGTGACAAAAGATTCTTTAGAAAGTCTTACCAGTCCATGCTAATACGGTTTGTCTTTTAAATGATTTTAAGATCTTGTTGTATTGTAGAACTTTACACTGTTCTTGTCCATAATGAAGACTTAGAAGAGGAATGTGGGTTCTTTTTTTAGTACCTAAGTCCAGCTGTTCTATTAGTAGATATGGCAATGCTGAAAATACAAAAAGCCAAAAATCTTAATTTTTAACTTGTGTTGTTAAACCACTGGAATATAAATACAGTGATAAGTAGCTGATCATAGTTCTTTTGCAGATGAAAAGGCAATTTAAAAATAAAGTAGACTTAAATCTACTCCATTATCCTAAACTGGCTTTGTATGAATAGCTTCGTAAGAATAAAACATTTTGATTTCTCGTATCTTAGATGATATAGTAACTGGATTTCTTTAGGTTCTTTTATTGTAATAATGATTCTTAGTTGAAGGTGCTGCATCTTATGATGTCTGAAGACTGCTCATTACACATTGGTTTCAGGTATCTGTGCACTTATGCACAGTTGCTTTACAGAATTGCCAAGGCTTAAGTTTGGTTTGATTTGGTTTTGTTTGTTTGTTTTTTAAGCTTTGGGTACTTCATGAGTCTGATGCTTGTATTTGAAACCTCCTGGCATTTTTAGTGTATGGCTCAGGAATATCAGAAGTGATGGGAGAGATTGGAGGTTTCAAGATGTGATATGGGGAAAAGAAGCCAAGTGAGGAAGAGTTGTGTGTTTTTGTGCAGCAGAATAAAGGTGTGATTGTAGCACAAGAGAGAGTGTTGTAGTTAAACTAAGTTTTATCTTATACTTTTTACCCTATGGTGATGTAGAAACTTCAGTAGTGAGGGGCTGGCAGAGAGAATATAATGGGTCTCCCAGCTGTGCCTGCTAGAAACCCATGCTCTCATATATGGGTAGTTTAAAGTCAGTATATTTAGTTTTGACAAATCACAAACATTTCATTTTCTTCTATGCCGTTTTTCTTTCTTTGGTAGAAAGGACTAGAGAATTGGGACGAACAGGGAGTCAACTTACAGTGCAGGATCATTAGGTTCCTGCAATATAGGAAGAGGTGCTCTCTTGTAATGGCAAAGAAAAGGAAATAAAGACAAAAAAGCCCTTAGAAAATCTGTAAAGAAAGTATATAGTGGAAACATCTTAGAACCTAGAGAGAAAATAAGGCAAAAGGTTATTTGGTATTGGAGAAGTGTATGTGTGTGTGTGTGAGAGAGAGAGAGAGAGAGAGAGAGCTTTGTATAGTCTTTGAGGGAGTGTTTGTTTTCTTCCTGGAGATCTCTTCTTCTGGATCACTGACAGCAAAATATTGTTGCCACTGTGACTTCAATTGCTACTGACTGTTGGCTTTGTAACTAGGTTAACAGGGCGAGTGTCTCTAAAATTACATACAACAACTGTAGGTCACTAATCCTCTCCACCCGCCAAAAAATGTTAAGCCTTTGATTTCCATGCTGTTGTTCTTCCCTGCTGCTTTACTGTGCACGTATAAAATGTGTTTTTAGTAGAATTTCAAGTTCTGCTGTTCGTCTAGTCAAGGCATCATGGGAAGCAAAGTTTCAACATGTTAGTGTGTGCAGAAGTTCAGTTTTAGACGTGTGTGATGACTTCCATCCCTGCCTCACTCCTTGTACTGAAAACTGGGGTGTTGTGTACTGTGATGTCAAGATTGAATTTTTGCAAATTGCAGGCATTAGAACCTCAGTGGGCATAGCTGTTGGAATGCTTTAAGTTGGAATGTTTTGTTGTTCCAGTATATATAGTTGATTTATAAATGTTGATTTATGAGATAATGTTTCCTCCATACATCAGAGAAATCTATGTAGATTATTTACAATGATAAAAGTTGCTAATGGTTCTGTAGTATAATTTAAATGCTCTGAAATGAATATATCCTTTCACCTACAATATATATAGCAAATGCCTCAGTCAAAAATATTAGTGAAAGAAGTCATGAATCTTCCATTTTACGTGCTTTATTGATGACTGTATGGAAGCTCATAATTAGAAAAGTTTAACATTTAGGGTAATACTGAAATTTGTGGTTTCTGCATTAATATGAAAACCATCTTTCTGTAACTAAAATATGTGCACTTAAGCTCAAAATGCCATAAATCTTTACAGCTTTCTTGGGTGTCTAGCAAAAAGAGTTATTTGGATTTGGTCTGTCTTGAAAAGCATGTTGCAGATGCTACTGTAAGATAAGAAGTGCCTTCCTGGTTGCCACTTTGTTCCTGCAAGCTTGGACATCTATCAAGAAAGAGGAGATGGTCCATTGCAAATACCAGTGTAAAATCTAGGAGACCTGGAGTTTGGATTTTGGTTTTTTCCCATTCCTGTAGATGTGTGTACTACAAGTCATTCAGTTAGGTCAAAAACAATAAGGGTCTTCGATGTTACAGTGCTGAGAGATGTGACAGCATGTCTGAGTCCCAGGAGCAGAAGGGGGATTCCAGTCCAAGTTTCCTGCTTCCCTGAGCAGTATTCTCATCATCAAGCCACAGGCCAGTTAGGAGTAGTGTCACTTCCTTCTCTTGAAACTTTTTGCCATGCCAGGAAAAATCAAAACTCGGTGTGCCTAAGAAATGGAGCAAGAGGAAGCATGATGTCTCAGTCAAGTGATTAGGACTTTTTTTAGGATTACCAGGATGAGTAAAGACTAGGAATCTGCTGATGCTTCATCGACTGTTTTGTTTATTGTTTTCTGGTGCATTCAAACTCGATGTTGAGGTGCTTCCTGAGGTGATCAGCCTTGTGAAGATGTTTTCTTAAGCATGGAAGATGCTCTGGGAAAGAAAAGGTACTTGGGTGTCACTCAGGTTAGGTGGTAGCTGACCAGGAGTTCTGAAAATAACTTTGATGCAGCTAGTGGCTTATTTGTGTCTGGCTTCTTGCTCCATATACAGACAATTTTCCTGGTCTGTAATAACATGGGAATAGTGGTACTTTCCTATGATCTGAGGACATAAAAATGATGAGGTGCTGAGACCCAGCAGGGCAGTACAAGTGTAATCTGTTGATAAATGGAGTGAATTACAAGTGGCTGTGTAGAGGCATCCAGTCCTGCCTCCTCTGCAGTGCTGTGCCATCCCAGCATCATGGGAAGGAAGCAGCACTTGTTTCACTCTTCCACTGATACCCACAACAAATATGCAGTGCTACATGAAGCTGAGTGTACGTGACAGAATTTGTCAGTGTTTGCTGTTCTGGTGTTTGCAGTTGTTCTTGACTTTCTCCTTTGGATGTTCTAGAGAAGTAACATTTTTTTCTTATTCTGTGGAACCAGCTTACATGATAATTGTGCCTAAAATAACTTTGTAACAGCAAAGCCCAGCTCATAAACCAGATTTTGGCATGTGAATGGATTTAGTTTTGTAAGCTCATCCATGTACATGAGAGAGGGAGATAATTAGAACAATTATTAGAAGTTTTTATAATGAAGATCTTGCGTAATGTACCAGTTTGACTGTGCCCTCTCTGTCTTTCCACAGAGAGGAACCTTCTGAGGTTAGGTTGGTTTGAGTGTTGTGCCTTGTAAATTAATGACTCGCAGATGTAAGTCTTGATTTTTTTCCTAGGAAGTATAACTTTATAATTTTCATTTAACTTGTTCTTGATTTAATCTCCTTTAAACCATCCCAAGTGACTCTTCTTTCTGCATTTTATTCTCTTCAGTTACTAATGGAATGCTTTTGTCCGTGCTGTGCTTCTCTTCCAAGTTGTTTGGCCGAACAGTAGAAATGCTCTTAATTTCTCAAGCTGGTTCTTCTGATTCTTAGAAGTGGCTTAGTTTGACCTGCTTTCAGTCAGATCTCTTGGAATTTTAGGGCTGTTAAGGGATGACTTTCATTCTGAGGTGGTTTCATCCTTGCACTTGGGCAAAGTAACTGCATTTGCCCTTTTACTTCCATTTATATCATCTTTTTTTCCCCTCTTGAAATACCTGTTTCCACGATTGTACTTACTTTTGCACTTCTGGGTAATAGTTTTTATCTGCAAATCTACTTTTCTTTGACCTCTCTGTAGCTACCTGCTTCTTTGATTCCTTCCCTACCCCATCTCCCACTCCAGGTGAATTACCAGGGTCTTCTCTTCCAGGTCGCCAAGGATGCATTACAGTGTACCCTGCTATTATCTGAACTACATATGTCTTTATATCTACGCTTGCTCTCATTCCATCCTTTGTACTGTGTTCCTTTCTGTTCATCAAGTACAACATCCTTAAGAGAGGAGGATTGTGCTTTTGCCTAGGAATGTTTCTGTTGTTATGACTGTTGGGGTTGAACTTGATTAGGATACCAGTTTTACATTCAATACGCACCAAAGATAAAGTGCCTGTGGTTGTAAAATGACATATTCTCAAAATGCTACCATTTGGCTGTCAGTTTGAGTAGAAGGAAGCTGGATACCTAAATAAATGAAGACCTCTGAGTTGCATGTGTGCATCTCTAGCAGTTTTGGAACCCTTTGATGCAGTAGTATTTTCATTGCCTTCTAAAATTCAGCGTTTTAGGGGAGGGGGAATAAAGGGTTTGTGCCTACTGTGTTTGAAGCTAATAACATGCAGTATCACTTGAAGTCAGCAATATCCTCTCTGTTTTCTGTCAGGAGTTGAATCATGTTTCTATCTACAGAACCTGAGCATGCTATATTTCATATTAGCAAATATGTCTCACTACTCACCAGTGGTGTCAATATGTGATGGGAATGCCAATGGATCCTGCACTGTAGTTCAGCTAGTAGATACTGCTGTTGTGCTGCTCATACTGCTTGGTGGGTGGTTTTTGTAGCTGTGTTACAGCAAGGTATTTTGACACTCTTTCTTGGGCATGGACAGAATAATGCTCTTGCAATCTCTAGGAAGATAAAACAAGTTTATTGTTATTTGTGTATTGAATTTCATCAGCTATTTTTTGCTAACTGGGACCATAAATTTCCCCTATTCCTCTTTCCTTTTTGCAAATTCCTGCAAACTTCACTTTCATTTTGAAAAGATTATTTAGGCATGCAACTTTCAGTATTTTGTCCAGTAAGATTTTGAGGGAATTTTGGGGGATTTACTCTGTTGGTAGTTTGTGTGGTTTGGCTAGTGGTTTTGTTTGTTTGGTTGGGTTTTTTTGGGTTGTTTGTTTTGGTTTGGTTTTGTGTGTGCTTTTATTTGCTTTTTAAAGAAAGATTTAGGACAAGCAAGTAAATAGCTACCCTTTCCATTCTGTATATTTTTTCTGAGGAGACACTCTCAAAATAAATGAGGAAGAGGCTTGGAATTGTCCTGTTTGTGTAAAAACTGTCCGTGTATTAGTTGACTGTTCTGAGATGAGCTGGGGCAGATAGACTTTGAAAGTCCTCTGAGATATACATAAAAAGGCAGTTATTCTAGAACAAGTGTCCATATGCTAAATTAATTGGAAAAGTTCAAAGTAGTTGAACCCTTGCTTACAATGTTGTGATTTATGTAACAAACAAGGAGAACAAAAGGCAGTGAGGAAAAAACCCGACTCCTTATGGATCCAGTTTATACATAAGTTCTGTCAGGTCTCTTTACAGGAGATAAATGGTGGAAGTTGACAACAGTTATCATGCTACACACTTTATTGATGCCTACAATAAATTTCTCCCTGTGTCCCATATTATATTTTGTAGCAGAATTGCAAGCTGAAGATGTCTGGAGATGCTTAACTTCATCTTAAGCAGATGTAGGTAATGACTTCTATTGCTACAGTTAATGTCGAGGTTTGTCAATGTTCTGTTCACTTCAGAGGTACTGACATCTCTGTTTTGCTTTCATAGGGCAAGTTGAGACATGCCTAAAGTAGCTGTATTTTTCAGCTGGCACTGCTGCTTAAGTGTTGGGTTTTTTTAAAATAAAGTCTTCCTAAAATCTTATCTCCTGGTTAAACAAATGTCTTGTTGTACTTAATAAATTTGTATAGGAAGTTAATGTGTGTGTGTGGGGGGAAAGGACTGTAACTGTCTGTGGAGAAATGGTTTGGCTTCTCTTGGAACTAATCAGATTTTATAGAGTATTAAATAGGCCATGTGCTAAAGTATCAGTTGTTAACACCTCCAAACTAAAATGTTTGTCATGTTAAAGAAGGGGAAATATTGGTGAGCTCTCCATTAGGTGGTGCTGCTGGGATTGAAATATTTATGTACCTAATGGAAGCAGGCTTCTGCCTAGAACTACTTCCATGTCTGTGTTTTGTTTTTTGTAAGGACTTGTCTTTATTAAAATACTTTCCAAAGTAAAATACTTTCCAAAGTATTTGCAAAGCAAGATGCTTGCTAAAACGTTGGTGTTTTTTCAGTTTGAAATGAATAGATACTGAAAAGACAGACTGTCTTCATGGGAAGGAGGTATGGAAGAAATCAATCTCATGCTTTTTGTATGGGTGATTAGAATTTACGAGCTGCCTCTGTTGTAGCTCTCATCTTTTTAAGTGTTGACTCTGATATGTTCATGCCCTGCTGCCATGTAGTTGGGGATACTATAGCATTGAAGAAATTCAGTGACAAGAAATACTTGATTTAAAAATCCAGAAATCAATTAGACTGACCATTACAGCAGAAACACCCTTATGAATCTTTTATTTGAGTTCCTATATGCTTTTTGACCCCAACCACTAGCATTTCTTTTTAAAGAGCTGTGTTTTCACTTAAACACATAATGGTGGTATTTCTCTGCCCGAGCCCTGACTAATTTATGATTTTAGAAAAACTTAAGGGAACAAAGATGGTGCCTGCACACAAAGGCACTGAGTACCATCTTAAATAGTGATGGTCATCCCCGATGGTCTGAAGTTGATGCTTGAAAAGTGTGTGATCTTCATATGGCCAAACTCTTTATCTGCCAGTTCTACACATGACTGGGATATTTTAGGGCATCTAAAGTTGTACTAAACCCCTGCAATTAGACACCTGACTCTCTCTGCAACAGTTAGAGTTGAGATACATATTAAATTAAAAAGAAGTGCATTAGCGAGTGAATTTAAGTACTCTTTGCTGTTAGGATTCCTTCAAAGATAGAAGGATGAGGTTGCTGAGGTCTTTGAATTCTCCCGCACCACCATGTATCAAAAAAAGTATCAAAAAAAATCCCAAACCCTAATTTTTTTAGAAATGGTGTTGGCTAAGAACAATAGTCACACTGGGTTCTCTCTACACTGGGTAGAAGTATTTTTATGTGATTTACAGAATCAAGGCAATTGTGACCAGCTAGCAAAAAAAGTTTAGTAGCATTAAATAGCACTGAGCAAGAAATGCAAGAAATGCATTTTTTTCTTAAGAAACTGAGACTAATTTTTTTTTTCTTTTGAAGATGATGTAGCTTAGCAAGAATCCATTTCTTGGAGTTAGAAAGCTTAAATAATTTCACATCCAGCAGTGGGAAACCTAACCTAACAGACTTGACCTGAGTTTAACAGCTTTTGAAGGGGTGTGGGACAGCCAGTGGATGTCACATGTAACTTTCTGTTTTCAAAGAAAGAAATTGAGAGGCTTGCAAAAAAATCTTTGACTTTCTAACCTTGGCCAAGGTTAAAATGTGTGATTGTCAGATGCTGTTAGTTCCTCAAAATATAGCAGATTGAAGTAATGGGCAGGGCAATGATTCTCCTTGGTCTTTTGGAATGGCTCAAATGGGGAAACTTATCAGTTACGTGATAACTGGAGAAATGGACAAGCTGTTGTGTGAGAGAATTTGGCCATTAGTGTTTTATCAGTTTGCTAATAATAACTTACAGCTTGCTAATAATAACCCTCAAAGGGGCAGTTAAAAGATAGTGGCTGTGATGTCATCCAGCCATACGACTTCATATCAAATATGAACTTGTCATTCCTTGGTTACGTGATTGGCTTCTTGAGTGAGGCCAAAGCCAAAGGTGGGAATGAATTGGGCAGAAAGTTGTGCTTGGTCACCTTGAATAGAAAGCCTTGATTCTAACATCGCGTTAGGATGGTGTATAGACAGAAGGGTGATAGTATTCTACACTCCATTAATAGATCTTTAAATACTAACAAAACCTAGCCTTGCTTCTTCCCTCCTACCTTGACTTTCAACTCATTAGGAGATTACCTCTGTGTTTACAGGCTAAACTTGGCAATTAACAGAATTTGTTGTTGCATTTTGCTGTGCTTAGATTCCAGATGGAGGAATAACTGTTGTTCCTACAGCCAAAATGGCATCAATAACATGTCCCAAAGGCATGTTGATCAGTGAGGGCGTAGTAAGGACAGTCAGGGAAGAAGTGACAACGTATTGTAGTGTATTAAGGTTGTGTCTGTTTATTTTCAGGTGAAGAAGGTAATGAGGGGAGGCCTAGGGAGTGATAAGAGCAGTACTGTGATACTCCCACCCAAAAGTGATTGGGGTGGTGAAATATATTTCTGTTTTTAAAAAAAGTAGTAAATAAACAAATGATCAAACATGAGATTTGGCATAAATGATGGATTTTATTTGCAGAGGTATCTTTGGTGAAAGATTTGTGGGACATGCACTTCTGTGTAAGAATTGATTGACATACAGGAAAGCTCTTGATAATAAATATGGATGCCTGTCTTGAGTTATTAAATGAAATGCTTGAACCTGATATTAAGACTAGATGTGATGTGTCAGTCTCAATGCTGTTACCAGCAGTGAAGTGAATCTCCCTCACTCTTAGAGTAGACCCAGAGCTGCAGAGTGCTGGAACTCACTTTGTACCTTGGGTAGAGTTTAAGTCACCACTGAATACAAGTTTTATATTGTATGATGTTGTGAAGTGAACTGTAAAAACCAAGGAGTCATGATTTTGGATTTTTTTTTTTTTGTTACTACCACAAGCATAGTAAACTCCAAGGAAGAGATGGGGAGGCCAAATAAAGATGTACCAATATCTTAATGCTGCAATTACTCACCAGGGCTCAAGCATCAGAGCCTAGTGCCAAGTATTACAGACAATAAGTAAAATAGAAAGAAGAGCTTTTATTGAGTGTTTTAATAACATTTCTATCTGGCCTTATTCCCCGTTAGGGCTCCCTGAGTCTGTACGATACACTCTGTAAACTGAAGTTGTCTCTCTCTGTTCTTCTGGTCTCTACTTTTTTAGAAACGTTTTTAAGAAAGCTTTAATATTTGCATACAAGTGACTTCTGAGATGCCATTTCCCTACCACAACCCTACATGTCCAGATGTTCACTGCAAGAATAAAGAGGCCAGTGTATAATGGCTGAAAATTAGTACAGAAGAGTTCAGCTCCCATTGTCCTAAGCTTGTGTAGAGTATTAACCTGTTTTCACTAACTAGAATGAGACTGGGGTCATTGTTTCTGCAGGTACTTAGTTTGGACATCAGTCCTCTTTGACAGTATTTCAGCTTTGCTCTGACTGTGGTAGAACTAGTTAGACACTCCAAACTAACTAACTTTGTAAAAGCAGGAGGATGAGAATTGATATTATGCTGATGACTTTTCAGCATTGTGTTTACTGATAAAACTGATCCACTGCCAGTATGGAATGAGGGAGAAATGCATAGGGGAAATAGATGTTGGTATGTTACACATTTTAAATCAGTAACCAACTGCCTGCAATTTGCCCGATTGTAATTGTTTCTGGTGGTTGTCTAAACACAGAAGGCTTCAGGGTTGTCTCCAGTCTGTGCTCTGACTTGTGGATAGTTAGACTGAAGGTATAGAGTCTGGGAAGCCAATATGTGATACAGGGGGCTTTATCTTCTTATGCCTGCAGGCAGAGCACTGTAGAAGGACACAAGTCTCCTTTCTAGAAATAGGTGTCTTTCAGGTGTGTAGTGGTGTTCTGCCTGCTTTCATCCTCTCCTTTTTCTCATTCACCAAGGGCTGGACTATAGAGTGGAACACAGCTGTTTGTTGCTGCTGCTGCAAGGATTTATTTTTCTGATCTGTCCTTTGCCTCTGGTCTAGGTTTTTCATTAGTATTTTATTTCTTGTTTTGATTGGTTTTTTGTTTTGTTTTTAATTTACATTGTGAGTTTTGTGTTTTGGATTACTGTACTGAGATTCCTCCCTGAAGCACATGGAGATAGTGTTAGGCAAGACCTGCTGAGGCCTCTTTGCTGTTATGTTCCTATCTGAATCAAGTCAATGGGTTTTATGGTGTGACCTTAGCTTACAATAGTACTTCAAGGGTTCTGAGCTCTGTAGGGCTATCTTGCAAAGTAGCAGATTAAGCTTGCTCCAGCATGATTTCCACATGCCTGACACTCTAGGAAGAGCTGTGCTTCCTCTGGAGATATGAAGTCTAGCAATTGCCTTAGGTGGAAAACCTAAGGCAGACCACAAAGCCAGTATTCTTCTGCCTGTGGTTTTTTTGATAAGGCATACAGGGAGTGCAGCCTGCTAGTTCATGGAGGGTGAGAGCTGATACCACATGTGTGGATAAAGATGGTGAAGTCCATGTAAGTACAGTGCTGTGAGGATTGACCAGAAGAGTCTAGTTGCAGGTGAGGGGAAGTGTTTAGCTATCCCGGGGAACTTAGAGCTGTGCTACTGTTTGCTTTCCCTGTGAACTGATGGACACCTTGGGAACTATCCTGAGGACCCAAGAGGTTGCTTTGTTGGTTACAACTTTTTACTTGAGCAGTGCAGCCATATTGCTTGTCTTGGTCTGTGAGCTCCAGGGGGAGAATTTAGGCCTTCAGAAGAATGAGTGTATCGGCAGATAACAAAAAGAAACATGCTTTTTATTTTCTGGTTTGTGTGTACTTTTTCTTTCTCCATAATTACAGGTTGGTTCTGTTGTGCAGTAGAGGCAGCTCCTAAAACTAGGTTTCAGTTTAAAAAGAAGTATATAGTTGTTTGAGTCTGAAGACCATTCACATTCATTCTTCTGTTGCCATCAACATGACTTTTTCTGGCAAATACGTAGAAAAAATTGTCTATGAGAAGAGAAGTGAGGTGGGATGTCTTGATGTACTGTGGGGAGATGAGAATGTTTCAGTAGGACAGAATGGTTTATAAAGGATTTACATCCCCAAAAGTAGGATAAAAAAGTAAGGGCCACAGAAACGGTTGTTCATATATTGCATTGTGAAGCCCCAGCACCAAGGGTTGGCAAAAGAAGAACTTAACCTTCTGCACTTGAGCTTCTAATGATATGTGCCCCCCAAATACTTTGTGGCCTGCTAGGAAAGTTGCATTGCACTGTCATGGTAACAGAATTATACTTCTCCAGTACTAAAACGAATGTGGTCTCTGCATTTTTGAGACTTTACATAGTAGGCTTTAGTTTATGATCAGCTATGTAATTTAAAGTCTCTTAAAACTCTAATTCTAATAATTGTGCATTTGTGATCCATGACATTCATTCAAAATATTTATTCAACTTCCAACTTTCAGAAAGTTGTATAATGAAAATACTTACTCTTAAGTAGCATTAAAAGTATTTTAAAATCAGCAACTAAAACATAATCTGCATTTTTAAATTGATCATTTTTAGCAGAAAAAGAGGAATAATATGACCTGTGAGATGTTTTGAATCTACTCTTTGATTTTTAAATATAACCCTTAAGCTGTTATCACCCCTCTGAATACTGAGCGAAGATTCCTTCATTGAAACTACTTTACTTTGTTTGAGTGAAGTGGATTTCATACTGTAGTTGTATTGCAGCATATTTTCATTGCTAGAAGAAGCAAAGAACACCTTTCAATTCATTACTGACTGACTGTAGGGATTCTTGGCTCTCCTGTTAGCTTTTAAAAGTAAGATGAAAATGGAAGACATAAGATGGTATCGTGCTTTCTTGTAAATCCGTTCCGACTGTTTCACTAGTCCTAATTTTCTACAAGAATAAAACTGGTTGTTTAAACTACTTCAGTTCTTAGTGTCACAGTTCAGAAATGGCAGCGATGTGCTGGCCAAAATTTTATGTTGGGTAATATGTTTTAATACCATTTGATGGTAGTCTAAAAACCCCCTCTGCTTTCAGTGTTCACATTTCCATTTTTTAATATCGGAATGTAAATCTTTCCTGTGCTGAATAGGTTGAAGTACAGTAGCCAGTAAATTTAGACCTGTGTTGTGAAATGGAGCGTGCATCTCAGATAGTTTCTTTTCTTGGTTTTGGTTTAGGTTGACAGAAGTATCTTTACATCTGCAGTTTCTGGAAATTTAAGAACACTGTGAACCTCTGGCCAATAAAAATTTTCCCATTATGTAAAACATTCTTGTAGATTAGCTTGACTCCCTAAGTGGTGATACTGGTGACTTCCTCTATGAGGTAAAGAGACTTCTGCAATTTTCTAGTGAACTAGTAAGTCTCAGTGCAGCTTTTTGATTTGCAATAGTTTGTTATGGTTTGGTGCAACCTTAACCGACTATTTCTCTTTTCTGCCTTCAGGCTTTTGAGAATTGTTTTTGTATATTAATAGGAGATGCTTGAAACCGACTTGACTTGTTTGTTTCCCAGCAGGAAAGCCTGAGTGCTTAGGCTTTAACTGAATCAAGACCAGCTCTCAGCAGTGGGAAACAATATATTAATCTATTGGAAGCACAGACTGCAGTCTTGTGTGTCACTGGGGTTTGTGTTGTGAATTTTTTTCATGTAAACAGGTAGGTAGGAACAATTCTTCTGCTGTATATATTTTTAATATGTACATTTAGAAACCTCATGACAGTTGTGTGAGTTGGGTTTTTTTGTTGGGTTTTTCTTTTTTTTTTTTTTTGATAGTATCATTGCATGAAACTGTAAAGTACCTTGTTCTCCTCTGTGTTTTGACATCTTTTAAGTTGATGGCATTAATTTTACAAATCATCTTCAGTGCCTGGACTTATTTTACTTATGAGTGGGGGTGATACCTCAAAAGTCAAAACAAGTTTCATTCTCATTTCTGTAAGTAAACCCTCTTTTAGCCTTGTTCTTTCTTATTCTGTGTCCTCCACACAATCAGAATGGACTATTTAGCAAGCTCTTCTTCATTCTCTGCCTGATGGACTTAAGTTGCATGATAGTGTATGGAGGCTTGTTTTTTATAAATATTTCATTTGTTTCATAAGTTGTATTTGCAAGGAAGGTAAGCAAATTATTATCTCCATTTCACAAAAAAAAAAAATCTTTCCTTCAGGTGTTTGATTTCAAATAGACTAAAAATATGATTTGAACTCATAGGTGGTAGCCAGCTTCCTCAGTCAGCCAAGCCTAATTTGGAAAACTACATTATACCTTAGTTGCAAGAGGAAAAAACATCTCGAATCTTCTAAACAGTACATTAAATATGCTTGGGGTTGTGCTTTCCTTCCTTGTTCCACTCTGCTTTTACTGGAGTTTGAAAGGAAATGATGCCTCTACAAAAAAAAGTTAGTCCTGTCTGCCTTCAGTTTAAGCTTTAAATTAGGAACGGATAAAAGAAGTGAAACGTGCTCCTTTCAACTTCTTGACATGAACATAGGAAATTCATCAATCCTTCAGGTGAGTGATGGCGGTTGTGTCTTTGGAGAGTAGCAGCAGGTGATTCTCTGGGTTTGCTCTGTGGCCTGTTCCTCAGAACAGGTGCAGCTTTATAAAGCTGGAAGGTAGAGAGGCTCTTTAAAAATTTTGTGTGGAAATGGACAAAAATAAGCTTTTTACTATGCTAATACTAGACAATGTGTTAAGCACTGTGACTAAGAACTTCTTGTCAGTAATAAATTATGTGAATCAGTGATGCTGTTTATATACAGAAGTTCATGTTCTTGTCACAATAAGTTCTTTTTGTAGGTTCACGTAACAGTATGACAAGTCCTTTCTAGGTTGTGATTTAGATGTAGCATCTGAAGAGTGCAGGAAGAGGAAATAGCCTGCTGGAATGACTGGATACTCTCTTGGCCTTTTCTCTTTCTTTCTCACCTTCCCAACTCTGGACCGTGAACCATTTGTGAAGCAGATTTAATATCTTTGTGCAAGATTTTTTTCCTTGGCCGTGTCATCTAACTTACTGCTGGGTGTTTGGTGTTTTTTTCCTAAGAAATGCAGTGTGCACACCAGTTCCTGGTGTGTGAATGCCAGCCAGAAAGCAACTAGGCTGTCTTCAAATCGTTCTCACTGTCCCAAAGCAAGATAGGTTAGATGCTAGTCTTAGACTAACTGCAGAAACCACAAAATAATTAATGATCTTATTTTATCATTTAAGTTTGGTTTTTAGGGGAAGGGGATGTTTTTGGTCCTCCTTCTTCCCAACTTTACCAAGAGTTTAATTTAAATAATTATGCTTGTGTGTTCCTTATTTCTAGTTATTTTTTCACTTTTGGCAGTTCCCAGCTTAAGACTGGAGTCCTATTGTACAAGGTAATACATGTACAAGTATGTGAAGAGATGGGAACTTGGTAGGTGTCCAGGTAAGATCAGAGAAAGCGGATCTGTTCCTTGCCGAGGGAGAACAGAAATACACAGAAGTGCTCTAAGTCATGCAGAAAGTCTGATAGCTTTTCTGATGTTTTTTTTTCTGTTTCAAAGCCAACAGGTCTTTTCCCTTTTTCAAATTCATGATCATATTTTTAAAATATGGTACGTGATGTGGTCTGCAAACCAGGGAGGATATTTGAAGCTACATATGACCTTTAGTGATAAATTATTTTCAATAGAGGCAAGTTTAAAATAAAACTAATTAAAACTTTGTTTGAGAGCCTAAACTGAGTATATATTGTCCATTACAGGAATTTCAGTGTTAGCTAAGCCGTGTTAGAAGAAAAACTGTAAAACTGCTGTTTTAGTGCATGGGAACTAAGGAGCCCCTGTGAAGAATAAGCAAAGGACTTGTGCACAGCAGTGAGAAATTAATCTTCCTCCCATCTGTTGAAGGGGGAGTGGCTAGTAGTTATGTTCATTGTGTCTTTGAGTCTGCACCTATGTTGCCCATTATGTTGGCCTTTTAAAGGAAAGGTAAACCTTGTGAAAACAAGGCACTTAAACCAGCCAGCCTTTGCAATGCTTTGGGTCAAACCCCCAAAGGAGGCATCTACCTCTAAATTATCTCATTTCCTTTCTGCTTATCCCCATATACCATGCTCTGATTGCTGGCTACTGCCCCTCTCCTGGGGGCTGCAGCAGAAGGTGAGGAGGTGCTGAAGAGCTGCTGGAGGTTTCTGAGCTTTCCATGTCGTTGTCAGCGTGTTTTCAGTCCTGCCTAATGTTCCTGTGAGGCCAAACTAGAGAAGACTGGGCAGGATCCTCCCCAAAGGAGGACCTGGATCTCCAGGAATAATAGATTGCTAATGGTAGGCAGCTGGGCTGCGATGAGCTGAAAGATCTGGCCTTGAGCCTGGCTCTGCAGGATGCAGAGGGAAGGAGGGGTGGAAAGCAGTGATGAGCCTATTATTTCAAATGAGCCAACAACTGGCTGATTGACACTGAGGGCTCATTGTTACTCCCTTTGCTCTTAAACGCAGCTGTGGAGAATGAAGAAGTTGGGGGGCAGGATGGGAGGAATAAAAAAAAGCTAACTCAAAATATAAATTAGACTCTTAGTATCCAGAGAGGCAATGGGCATTAATAAAAAAAAAAAATCTGTCTGAATACAAGAAAAACTTTTGACTGGGGATGCTCAAACACTGCAACAGGCTGCCCAGAGTGGTAGTAGAGTCACTCTCTGTGCAAGTGCTCAAAACCCAATGGGTTGCTGTGCTGGGCAGCTGCCTCTGTCTGACCCTGCCTGAGCAGAGGGGGTTGGACTGGATGGCCTCCAGATATCCCTTCCAACCACTGCCCTTCTGTGAAAGCTTCTTTAATATTTGGATATATTCTTTAGCTGCTGTTGTGGAACACTTGGGAAATAATTACAAATGCCCCTGCTGGGCACTTGTCTCACAAATGCTGCTGCCATGTAATCACGGCAGTTTTAATTGTATGAGAAAAGCATCCAAGTGCTAAGTAGTTAATTGACTAAACTCCTTGATTTAGGCAGCAAAAGCAAAAAAGAATCCACCAACATCACCCCTGCTCCCTGAACCTAGAAAATCCCCAGACACCCTAAACCTTAAAAGACTTTTTTAAAAATTCCTTGAAAGGTTATGAGAATAAAAGGTAGCTTTAATGTAACTTACAAGAAACAAAATTATTTATTATCTTCCACCAATTCCTTGTAGTTTTACCTACTATCCCCAAATTATCCTATGAATAATGAAGTAAAAAATAGTCAGGAACATGAGAGGAGGAACAGCAGAGAGAATGCAAAGAGATCCCACCAAACTCTGCGGTTTCTTCCTTTCAGTCCACGACTAGGAAGACACAAGATGATTTGAGTGAACTTTCCCGTAGCTGTGTTTCTTTCCTAGGCTCTTTCAGCCCTCCCCGTTTGCACTTTACACAGCCCTCAGAAAGACTGCAGTGCAGTGGTTGGCAAGAAGGGAATTACTAGGAGGGAAAATCAAGCTATAGTGGCTCCTCTTACAGTGTGGTGTTGCTGAGATCTGCATTTTTGGAGGAGGTAATGAAAGGCTGCCTTTGGGTTTCCAGTTCGTAAATCTGAATGCTTGCAAAAAAGGATGTGGATAAGATTTCATTAAATGTCCCTAGAGTGTGCATGGCATGCTGGACAATCACTAAGCTCATTGAGGCAGTGGTTTGGTTTTTTTTCTGGATACAAAACACCTGCAGTTTCAACCTAATACTTTTGTTTTTAATCCTCTGTGCTCAGAGAGTGGAGAATAAGGTAAGGTGCTTCTTGTTGCCTAACATATAAAGGATAATGGAAGTAATTTCTGCATGTTATAGCATGCAACAATAACTGTGTTTGTTGGAATGTAAAAATTTTGATTACCTTTTTTATTGCTTGTAACTCGTTGAAATTCTTTGTAATAAATTCCCTGAATTATCTAGTATATTAAAGTTAAGAAACAGTTATTTGTACTTCATATGTATTAAAAGATTTTTTTATTTTTGTTTTTAGTCGGTTTTCATTCTGGTTATCCAATATAATAAGGAATTATTTTCAAGAACAATGTTCCGGGAATGTTCCTCTTTTTATGTTAATCTTAAGAGCTAAAAAGCTGATCCTTTCTCTGCCTTATCAATATCTTTGGATTTTTTTAATGCCAGAATTTTAAGGGTATACCACTTTCATATTGCTGCTGTTCAGCTGTGGAGTGCACTTGTTCAGGAAGAATGAAACTTTGGAGGCATCTGAATTTTCTGTGATTTGGAAGAGGTTGTTGGTGTGTTGGGAGGGAAAGGAGAGGCTGAAAGTGCAAAACTCCCTGTGCTAAATTCAGATTTATAGCTAAGAATACAAATGAATAATGACCAGAGTCGCAGACATGATTGGTGTCTGAACTTGGGATGGGAGCTTACGAGTTTTAGAACTTCAGTGTCTTGCTGATGTACTATATAAATGTTTAGTACAGAAATTCGTACTTCATTCGTGATATCTGTAGGAATTCTGGGCTGATTTGTAATTTATATACTATTCTGGTGGGGAAAGTGTGGTACAGTTCCAGATCTCCTTTTTGTATGAGTAAGTGCTTATTCCTGTAGTTTTCGATAAATCTCACTGCTGGGCTATTTTTTCCCAGCTACTGTGTTTCTGGAAAGAGCCAGACTGGGCTTTCCTTGGCCAGCATTTCTCTTGCCAGAATCTGTAACCAGTCATTAGCATGTTACTTAATATAATTAAGGAAAATAGCATGGCTGCTACTTTTAGTAGCAGTAGCCTTTCCTTTCCATCTCCTGAGGACCAAAAGTGAATTGTAGCACGTGGCTAAGATAAAAAAAAAATCAGAGAGCCACAAAAAATGACTCATTTATAGATGTGGAAGTTTGTGGCATTTCTCCTGACTAGATAAATGTTATCTTGGTCTCATGTTACAAAGTTCTCATGCTTTAGCTGTGGCAAGGGGAATGAAAGCCCAGCAGGTTGAGTGGCAGGTAAGCCTCTCTGTGACTGTCTGACCTTCCATAACCAGCTCTGTGTAACTGCTGAGGCTGACCCATCTTCGCAGCATTCCGTGCAGGATGACAGCTGGGAGCATGCTGCCGAGCTGGGCCCTTGGTGCTGGTCTGCTTAGGGTCACCTGGGAACATCACCTCTGCCCTGGCACCACGGAGTAGCTGCTCACATCTGTCAGAGTTCACAGACACTGTGGGACTCTGTGGTAGGTGGATGCAAACTTCGTTGGCAAGAGTTGAGAAACTGAAATTCTTGTAAAATGTGGTTGTAAATTGTAAATGGCCAGGTGAGGTTATTGCTGTGTGGTTACAAAATGTTGGCCTTGATATGTAAATATGAGAGAGACTGTGGGGACTTCGGTGGTGTGGGCATTGTTGTGGTATTTGTTGCATCTGAACTTTACTGTCACATTTAGGAATGCACATTGATAGAGACTGATGAAGATTTGCATTATGCTTTCAGACTATTTTCTTCTTTTTCTCTGTGCTTGTGAAAGTTCCAGGATCAAACAAGCTTTTCCAAACCAAGTTGCTTCCTTCTAATGATCTCTTGGAAAATTGTCATAGGATGGGTTTTTTTAAGAAACACTCTGCAGAACAATTAATTATTTTCCCAGAATTGTGTTAATGTTTTCAAATGGAATTTATCAGACTGTTTCCAAGAAAATGGCACTGCTTTGAAGATTTTATACAGTCTGTAATGATACACAGTGTATCTGGGTGGAAAAGTTTGTGTGTGTGTGTGTGTGAAAGCAGGAAAGAGCTGTGATTTTTTACTTTGTTCATGTCCTTCTTTAATGCAGTTTTTTTTAGTCCTTTATGAACAACAGTGGAAGAGAAGAAAACAATGGTTTAAAACTCATGTTGATAAGTTACATGTAATGTTCTGTGTTATTTATCTTAGGTTATTTTTTAAATTTATCATTAAGAATTAGTTTGATATTTCTTCAGTTTCATTAGAACCACCTTAACAAATGCTTAGAAGCCTGTTGTAGGGTTTTTGAATGAAGGTAATGTAACTCAAACTTTTTCTTTCTTCAGGGCAAAGAAAGAAACCAGGCAGACTGTAGCAAAGCTCCCCTTATTGGCATGAGTAAAGAGAACCCTAACAGAGCACTGAGAAAGCCTATTCTCCTTTCTCCTCAAGCTGCGGATCAAATGAGATTCAAATAAAACGAAGGAAATGTAAGCAATCAGAGAGTCTTCCAAATTCGGGGGAAGGGAGGAGTATTAGTGTGGGAAGAAAAGAGGTATTCAGATTTTGATCAAGAAAGCTGTTGCACAAACTTTGGAAATCAAGAGCTTTTTTTAAGCTAACAATTCCCCTTTTAATGTTATAGTCTCTTCAGTTGTCTGTGAAGGAGAATTGTTATGTGAGAAGGAGCATATAATTTTCAGACTGATACAGAGTTTACCTGTTAGCAGATAGTTAGTGAAGAGGTTAGAAAAAGCAGTAAGAACAAAGGTTGGGCAAGAACTGTCAAGGTTTTCAACCTTTATGGCATTCTGGCAGCAACTGTGATACCGATGAGGTATTTGAATGGAAAATGGTCTTGTAACCTGTTCTTAAGTTGAACCTTTTCTAAAGAGTACATTCTAAGAAAATACATACGTTTTATGGGATTGTGTTACTGCTAGTTTGGACACTCATCTTTAATCTTCTAATGCCAGTAACTTGTGGGTTGCTTGAAACCACTTTCACGTATATGGTGTGTTCTTTGGTGGCACTGCCACTGCTCTGTGTGGCTGTGATACGGTAAAATTCTTGCTTTTGTTTTTAATGTAAGGTTTTTTGGTGGCTGGGAAAAATCTCAGATTTGTCAAGCATGAAAATTCTGATAACATTGGATAATCTTTGAAGAAGATTTATTTGGAATTACAGTTTGATATACTTTCTCTCATACGTTTCTTTTGTCTTCTGTTTGGGTACATGGCTGAACTGGGCTGTACTCAATCAAGATTTCATGAGCTTGCTAGTTAATTGTTAGGAGACAAATTGCTGCTACATCTATTAAGGAGTTTGTGATTATTTTTTGTTAATTTATTTTTTCCTCCTAAAGCATGAACATTTGGATAGAAAAGAACATTTTACCCGAGCGGTCTTTTTAATGCATTTTGAAGTAGGTTCTTAGGACTCAAGCAGAATATTTTTCTACTTACCTGCCATCTCAAAGTTTACTGAAAATCTCCATGTTGCTTTGTTTTTAATTCATCGTCTAGTCATACACATAATATTTCCTCTTTACATCAAAAATGTAATACAACCCTTTATGAGGATGAGCATTTATTTTGATGACCTTGGTCTGAATTTTTGTGTGCAATCCGTTCAGCATTTCACTGCTCCTATGATAAAAGGTAGATGCCAGGAGTATATATTCTAAAAATCTGTGTTGTTAATTTTTGTGTTGTGCATCAAGGTAAAACTTGAATGTGGTAGTGGAGGGCTTGATTGAAACTACTGATCAAAACTCAGCAGATGAGAGAAAAAAAGGGGCAATATAAAGGATAGCATATGAGTACCAAAGTTGTATTAAGAGGTGAACTCTTATGTGCTTATTATATCCAGCTTATATCTGGAAATTGTTTTAAAAAACCTGGATGATGACATATCAATAAAGATTTAAAATTTTCTTGTCCTCTTTCAGCTGAACTTAATATACTGTGGATTTGCCTTAATTACATCTGTTGTTGGCCCTCTGTCTTCTGTAAGCACGCTAATGAAATCCCTTACTTCAGTGAGACACAGAAGCTGTTGGGATTGATAACATATCCTTGTTCCAAAATGGAATAGCCTTCACTTTTACTGATCACAGCCATCGCCAGCACAGCTGTCAGCACATAAGTATAACTCTGGTGCAGTCAATACCCAGGAGAATAAATTACTGAAACTATATGAAGAAAAAAATGCAGTGTGAGTTTACACATACCTAGTTTAATCATTTTTTTCCCCCCTGAATAACTGTCCTGAATAGTGGAAAATTGTTAAAAAAGAACAAAACCAACCAAAACCCAAGTTTTGACACTGTATGAGTAACCTGCAGAACTCACTGATCTGTGATAACAGTAAGAATTTTCTGCTCTTGGCCTCAAAATAATTGCTTGTAAGGCTAGCAGCTGTATAGAGGAAATGGGAATCAGCCTTAACAGATGCTTTGGAGCTACGTTTTTTCCCTTTTTTTTCCTCTTGCCTATCCACTAATGTGTTGTATGTGCTGTATAATGATGGAAAAGAAACCCAGGAACTGGTTTGTGCCTGGCTTCATGGGTCCACATTGCAGCATTTTATATGTTCTGAATTGGATTAAATTTTACACTTTTTGGGGATTTTCTAAAGGCAGCAGTGGAAGAACTTCCAAAACAGCATGAAGCGGGCAGAAGAAAGGATTCTTCAGAGAAGCATTTACAATGTTAAGGTGGTAGTTCTCCTTATAGAGAGAGTGTCTTGACCTCTCTAGCTGTTTGTCTATAATATTATGCCTAGTGTTTTAGGATCCTGAAATTGCTTCATAAGATCATAAAGCATTAGAGGGTTCAGTTTAGTTGGAAAACATAATGAAAAAAATCTCTTACAAAACTAAGAAGGGTGGGCAGGTGATTTCTTCTTATCCAGACTTCTAGGAGGATTTAGAGTGGTGACAAATCTCTCTAGAAGAGTCTAAAAATAATACTTCCTACTGATGTAGAACACTTCAGGCCAGGGATGCTATAAAAGGTAAGCAATGCTTTGCTTATTTTACAGTTTAAGGGGAAATGAAGTGATGAAGTCTTAAAATCGTGTAGCCATTCAGTAGAATTTGGGGGGAAAAGAAATCCAAACCGCTGCTTTAATATTGGAAGCTTCCTTGCCTAGATACAAGTTATTTACAAAAAGTGGGGAATCAGCACTGTCTCCTCTGAAATGTCATTAGCAGTGCAACATCCTATAAGCTCTAATCTTAGAACTTAAGCCCCTTGCTCTAACAGTGAGTGTCCTCTGCATACTTTTAAATCTGGCATTTGCTCCAGTTGGAAATTATTCTTTGCATTCTGTATATCTAGCCTGTGCCTATGTGAATCTTTATAATGCAGGCAGATAGTCTTTATGAGTGTAAATTCTCCAAGGAATCTCTGAGTATTCTCATTTAGTGTCTAGTGTAACACCTGGAGGCTTTCAGGTTTGAATTTTCAAAAATAAAAATGCATGTTTAAATGTTAGATTGCCATTAATACATTGAACAAAATTGCTGTATTCAGTATTTATTTGGTAGAGGTGAACATGATTTCATTAATATTAACTAGAGAAGCCCTCAGGCATTAAGCATGCAAAAAGAATCTTCAGCTAAAAGTGTCAACTTCATATTCCAAATCTGAAGACACAAATCTCTTTAAGCCTTGTGGATAGTGTGGAAAGCACCAGTTTTAACATGTCTCTGAAGCAGAAGCAATACTGTACAGTTCTACCAGAAGTTTCTTGGAAAGGTTGCTATCACTTCTGTTAAACTTTTTTTGGCTGTGTAACAGTGATAAGCACTGGTTTTTGGGTGGTGATGTGAAATTCAGTGAGAAAAATGTACAAGTTACTCTTAAAATCTTCACATTAAGTATATTGTAGAAGGATAACATTGTCAAAGATTTTTGTTAATTCTCTTAAACCAGTGCAAGAGAAACCTTCAAAGGGACCTAGGTTTTTTTTAAACCTTAGTAGTATCCAGTCTGAACCAGTGCTGTAGAGATGGCTTGTTCTCAAGATGTCAGCGGTATCAATTGATCTGAAACCTCCAGATCAGCAGTTGATATAAACCTGCAGGCATCAAATACCAGATTTAAGGTTGGCATAAAAATAATCAAGTAGTTTGTTATCTGGGAAAGTAATCACAAAGAAGAGAGAAACTAAGGGAAACTGGGACAGAAACTAGGAAATTGCAAGGAGATTCCAGGTAAAAGAAGCTTTTAATGAGACCTTACAGCTGGAAAAACGAATACTGTCATACACCAGCAGGCACTTGTGTCTAACATAGACTTGGCTTTCAGTAGCACATTCCAAAAGTCTGTGTTTACTACAAGAAGAAGTAGTACATTGCTGGGAAACATGTTTTGGGAATCTAAGTCTCCCATTTTGAAAAACGCAGCTTCTTCCATTAACACCTCAATAAAGGTGAGAAATGCTTTAGATAGCAGTGAATGTGAAGTTCTGGTTATGAATGCCATGACAAATCTGGATTAAGGGTCTATGACTTTCTCAGCCTTGTTTTTTTTCTCCTGAAAACTCAACTTCAGTAATTCCTTTTTTACTAGAGATGTAGAAATTGAAATGCACTTTAGTATAACTAGAAATACTAGCACAAGTGGTCTAGAGGTTTGGGGATTATTTTAAATTTTTTTTCAGTGGGTTTTTTTTTTCTTCCAGATTCCATTTACAAATTTTTTTCAATTTTTTTTTTAATCTAATAAAAAAATCTTAACAAAATACCCACACCCACACTTTTCCCAAACTCCAAGACACTGGTCATAGAAATAGGATATAAACAATGAAGTATACAGTGCAGACACTGAAATCACTGAAGTTAAGCTTGCTGTCATTTCATGAGATAAATGGACAATGTTTTTGTCTTCCCTCACATTCTAATAAATAATAAAATATAGGCAAATGACAAGAGTTACTCTTAATCTCTTTTTTTGTTTTCCTTCCTGAGTAAGAAGTAATGGCTTCAGACAAAGGTAAAGACATCATGTAGAGTGGTGGAAAATTTCTCTTAAGATTAGTGAGAGGTTGTGCATGAATGAGTGTCTTCCAGGCAGTTCAGTGTTAAATAAAATATTCTGGCGATGTCACTTGCTGTTGTTAATTTCTAGAGTTTGATTAGTATTTAGGGCAGTGTGAAAAAGTATATCTTTCATACCTGTGTTCATAGTATGCTGTAGTCAATGGGATAAAATGGAAGAGCAGGAAATGTTTTATGTGGGTGAGTTAATTTCCATAGAAAACAGGATAGATAGATTTTTTTTTTTTTTTGAGCTTTGGATGTAGGGTTAGAAATCTTACTTTGGTTAGAGTGGAAAGAATTTCATGTGGAAGTGAGATGCTGTGCTCTCAGTTTTCTGGTATGGTCATTTTTAGTTCCACAGTTCTTGGTTTCAGTGTTGAATTCAAAAAGGTCGGAGCCATATTTGAAGTTGCATTCTGTTTCGTTTACCAGCTTCCTCTGAACTCCTCTGTGTTCAGAATTTCCTGGGAGGATTATTTTTGTTAAAGATGAGCTGCATTTTAAAATTAAGTAATATTTTGTGGGGATTCTTGAGAAGGTAGTTTAGCTGTAATTATGCTTAATAAGCCTCTTGAAGTGCTTTGTTTTTTTTTTCTTTTTATTTGTTCCTCTCTGACACCTTCGCCTTCACATACTTTCATCTAATAATTTTAGAAGATGAGGTAAAAAATTTTAAGACAGGTAGTACTTCTGCTGAGATTTCAAGGCTGGATTCATTAAGAGACAGCACAGATGCACTCTGTCAGGAACTGGCAATGCAGAAAGTATTCTTCATGCATTTGGCAGATAGCAGAGTCGATAGACTCTGATTTGAAGAATATGTGTTGCTATTCTGATAGACTTCTGAAATTTTGTTAGATTTGAAGCTGAAGATCTCTGATTAACAAAGTGGAAAAGAGTAGCATGATCGATAGGTCCTGGTTTAAAAAACAAACAAAAAACCAAACCAAACAAACACAACCAACCAAACAAACAAAAACAAACAACAAAAACAAAACAAAAGGTGGAAAATAACTTTAAAAGATAGCAAGGATTTCTTGATTCCTACTTGGTGGTTTCAGAAATAAAGAGACTTTGAGGTCTGAATTTGCTATAATTTATTAAGTGAGTTGTTTCTGATAACCATGCAGCTGATTTTTCTTGAAGGCACACCTTGGGAGGAAAAGGGGACTAGACTGGATCGCTAGAGGATGACACATCTTCTTCTAGGACTGTATGCTTGGGCCGGAATGATTTGGACATGCCATCTGCCTTAACTCTTGTTGATTCTTGTCAGGATTTGTCATGGCTGGTTCAAATTTACTGTTGCCCAGTCATAGCAGTCAGAAGTGGGAAACAGTGAGCAACTTATCTTTTGGGTGGCTGTGATTTGACACTGCCACTTGTAACATGTGAACCAGGGACTTCTATGCCATGCAATAAAAGCAAAGGAAGCATTAGGCTTGCTATAAAACAAGAAGTGGAGGAAATCTGGACAGATGGAAATAGCTTTCCATAAAAACAGACTATTCAGAATGCGAATATAAGCTGTTTCTTTCCTATTTTTCTTTCCTATTTTTCCTCTTCAAAGCATATATAAACCCATTTTGTAAGAGGAAACTACCTTTAATTTCAAATATTATGATTTTCATGGTGTTTCCAAGAATATTTTATCTAGATATTTTTCTTCTGTGCTACATAGAACTTTTCCTTTGTAAACAAAGCCAGAAGTTTAAAAAAAAGAAAAACAACTCGTGGTGTTTATCCACTTCCTCCACATAGGACTATCATATATATCTCAGTCATGGACATCCCCTGAACAGCAGAGGAAGAGATTAAATTACACTTTTTTTCTGCGATCATCTCATCATCTTTTGATCTTTCGTATCTACTTCTACTAAAAGCCTTCTGTAGAAATACAGATCCCAGCTGGGGGTTAACTTCATAGGTGAAATGCAATAGCCTTGTCTGTGGGTGCAGGAGAGAAAAGAGAACCTGAATTGGAATTCAAAATGCAGAAGAATACTCTCAGTGAGCTTGGACAGCATTTCTCTTACATGTTGTCTTGTGACCCAGGCTTTCAAAGCTTAAGAGGTCTTTTGATTTCTAAAAGATGTTTTTGATTTCTTGCACTTCAAATGACTTTATACTATATTTTGGTAGCCCACTGAGATTACAAAGTAATTACTGAGAGCTGTAGATAGCAAGCGTAAGTCAAAATACAAACACTTTGTTTTTCATACTGCCTCAGGCTGAATCTTAAACCTGTTTGTCCAACCAATTTGTCATGATTCAAAGGAATGCTGTTAACTTTCAAAAAAGTAATAGCTGAACATAGTGTCACATAAAAACCATCTTTCCTTAATTGCTCTGACTTTTTCTGCTGTCTTTTTTTATAGATAAAAATTAATCCCTTTTAAAGTTGTGGAGTTTTCTTTCTCCCATCCTGTACAGTATGTGTTAGACTAAATGTTAATTCTATGCAACATAATATTGGATAATTACTAAGAGTGTCAGTCCCTGGGCTCTTGGGCACTCCAAACTATATTAATACTATGTTATTATTTATAAATATTTTTATTCTCATCTCCTAATGTTGATGTAATTACTTTCCCCATCTATCCTCTATTTAGAATTTAGAAATTTGTCACACTGAGCAAGAGGGAGCATATGTTAGAACTGTTTTCATGAAAGCATAGTCCAGCAGACTTGCTAAATTGAGTCCCCTTGTACTGGCATGCTGTTTTGTTTAATCCTATAAGACACTTCACATGAACGTGTACACTCATTATTGAAAGAAATAGAGTCAAGGAAAGTGATAAGTTAAGATAATAAAACAACATGAGACATAGCTTACCATTCCTTTTCATCTCTTGAGTCATCTTGCAAACTAGAGCATGGGAAATACACAGTGTTTGTGATTCAAGTGACACGCACGGTTGTTCCTTTGCCAGAATATCAAGATAGCATCTTTTGATTGTACTTCCGATTTTCTAGGTCAGATAGGAAAAGAAGGAACAGTGTGTACCTTCCAAGCCAAAACCAGTTTTGTATTTAGTTCAATAACTTCTACAGTCTTAGAGCCCTTGGAGATTGTGGTGAAATCTGGTTTAGTTGCTGGAGAACATGGCAGTTCATGTATCAGAACAGACCTTTTTCCTGCCTGAGAATATCACACCATAATTGCTACAGTAACACTTCTCACAGAGTGAAGTGCTGGGAGAGGTTGCTTGGAGAGATTGCAGTATCCTACCCTGTTAGTGTTTGAAAACTCAGCTGTGAACAACCTGACTTGACTTTGAAGCTGGCCTTGCTCTGAACAGGAGGTTCCAACCTTCCAACCTCAGCAGCTGGGATACTGCCCTGATAAGTGGATGTGGAGAGCTTGCAAATGGCAGAAGCTTCTTGTGTGGAGAATACTAAGTGTGTGTCTTCTGTGTGTTTTCAAATGTTTGTCCTATCTGCTTATATCCAAGCACTGGTTTTTTTCATGTTGATCTTCATCTGTTCTATTATGTGAATGATCTCGAGGTCTTAGGAAATCATGGGGCAAAGTTTAAAGTAGTCAAAATACCCAGTTTATTTTAACACAAGGAAAAATAAGTTTTAAATATCAATGCTGCTTTTATTTCTGTAGAGGAATTAGACTTAGTATTTGAATTTATATATATGAAAGAAGGTGAGGAATGGTCTCATATTTTTTACTGTGTAAAGTTTTATTAGTGTTGATGACTAGCAACCCTTCCCTGTCCTTCCCTACCCCCCCTCAGAATATTCTCTTAAAGCATATACTGGAAATACCTAAACCTCTGGTTAGTTGGTCCTATCTATGCTCTACAGAAATAGTGAATAAAACTTCAAGCTTGAAAAATGCTTGGAGATAAAAATAAATAAATCAGCAGTTCCCCTGTACAAACAAGAGGAGTAAAAGTGCCAGGACTTCTGACCTCACACAAAACAAATTTGATGGATGATTGTCTGCTTTCAGACCTGCCACTCCAGTGCTGCCTCTGTATTTTTGTGGAGTGATTCGAGCCATTTGCATGTTATTTATCAGTTGTTCAGTGCCCTTGTCAAAACTCAAGGGTGGGGGTTTTGCCAGAGGGTCAGGCTGAGGTGTGGTGGGTGTTGTGAGAATGGCCCTCTGCAGTTAAGACCTTCATGCTTAAGAGCTCTAGAGTCGAGATTCCCGTGGCAGCCTCCCTACCATGACATGTGTGTACTGAGTAAATTGATAATATGTTGTCACCAATATACTGCTTTCAGCTTGCATTGTTGTTTTAACAAGTAATCAAGGTATGACAGTATATGTTGCATATTATAATTGCGCTCAGAAGCAGAACCAAGTCAGAAGACTTGTCTAAAAGATAGTGAAAGAAAGATGGACGTTCTTTTCAGTAAGTATGTGCTAGGAATTTATTAGAAGCTATAAAATGCTGAAATATAAGACAAAGGGAAAGTTCAGATTGTTTTAATAATTTAATTTTAAGATAAAGATTTCTGTGTGCTAACTTGAAGCAATAATTCTTGGTGATGGAAAGCAAGTGAGCTGGGAAGACTGCAGAGCTGGAAATACCAGTCCAGGTACTTGGTTATCTGGCTCTCTGAGGATATCCTGTAGAGTACAGAAGACAATGCTGTGAAGAGCAGTGAAACTCTTGAAATCTGGTTTCCTACTAATCTGGGCTCAACATTCCTTTTTTTTTTTCTTTTTTTTACTCCTACTCCCCCCCTCCTCACAAAAAAAACCCCAAACCAACCAACCAAAAAAAAAAAAAGAACACAAAAGCAAAACCACCCTAAAACATTCAGCCCACTCCTGCCATTATGATAATTATGATATAGGAGGAGACTAAGACCATGAAGTTTGCTGGGACAGGAGGGGAACAGGTGTTTTTGGCTGGTTTGGATCTAACTGTGTACTGGCTGGCTGACTGATAGACCTCACAGAGGAGGTGCACTTTTATAGCCTCTTGCTCAATGGGATGCTACATTAAGTTTCTCTTTCTGTTCCACACATAGCTGTGCATTTTCATGAAACCTCTCTGTCCAGTTGGTTTCCAAGTGTTTTTGAGAGGTTGAGAGGAGACACAAGCACAGTCACAAGCCCTTATCTCATTAAAAGCTAGACTGAAAAAACACACCCCAGGCTACCAAAAAAAAGACCTAGTTGGGATGAGGTGCTGAAGTTTGTGTCGTTTTACACTTTTTAGATACTAAATTTTTTGAAGAGGAAAGGTTAAATCATCTCATTGGTCTTTTCTGCTGTGATCTTAAGCAACCTGTCCCACTTCAGGTTTCTCTTTCAAAGCTTTATTTAGATATTGTGCATGCAGTGCTGTTCTGTTTGAGGAACTTCTGTTTTCAGTGCAAATTGTAATTTGATCAAAAAGCTCTGCTGTCCTACAGTAATAACGAAATTAAATTGTATCATCCATTATCCTCTTCTAAGCTACTGTAATGAAAACATTTATTTCTAATAGCTTTTTGCCCTTTTTGAATTTTAAAACTTTGGCAGAAGCTTATTGTTGTCAATATGCTGAAACTGTCTTCATGCAGAGCTTGCTAGGTGCCAAATCCTGTGGTACCTGTTGCAATGAAATTTTTTTGGGTGTTTTAGATTATATGAGATGTAATTTTTTTTCTATTTTCTTTAAGATGCAAATGTATTTTCAATTTTGATGGAAACTTGATTGTATTTTTATGTCACAAATTGGTTTTATTCCTAAAGAGCAGATAGTAAATATAGGTGGTAATACAGAATACTCGTGCAGATTTCTAGGATGTTTGCCCTCTCCACAGTGAGAACAACATCCTTGCTTAAACAAGGAAAGAGCAAAATGCCTTTTGTTTGGGAACTCCCGTGCTTTCTAAATCCTGGAATATCTTTGTCAGTAATCTCACTTTTGCTTCCAGTTTCTAACCCTCTGTACTAATGTTAGTATGAGTTAAGCACCAACTAATTGTTCAAACTTTTATTGCAGTATACACAGCCTGAAATATTAACTGAAGTCCAGCCTCAGTTGCTTGAATACCACTTGTATTGAACAAGAGTAGTGACCAAACTGGAGCTTTGTGAGACCTGACAGACTGGAGCAAGCAGTGTTACACATCTGATGGCCAGAACAATCCATTTCTGTTACTCTGCAGAAGGGTACTGGCATACACTGGCTGCAGGAGAGGGGGCTGGAAGAATGTAATCAATAGTAGACAGAACCAGCTTTTGGTGACTGTGCCTCTTTTTATGTGCTTATCTGTCCTGAAGAGTGATTGTCCAAGACTTAACAGTTTAAAAAGACATCTAAAAGTCACATTCTTCCATTGTGATGATTTTTCCCAGGGATAAGAAACTGGAGCATAAGAAATAGCTACTGATTAATTAGGCATTAAGATTTAGCTTGCTGAATAAGAACTGGAGTCCTTGGCTTGATGGCAGCTTGTCATGCCATTAGGAATCAGAGGCCCCCACTAGAACTGGCCTATCTTGAGTGTTCTAGCCCAGCTCCTCTCCCTGCTCCCTAGAAGTTTGTTATCTTCACTGCCGTAAGTGCACAGTGTCTTACTGAGGTGTGACTTCAAAATTGCTTCTTGTTGGCAGTTTAAAACATGATTATCAGGATATAATCTGAGTCCTGCTGTTAAAGGTTCCTGAAAAGGAAAAGAAGCCATTGCAGATGATACCCTGCAGTGTTATGGAAACCATAACAGAAAGCTGTTTGCCAAAGGGTGGCAGCTGAAATGTTTGTACTACCTACGCTTGTGTTTACCACTGATCCCACATACAGGTGTAAGAGCACATAACTCATATGCATAAGGGCATAGCTCTGTGCATACAAATACCTGTGTGCAGTTTGATAGGCATCACTTCTCCCCACCCCCTTGTAAATGCAGGTCTTTCATTGTAATAAGGTTCGGATATTGTTTTAAGCCCAGTTCTCTGTTGTATTTTATGAAAGTACTTAATGAATGGCTTCCTAGTTTTGCTTCATAAGAAAATCCTGACATTGAGGGTATTGTGGAAGATCATTCTTCACCAGGCTGGCTACTCTGCTGCTGCGCTTGTTTAGCTTTTCTGATCTGACAGACTTATTCATAAAATAAATATAAAACCCAAGGCAGACAAATCTGACTGTTAGGCATATTGCATAGTACATTTTATTTGTCAGTGTGCTTTCTGGTGGTTTTCTGTGACAAGATATCCAATAAGTCAATTCCAAAAGCGGAGTCCTGTGGAGCCCTGTGCAGTTTATTTTGGTATGAAATCTCTCTTGACAGCTGACAGTCCAGCCCCGAGCAGTTTCGTATCTCTGTGAAACTCTCACCTGCTGCTCATTTGGCATTCCGTGCTCTTTCTCCGTTGAATATTCTCCTGTCACCTGTGCCTGCCTTATCCAGTTTCCTTGAAGAAATCATGCTTTTGGAAGACTTCACATCTCTAATAATCTTTAGCTTCTCTTTGTTTGGAAGAAACTTAATGGAGAAGCAGACACTCAGTAGTGGTGTGACTTATGAGTTCAGGAACTTTGTGCTCTCTTGACTTGCCAGTTCTCCTGTCAGCATCTCTTTTAGTGCCTCTTTTTCTGTATTTCTTTTGTGGGTCAGAAGCAGGCCATGTCTTGTTTTATTCTGTCATTTTAAGTAGAGTAAAATATGCTGTTCTTACCAGTCAACATGCTTGAAGTTGGCTTTTGACTTCAAGAATTGACAGAATGGTGGAGGCCTTGAATATGATTTAAGAAAGACGCAGTTGCGGGGGGGAAGAGGCATTAGTATCTATCTACAAATTATGAATTGGGGAACCGAAACTTTAACAGATTCCTAAACTGCAAGTGCCAAATGAAGCTTTTCCCGCAGTCGTGCACAAGAAGCAAGTCTGCAGTAAGTCCGCTCTGTTTCACCATCACCAGTCTGGATGCTTATGGAGTTGCACTTTTTTCCCCCCTCCCTTTCTAATCTCCTTTTCTCTTAGAACTTCAGCAGAGGTCCTAAGCTCATGACCGTGTTCTCTCATGTCCAGCCGTGGGTGTTCAGTGGCATCGGTCATGCCTTGGGCAGTCTCTAAAACCAGACTACTGTCAGCTGCTTTCCTTTCTCACTCGTGGTACTTCTCTTAACCTCCACGTCTCTGTGTTGTGTTCTCGGCATCAATTTCATTTCATGTGTGCTGGTTACAATCTTGAGTTGCCTCTTCAATGTCATCATTATTTGTTGGCTTTTTTATGCTTGCTGCTGAAACTAGCTCAGGCTTTGCTTCCTTCCCTGGTCTGAAATAAGCTGAATTTCCTCATTAATGAGAAGTGTGACTTACTTGCAGTTCAGCGCTGACTTTTCAGTTCTTTCAGATATCATTCTGTCAATACATAAGTCTCTGCAGTCTTTGAAGAGCAGACAAGTAACAAAATAACATTCTGAATAAATTCAAATTATGGATCAGAATTTATAGTTGCCTTTCAGTTAACATAGAACCTGTTTTTGAGGGGGTTTGGGGAATTGTTTTGGTGGTTTTGAATAAGACACAATCATTGGATCTATGTGCTGAGTTATGAGGATCCTTGGGCTCTCTCTGTTTGATGGACATACAGAGAGGCTTTCCCCTGGGTTAGGGGGCAGTAAAGTGAGAAATCTTCACTCAACACCTCTACCCTTGCTCAGCTGGTGTCGTAAAAACATGCAGTGGTCTCAGCAATGAGTCACAATGATTTTGTCTTTTGTTTCTGTAAATAACAATCAGCATGAGAAATCAAAGAAACTTCCATGTCTGTTTGGTGTGCATGGAGAATTCTGTACCAGAAGTTGCGTTCTGTACCAATGCAGAAATGATCTACAGGAAAATACATTTTGTTACAAGTGCATTGTTTTGGGCTTAGCAGGGGAAGATAAGAGATCAGAAAAACTGTATACAAAAGGGTTTGTGTATTTGGAATGTGAGACATTTGACTCCCTTTGTGGTATTGGTGGATATACTTTTGTATTTGAGAAGTGAACTGGGACTCATGTCTTCATTCTGCTTCTTAAAGTTGAATTATAACTATAGTAGTTGAGGCAACTGTAGAGCAGTGGAATAGGTTTATATCACAAATATCAGTTAACATGGAGGGAGAATTGAAGTTTGCCTTTCTCTTGTAGAGAGCCAGGCATTTCTCATATGTAAATCGGTGTTGTATCCTCCAACTGCTTTCTCCTCCATATTCTGAGGTTTACTTAAGAGCACTTGCACTTGTTTGATTATAAGATCAGCTAGGAAATTATTGAAAACACATTTTAAAACTTAATTATTCAAGTAAACAGAGGTATTATTCCTCTGTCGCTCCGCTTATGCTTTGCATGCTGACCTAGATGAAACATTGTCCAAGATAGTAGGTACTGTAATTTACTCTTCAGCTGGATTAATTATTTTCTCAGCTACCTGTCAGTTGTACTTAGTCCTGGTGAATTAATCAAATTGCCCTGTTATGTACGCCTTTCTCTGCTGTCAGTTAGACTTTGGTGACCTGTTCTCTTCATGTGAGGATGTGCGATGAAAAGGTGGGAACGTGTCTAATAAGTAAAAGCCTGTTGTATTGTTCTAAAACAGGCTTAAAAGCAGCGTGTCTTACACTTTGCCATTGCATGGGACAGACAGGAAGAGTTGTCAGTGGAGCCTGTATAGGACACTGGTGGCTGTGTGCTTTTGCAGTAGCATTTGAGCAGTATCATGTGTGGTCCTGCACCAGTGTACCTTCTTCACCACACCCCTCGCTGCTTCCTCTCATGATAAAACTTCAATCTTAAGCAATACTTTTCAGAGAGAGAGAAGAAGATATGGAAGAATCCCTTATTTGTTCCTAGAGTGATGCCCATAATTTATGAACACTTGGCTTTCAGGAACAGGTTTTAATTCTTTACCTTCTAGAGCCTTTGAAACACGTGGAGTATTTCACAGATTTGCTATGCTGAATATATTTAGGCAGTTATGTATGTATTATGCTCACATGATGTGTGGACATGTATCTGTTCCTGATGCCTTCTGTTTTTATGTAGTCTCTCAGATACTGTATTTGTTTTATTTAAATGGCAAAAGAGGTCTTCATTTCTCAGTTTTTCTTGCTTTTGATTCACAGAAACTATCTTAGAGCATGGACACCAGTAAGAAGTCAGAACCCCCTCTATCTGTAGAAATGGTACAACAAAGAGCCAATCCTGACCGCAGTCCTTCAGCATCGATTTATGTTCCAGAGCAAGGTGGCTACAAAGAGAAATTCGTAAATGCCGTGGAAGATAAGTATAAATGTGAAAAATGTCGCCTCATCTTATGCAATCCTAAACAGACTGAATGCGGACACAGATTCTGTGAAACCTGCATGAATGCCTTGCTAAGGTATGTTTTTTGTTGTGATGGAACATGTCGATACCCTTAAATGTTGTGAACTACTGAAATTAGTATGAACACCCTTGTGGCTTTAGGAATATGTTAAGCTAACATAGGCTGCTCAAAGCAACCTTCCACTCTTGCTTGCTTGATTATTTGTTATCCGTGTGCTGGTGCAAACATTTGTGCTCTACTCTGGGTTAGGAAAAGACAACTAAGCTTTCCATCAGTATTGTTGAAAGAGTTGTTAAAGTGGTTCAATCCTGCATAGGATGTGTTAGGTAAGAATTTCATTCTCTGTGGAGGCTAAACAGAGTAGCTATTTCACAACACTTCTAACATGTTTAGTTTGGTGTTGAATGCACGTAGTAAATTGTGTCTTTGTGGAGAAGTGAGCTTGCAGAGATTCCTTACTGATGAGACCTAACATGGCTGTGGACCCAGCCTTAGAGTTGAGTGGTGGGACCCCTTGGATAAATGTAACTGCTTGTGGAGCAGTTCCCTGTAACCCTTCCAGCTGTTTGTCCTGGGACTTGTGTGTTTGCAGGAGGGTCAGAAAGACTGGCTTCTCTGTTACTGAGATGCTTGGACCAGAGTGCAAAGTGGGTGAGTGGATGATGTAGAAATGAATGCTGAGAGGTGCAGTCTTTCCCAGTCTAGGTAAAAGTGCAATCATTCAATAAGTATCTAGCTTTTAAGAAGTATTTGTGCATCAGTAGAAGTGTATTTCTTTGCCTCTGAACTTTTGTTGCATTGGTATTAAATGTATTCATCAGTGTGATTTCAAAACTTGGTGTAATGGTTGGAGGTCATTCTGCAAACTTTAATCTCCTGGGATAAATAAGCAGTGAATATTTTCATTTACTACTGGGAAAGCAGAAATATAGAAGAGATTTGCTCAACGGATGTTGCATACTGGACTGCTAACAGAGAGAAGATTTGGCCTTGGGAGTTTTGGTGGTCTCCTGTTTACTTTTTGTGACACTAGATATTGGTTTATATGTCACTTGGAAATAGTGTAATCTGATATCTAATACTTAGATATCTAAGTCAAGACTCCATGCAGCATGGTGAAAGAGTATGAAAGATATTATGATACTCTGTCTCTTGAGAAAGAGTAGTCTCTCTACTGGGCAAATAAAAGGGTCCATAGCTCACCAATCCACTCCTGCAGGTTTTGTGCTACAGCATGTCAAATTTAAAACAACAACAAAAAAACCCCAAACCACCAGCTTTTCTTTTGATATCCAGCGTTGAGTGAGGTGTAGTTTGTGTTTAAGAAATGCAGTTATTTTTTTCTCAATACATATTTTTGGAAGACTCTTACATGGTTAATAACAGTGACTGCAAAAAACCCAAACAACTGCCATGCTTGGATGTGCACAGGTGGACAGAGCAGATCTTTGACAATCTAAGCAGTAACAGTTCTGGCATTGCTATAATCTGGGCAGTTTTCATTCCCTGCTGTGAGACATGCACATGTGTTTATTACAGTGCAGTGAGAATATGTGCGATTTTACTTTCCTGACTTTCCAACCAGTCTGTTATTGAAAAGGACATGTGCTTAAGGCCTTTGAGTTATTTCATGATATTTAAGTGCTTGTTGCAAACAAATCCTTTATTGAAATTAAATTTACGTTTCCTTTTTTTTGGGAAATAAAAAGTGTACCATAAAACTGAAAGCAAAAAAGATTTATGTTTCTGTATTTGGCGCAAAATTTTTTTATTCACTGTTGATAAGCTGCTGTACACACAAACACACTAATTATATGCTAGCAGCTTCTGTTCCAGGGTTGTTTGAGGACGAGGAATTGGGATTTAGTGTGGATAAAGCAGTAAAGATGTCTGCTCAGTATGCAACAGTAGTTTGAAAAAGCAAGTGGGATGCTTGAGTGAATTCAGTAAGAGGAAGGAAAGCATGACATTGTATTAAACACTATATGCCCTCAAGTAGATTAGTTTCCCCCTTTTTTTTTTTTAACTTGAGAAAAGTATTACAGATATTGAAGCTGCAAGGTAGTTAAGATGCTCAGAAATATGATGAGACACAGAACGGTCAGTTCAAGGAGCAGAAGCCAGCGAGATGATTTGAAATAACCGTACTGATTATATAACATAATTGAACTTTTTCAGCCTTTTACATTGATTTGCACTGCTGCTAGCAGCCATAACTTAGTTAGCCTGTCAATGACTTGCTTTATGAAAGAATTCACCTAGCTTTTACCTAGTGCTTTTCGTCTCGGTGCTTTACATGGGAGATCGATCTGACCGTGCTCATTTTACATGGGGAAAAGGAGCTAAAATGGAACATAGCAACCTGGTCTAATGAAAGGTGTTCCTGCCCATGGCAGGGGAGTGAAACTTAGATGATCTTCAAGTTCTTCTCCAACCCAATCCATTCTATGATTGTAGGGGCAACACCTGGCAGGTCAGAACCAGAAACAGCTGTAGGACTGGATAATTGAACAGACAATATTTTGCCTGTTTGCACAGACTGAGAAGTGATGACAATTGTGGATCAGATGCAGGCTGGAAAATAGGGGATGAATTTTGCCACCTTGAAGAAAACCACTGCGCAGTTGGCTGGAGACATTGTGGTGGTCTTACTTCTTTGGGAATGCCAGATACTGCCCACTGAAAACTCAAGCATTCAAATTTATTGAAATAACATCATGTTTTCTCATTATAATGAACTATGTCCACTTTCAATGATTTTAAAATATATTGAATAATCATAACCAAGTGCCTCATAAATGGAAATTTTTGTACTAAAATTCAGACGAGCTAAAATAGTTTTTCTGTTTTCTTTTCAGTTCTTCTAGTCCAAAATGTACAGCGTGTCAAGAAAGCATAGCAAAAGATAAGGTATTGTTAAAACTGTTTCTTATTCAAGAGTGTTGAATTGTGTGGCGTACATAAGATGTGTTATTGGTTTGTGGTGATTATTTCATAGGCCTAATAAGCTGCCTGAGGAAGACAGCTTTGTTATAAAACCTAAACCATGTATTTTATATTTTTTATGTGTTTTCATATATTCCTGTTAACCACATGGTAGAAATCAACATGTCAGCCTCATTCCAAAAGGTCCAGACAGGTGTCACGTCTTGTATTCATAGTTGGGAGCTGCAGCAACACATTGCAGTTGTCTTCCCATCAACCAGGAGGATGATAAGAAATATTCCATCTCCTGTAGATGCAGAGATGTGACAGGTCTAGATGAACACTGCTCCTGATTTGGCTCCAGATCAGTGTCTACTCTTTGAACTCATCTCTTTTACAATGTGGTGTTCAGTGAACCACACTGGAATTAGGACAGTGTAGAGTTACAGTAGGGGTAACAGAATCGGATTCTTTTTGTATGAATAAGTTATTTCAGTGATATTCTCTTCTCTGTTTTTCACAGCAAAACTTTTTGTTGCCTTTGAAAGGTTAAGGGTAGAGAAAATTTTTCTTGGCTTAGTCAATGGGTTATGCGGTTTTACAATATTGCTGAAGTGCTTGGTAAATTCTTTGTGTTGGTAGCCTTTCTTGCCTAAATGAATACTTGTATTAGTAACCATTTTCAAGAAAAGGTTAGTGGGTACATTAATCTCTCCTTGTCTTAACTCAGAATAGTTCTCTAAATAGTACTCAGCGTAATTTGGTTTTGACACGGATGGACTCTCCAGGAGCTCAGACCAATAATCATCATGCCTACTTTATTTGTTCTTTTAAGTCTTGACTTTCTAGCTCTCAATATACATAAATATGTACATTTTTTATGAAACTTCAAATATCTCTAAAACAGCAGGAGGACAAGGCCAGTGTATACTAAATACCTGTTAGACTAACTGTGCAAGTCATTGTTTTTCGAACTGGAAAATTTTCCCATAGAATGCTGAAGTCCAAAATCACTGAAAAACTTTGAAAGTTGTCTTAACTTCAGTCAGCAAAACTGTGCATACTAACCCTGTGAATTACTTTGGAAAAGATATTGCAGTATAGGCAATTGATTACTTAAATGAGATTTGTTGATTCATTAAGCTTCCTATACACATCTGAAAAGTAAATAGAAATCAGTGACCTGTGTCAGATGAGATCGGATGAGAATGATTGCAATGTTTCCTCCTTCTCTGATACTGGGGATAGATTCATAGTCACTGTGGACAGATCTGATCATAATTCTTGGTTAAATGTTAGCATGCAGAACTTTTCTATAATTACAGTGGCGCTGCAGTGTACACAGTATCACAGAACTCCATTTGTCAGAGCAGTCGTAGATTGGGCTTGATTCTTAATGGTGTTTTTTAATAGCCATAAAAGCAGTTGAAAAATAACTGGAAGTTTTTATTTTTTTGTTTTTGGACTTTAAAATAGTAGTAGTGGTCTTCAGTCCTTCTCTCTCTCTAGTTCCTGCCTTTAGCAATGGGGCTTCTTGAGAGTGCAGTTATTGTGTCTTTTATGAGGTGTCACCCATAAAAGGTGTAAAATCCAAACCCCAAGATCTCTATTTGTAACTTTGTTTAATTGTAGGCAAAAGATGCTGAAAGTGCTTAGAAACATGAAAATTGAGAGATAGTTAAAGCCTGCTTAGCTGTGAAATAATAAACCTCCTCCAGTCCAAGACCTTAGAAAATATCTGTAATTATGTGTTACTAATGAAGTGTAAGCAAGTGTTCCAGCTAAACACTCTAGTCATTTTGGAACCACCTTCCCTGAAATCCTTGCCCTCTGAACCACTGCGCTTTGAGTCTCTTTTGTCTTATGGAATTGTGCCCAATACAGCAGTTTCCCAAACAATGTAGAGAGTTCTAGCTTATGCAGGCCTGTTATTGGCGAGCAAATAGCAACAAATTTAGTCCTTTCTTGTACCTTTCCCTTTATTGCATTTACAGTAAAACTGAAACAGTGGTAGAGTACCTGTAAAAAATATTCTGTTTCACTGGGCTGCTTCATAGTGGGGGAACCTCACCGCTGTGCACATTCAAGAGAAATTGAATGGCAGGATTTTATTTCTGGCACATAAAGTTGGAATTAAATGACACTGCTGTAGCCAAATTGCACGGCCTCTACTTTTTTTGAATTTGTGTATTCTTGAGTGGTTCTCAGTTTCTACAATAAAGTGATTTTTGATTTTTCAGGTATTTAAGGATAATTGTTGCAGGAGAGAACTACTTGCCCTTCAGATATACTGCAGAAATGAAAACAAGGGCTGTAAGGAACAACTATCTTTGGGTCAATTACTGGTAAGTTAATCTAAAAATCGTAAGCTTCCTTTTGAGTTAAAGAATAAGGGGAAAAACCTTGCAAATTAAAACCCCAGTCAATTTGTTGACTTGCTCATGCTAGTGGTTAATTTAATTTATAAATGTCGTGATAGAGTTAAACTGCTTTGAAACTTTGGTTTTTTGATGAGGTGTAAGGAATTGTAAAAAATCATGTGATTGCATGACATTGAGGCTTGGAAATGTAAACGAGAACTAGAGGGAGAACTAAAATTGTGAAGGATCTTAATGTGTACTTTACAAATGTGAGAAATATGATTTCTGTTTTGGTGTGGTTTTATTTTTATTTACCAGTCTTAATCCTCTCATGGAAGTGGTGGTTCATGTGTGAAATTAAACCTTTGGCTTCTCCAGACTTGTGCAAAGTAACTGGTGGCTTTTTTCTGTGAAGGCATGACATAGCAGTAATCCGGTAATTTAACAGGTGTAAGGTAGGGCTACACACCAGTTTGCAGGGAGATGGGTAGGTTTTTCCTTTGAATGAGCAAGCTCAGGTACCTAAACCACTTAAAGCAGTATCTGTGTTTATGTGGAATAATATACCTTGAAAAAGAAAGCTTACCTTTTGTTTAAATAGCCTGTGTGGAGTTTTGGACTGTGTTAGAATGCTTTTAGTGTAGAAGTAGCTCATGTACCTCTCAAATAGAGTGAAATCTGCTGTCTAAGTAAAGGGACTATACAGTCAGAAATGTGTTCCTGTGTAGATTTGTTAGTGTTTGCACGAAATAACTTCACTTACTTTAATTGTTTAATGTTGGATATCTTCAAAGGATAGACATGTGCAAAACTTAGTTGGATTGACTTTTTTTTTTTTTACCTTTCAGATGCATTTGAGAACTGATTGTCAGTTTGAAGAACTCCCGTGTCCTCGTGCTGATTGCAAAGAAAAAATACTGAGAAAAGACTTGCCGGACCATGTAGAGAAGACCTGTAAATATCGGGAGACAACCTGTAAATACTGTAAAAGCCAAGTCCCAATGATTATGTTGCAGGTGCAGTATTTTCTTGTGTATATAGATCAAGATTCCCTACATTAATGTGGAATAATAACTCTTCTTGCCCCTCTCTGTAGCTGCCAAAACAACTTTGGCCTCTCAGCCAGGATTAATAAGTTAAAAGAGAAAATAGACTGACTTTCAAAATACATTTTTTTTTCCTGTGGGGAAAAAACCTGCATTGACTAGGAAGCACTTCCTTAATTCTGATGTTCAGATACTGCATTTTAAAAAAATCATATCCTCTGCCTAATATTGATACTGAAGTCAATTTTGCTATGCATTTTAGTTTTTTTAAAATTAGATAAAAAATGCAACTACCATGATAACAGGTAGTTAGATGCAGTAGTAGATGCAGGAAAAGCATAAGCATTGCAACTGACAGGAGAAATAGCATTTTTCTGCCTAATCCTTCTTGAGTACTGTGTGATCTGTTATGAGAGGAAGGGAAGAAACAATGTAAAAACAAATTGTGTCTTGGCATAACCAGTAGCGGTACATGACAGGCCTAGGATGAGTTGCTGCTGTTCTTGACATCAGAGTAGGTTGTCTGATAAGCAGCATATTGTGAGAATTATAGAGCAGAGGCTGTGAAAGTCATGCTTACTTTACACATAGAATTGTAACTAGACTGTTTGTGGCATTTCACATTGAAAGGTATTATGCTGAATCTATCCTGCTATAATTTTAACACTTCTTAAAAATTCTATCTCCATTGTTTCCATAGTTTGATGGTATTGGATCTCAGACCTTCTTAGTATAGTAAGAGTGATGAAAATTTCATTTTTGTTCTTGTGTATTGTTTGTTAGACGAAGTCTCACAATGATGAGAAGTGTTCTTTGCTCAGAGATGTTGTTACAAAAAGGCATAGGTAGAATCTCTCCAAGTTCTGATTTAGATTTGGCTTTCAGTTATTTGAGTGCATCCTTGCAGGGGCTGGTACTTTAATAATTGAGCACAACCTAGATTAAGGTGGCTGAGATGTGAAAATACACAGAAAAAATTAAACTTGCACTGTGTTTATTCTGGCACATTCTGATATGGAGGTGAAAGTTTATTTAGTTAGATCATGTTGTTCTTCCAGAATTATCATTAGGGTTGGGAATTGATGTGAGGCAAAGAGTGATATTAAAAAATGTGTAGTGTTGTAACAGACAAAATCAGTGAGTATTAAATATGTCTACAAACTGGTTTTCCATATCTTAGAAACATGCTCACAGGTTCCTTGTAGGCAGTTCTTTTTATAAGAGTAATGTAATTAAATTTTTGAGAGTCTGAAATCCTTATACTTTGAGGAGCATAGAACTTTGTTTTAGTTTAAGAGCTTTCCCTTTTATCAGATGTTGATGGATGTAACACTTATGAAATCTTTGAACTAGTGGTAGCTTTCAAGATACTGAGAGGTTGAGGCAAGTTTTAGGCTGTAAGATTTTTAATTCACAGAGAAACAGACATTCATATTGTAAACAAGAGTGGCATATTACTCTGAAGTACAGAAAAGAGTGTTTGTAAATAAAGTAATTGTTCTCCAGAATCTTAAGTGAAATTCTGAGCTGCTTTAAGAGCTTATAGGACTGGTTGATGCAGAAAGCCAAAGTGGTTTGCTAACAATGTAGTTTGATGTTGAGATGTCACTGTTTGTTGTATTTAATTTGGTACCACCATTTACCTACCCTTAAAATTTCTAAACAAATATACATTTGTAAATCAGAACATTTCCAAGCAGTGTTACATGTTCTTATTGGCCTATATGGTGCAGTGCATAAAAGGAGGACAGTTTTGCTTCTATGCTGCTTTAAGGGTGCAGAAAGCTCTGCAATTAGATGATTAGCAATTGGCTGCTATTTTTGATTTTTGTTTTGTCTAGATTTTTAAAAGTTCAGTGGTTATAGAAATGCAGATGGGTTTATTTGCTGGGGCCTGATAAAATGTCACCTTGTTGTATTTTAGTAATAAGAATCAGAAGCTTAATGAAACTGTCCATTTGAATCTTAAAATCACACAATGACTTGGGCTGGGAGGGACCATAAAGATCATGTAGTTCCAGCCCCTGTGCCATGGGCAGGGACACTTTACATTAGACCAGGTTGCTCAAAGCCCCATCCAGTGTGGCCTTAGACACTTTTAGGGATTGAGCATTCACAACTTCTGTGGAAAACCTGTTCCATTGCCTCACTGCCGTCCCAGTCTAGACCTTCTTCCTAATATCGAATTTACACCTGCCCTCTTTCTGCTTAAAGCCCTTCCCCCATGTTCTATCAGTACCTGCCCTTGTAAAAAGTCCCTCTCTGGCTTTCTGTAGGCCCCTTTAGGTACTGGAAGGCTTCTTTTGACTTCTTATTTGAGTTTCATCACCTAGTTGACAAAACTGGATTTTTAGAGATGTACTTGAGTTCATCTCTAGCTTCTGTAGCCTAAAATTTTCTCTACTGTAATAATGACTGAAGCTGGCCTCGGTGACTTGAACTGAAAATGGAGATAGAGGGAGCAGACTGAGAAGAAAGGTATGCAAATGGAAACAAAATAATTTTACTGGAGAACATGTGGTCCGTGGCTTCATAGAATCCCATGACCCATGGGGTAGGAAATCCCCATTGTTGGAGGCAGACTCCAGCAAGTTAACAATGTTACTAGAACTTTCTTAGATTGCATTTGTCTTGCCTGCACGGTCACTCGGTTGAGTTAGCTTCTTAATGTCTTTTGTTTAAACCATCTAAAAAGTTGTGGGTTTTTTTGTCACAAACCTGCCTTTTCCATCCTACAACTCCTGACAGATGAATTGGCACATTGTTAAAATGGAAATCAGTAGCCTGAAAGGTGCCTGGATTACTATATTTTTCTGTGTATGATCCACAAAACTACTTGGAAGTTCTTCTCCTATAAAATTGATACTTAAGCAGTAATAGTATGATACGGATGTGGAAGGACAGCACTGCTTAGTGCCTTGGCTCCTCGCTGCCAGCCTGGCCACACAATAGCTGTGCCAGGCAGACCCTGCCAAGGCAATGTGGACTCAGCTCAGTGGCCTGAAATACAACCTTGCCTACTGGGACAGCCACTGGGGAAGACACAAGACATTGTCATCTTGCTCCCTTGTCACTGTGCTGGAGCCAGACATGTTTCTAATGTCGCACTGGCTTTTCTGGGGAGCTGTGTTAATATCCTGCCTTCCCCTCGTTTGTGCTGGGTGCCCTGCATGTGGCTTCAGCTGTGGTTTGTACTTGATTTGGCATTTGGTTTTATGTGCTTGACTGGGTAAATTTAGCTGGTCAGTAAGGAAGAGGATTCTGCCACTGGACTGGGATTACTCTGGTATATCCTGAAATCATTGGAAAGGCTTCCCTTAGTTTCAGTGGGACGAAACTGGGATGTGGGGTGAGGAGAACTGGAGAGAATGCTGAGAAGTAACATGAACCAAGAGTCAGTGTCATAGCTTTTGTCAGTTAGTTTGGGTAGATTAAAGAAGAGAGTTAGGGAACTAATGTTAGAAGGGAGTATTACTTTTCTGGTTTTGTAGTTGATAAATCATTAAAGAAGCTTGCAGGCACTAGACTCTTAGAGCCATGTGGTTCTGTCTGATGTCTCCCTTCAGCACAGTTATGGATGTGTTCAGAATGAGGGGGCCCAGGTCCAGCTCTTGACCCTGAGCAGGAGTGGTCCTTTGGGCCTCTGCTCATCAGAAGAGTACCACTGTCACCCTGACAGAGGGTGTTCTGAGGAGAGGCACTGGCATCGCTCCTGGCTGGGTATCCTAGTGGGGAGGGAATGAAGGTAGCTCCTCACCCCTGTGCTTTGGGAGGCTGTCCTGGCTCTCTGGCTATGGAACAGCTGAGGGTTCCTTGCTCTCTGTCGCTGTGACTGTCTGCATGTGCTACACAGAATGAGTGAGTGCATGCGGATGGGGAGGATGGCAGGACAGACTTGTGTCAGAACAGCACGCCTGATGGTGTGTTTTAAAAGCAAGGAGGTAGTATTTTCAAATACTGGCAGACTTATGCCAGAGTTCTGAACCAAGGTCTTTCACATCTTGGAGCTTAGATCTCCTTTATATCTTGGTTTTGTTTCAAAAAAATAGACATCGTTACTGGGCAAAAAGGGCATGCAATTTGTTCTTCCTTTTCTAACAGGCTTATAAATCTAGACCTTTGTTTCCTTTGCTGTTCTTAGGTACCAGAAATGAAACATTGTGTTTCAAGTTGAATGGGATGTGTCACTTGACGAGAAACGAATTTTTCATTTTGTTGAGAAAACTGAGAGGAAATGTAAATTATTATCTTGGGCCTGACTTTCTTCCCTCCCTATGGTGATAGGGTTTGACAGCCATGCTGAAGTATCTGTCATCATCTGGGTTCAGATTAAAATGCCTGCCCAGAATCATTATAAAGTTTCAGAATCTCTTTGAACTTTGGGTATATGTACATTTCTGAAGTTCCATGCACTGTATACTCTTACTAAAAGGGGAAAATTTGTAGTGGTTCTGCTTGCTCTTAAAGATGCCCATTTTTGTGAGTAGTTCTTGGGGAAGAAAACTTGACTCTTATTACTGTTTCATTGTGCAAAATAAAACCAATAAAATTGTAAGCTAATAGATTTGCTTTGCATGGTAAAACACAAGGAAACCTTTGTTTTCATTTCAGAATGTCAACACCTCTATCAAAAGTATAAACTTATGTTTGAGCAATTGCAGTTCTGTCTAGCCCAGTTGGGATAAACATTCAAAAAAATATTGTGGGACTTTTTAATTATTGTAGAATGCTTTTCTTTGCGACTAAGTCCTCTCTTAATTAAACAGTAAAAGCTGATGTGTGGTTTGTTTCCTTTTTCCTTTGTAGAAACATGAAGATACAGACTGCCCGTGTGTCATGGTTTCATGTCCTCATAAATGTAGTGTTAAAACACTCATGAGGAGCGAGGTAAGAAGTCATACCCAATGTCGTGCTGAAAAATTAAATAATTTTTGTAGTAAGATCTCGCAAGAATTTTGCCAGAAGCCATTTCCTTATTAAAATGTGAGATCTAAAGAAAAGCTTTTTCTACCACACAGTTAAGTGTGATAACGCTCAAATATTTTTAATGATTTCTTGAAAAACTATTTAAAAATAAACAGTTTCTTAGTTTTGAGTCATTATTACACTTGGCTTGCCCAAGATTAGCGCATGTCTTTCCTGCTTTCATTTTTACTAGCTCTCCCCCTGCCCTTCCCTCATTTTAGCACTATAGAGCAGCATCTTGGGGTAGTTAGCTTATATTAAAATAAAGATAGAGAACTAAAATTCAGTGCACATTGACAAGAGTTAGTAAAGACTAGAAAAATCATAGAAGTGTGTAATTTCGTTGAAAAACTTAAATTTTGTTTAAATCTGTTAAATCTGGGGGAAAAAAAGTAACTGATACTTAAAGAAACAGTATAAGACAAACGTTAATATGAGTTCAATACTCCAACAGCAGATGCAAGAATGCATAAAAATTTCTCTTAATGTATAGAACCTTGCAATAATATGTAGACCAGATTAAAACCTGGCTTGTTTGAAGAGATCCGTGTTTTTGTACGTGAAAAGATAGAAGTAGCATTTGTCGAAATTGATGTACTTAATTTTTTTCCTAAAAATAGAACGAACTTACCAAAGATAGGGAAGAGCTTATTGAAGTCTTCATCACTCTGTAAGGCGCACTTAAGGAAAATAAAGTTTCTGATCTAAGGATGAGCTTTTCTCTTTTCTCTACTACTTACTTCCTGAGTTAGATTCATACCATTTTTCACTTGCACTTGTAAATTATTAATTGTGGCATAGTGCAGAAGGCACATAAGGCTCCTGCCAAAGTCAAATGCAGTCTTCTCTTCCAAGATAATGAAATACAAAATATATGATAGATCCTGTATTTATTAAGAGAAATGGAGCTTCTAAGAAAAGAGAAAATATGCATACTGACCAGTCCTCCCAGTGCTTACTTCCAAGTTTAGATCCTGGTTCTGGAGCACTTTAGCATATTCTTAAACCTTGACTTCTGCAGTTACTTTGAGGAGAGGTGTATCTGAGTGCTTGTAAGAACCTACCCCTTAAAGCCTGGGTTGTTACACACACAGTTAGAATGGGGTTCTGAGACTGTAGGTAGAAACAGAACTTTAAACAGCTATTTGCCCTGCATCATCTGTTGCTGTATGTTGCTTAATTTTTTTCTGATACTGTGAAAATGTATATATTACTTAACTGCATGGTTAGGGACAATGAATCTAATGCAGAAAATGGGAAAATGCCTGCCTAACAGTTTGAGAAAATTCTGTAGTGTACAAGCAAATATCTTACTGTAGAATAAAAGACAATTTTCATGTTTAATTCATAACTCTGTGGCAGACTTATAGTTTTGAGGAGTTGGAAAGTGTGGCATTCTTGCAAAACCTGTTAGACCACACGTTTCTTTCTTTTTGTTCTCTCTTTTTTTTTTAAACTACATGTCTTTTGAAACTATAGTGTGAATTTCTATGGATAGTGTTTAGAGGATAACAGGTGCATATCAGAGATGAGTGACCGATGGCATCTCAGTATCAGATTTTAAAGACTGTCCTGTCTGTTCCAGAGCTACATGTTCAAAGCAGTGTTGATTCACCACTTCTTTCCAGGGAGGTGGATGAGCTGAGTCACGTGGGGCTTAAGGTGTGGGAATTTCAAATGAGACTTTGAAACCCAAAACAGTGATGCCAGCTGAGGAGCAAGGCTCTAGCTCCTGTCTGCTTTGTGGGAAATACGAACTGCAGACCCTATTTTTGAAGAGAGTGTCTGTTGCACTGTCCTTTCCAAAAATGTCTCTCTGCTCCAACTTTTAGGCAGTTTGCATCCAGCTGCTGCCCTCTGTGCTGCAATGGCTGCTGTCTGTATATATGTATATGCTTCTGTGAATTGGTTTATTTTTAAATGAAAAGTGGTCTGTGCTCATAATAACCCAAGATATTGGACTAAATCTCAATCTGTGAAAAATGCAGGCATTTTACTAATTAGTTTTAATCCTGTGTACTGCATTTTTTAAAAGTTATTTAACTGTACCTATTCTAAAACTCTTTGTCTGTTTCATGCAGTACTTGTTTAGTCTTTTTTTCGTGTAATTTAACTGTTAAATTTAGGCACCGAGAATTGCATGTTATGTTTTGAAAAGTTGGTTCCTCATGAAATTAGGATTAGAAAAAAAAATGTACTTTACTACAGTGAAACTGATCTTAAGACTTGCTCAGAGCACCAGTAAAAAAAACCTCACTTGTTGAGAAAAGATTAGTCATTCACTAAAGTCAAATGAAATCAAATAATTGTAGTGTGTTCTTTTTGTTTGGTTTTTTTTTCCAAATGGGTTGCCTATTGAAATAGTCTTTAGCAGAAGTTTCACTGTATTTTAAATGTATCACACTGTATACTGTATTGGCATGTGCGTGTGGTTTACATATGTGTATAGAGAGAATTTGCATTTGAGATCAGACTGGAGAAAATATACACATGTGTATTGTATGTTCTGCAAACGGCACACAATACAAACCTGATAACCTCTGCCCTTTATGTTTTGAGCATTATCATGCAAAAGTCTTTTTGCCAAAACTCACATTTTTTTCCTATTGCAGTTGAATGCACATTTGTCAGAATGTATTAATGCCCCAAGTACCTGTAGTTTTAAGCGTTATGGCTGCACTTTTCAGGTCAGTATATAACAATTATACTTCCCAATTGATGAAAGTCTGCAAATAGAACCTAATTATTTGACATGCAAGTTCTGGACTTCTGTAGTTTTGGTTAAGAAAAAGTCATCCAGTTGCACCAAGTGATTATACAGCAAATGTTTGGTTTTGCATTTTAAAAATAAACAACATGAAAAGCCCACATATTCCTGCAGTGGTTTTTGGAGTTCAGTTATTAGGTATATCTTGTTGAAATAGGAAGATGATGCATTTGAAGAACTTGTTAACTTAGGATAAGAGGAAACTCTCTTTAGTTCTTCAGAAGATAGACTAATAATTTCAGTTGTTTCTATGAAAGCATTTTCTTGAGATAAGTATGTTTATATTTTCTCTCATTTGTGTGTCTTAATATTTTTATTAAGGTTAAACATAGGTTAGCACACTTAAAACATGTATTTTTATGTGCATTAATATGTCTGTGTGCACACAGGTGTATAATCAAAGCATGAAATTTATTTTTTAAAAAAAGTCTTAGATTTTAATCCTGGCAATCCCTGCAATATTAAAAAAAAAAAAAAAAAGCCAAACCTCAGAGTTTAGTTCCAGTATTATTATTCCAGTCTGTTCCAATATTCTCCTTCCCTTACCATGTATCTTGGGGAATTTCAATGCTTATATAACAAAGAGATTAGACAGGACATTTCAGAAACCGCTGACAGGAAAAAATGGAGTTTATCTGATAGTGTGATTAATTTCTTAGCCCACGAGAATTTAAAGAGACAAGAACTGTAAGGAGCAACACTTCTCAATAGACTACTTCCTGCAGGTATTTCCAGGTTCTTAAACAATGAGCATTCATCTTTTTAAGTGTTAACAGTAATGCTCTTAGTGGTAGAGCCTAACCCTGCCCACTGTTATGTCGTATGTATTGCCATTCATTTTATGTATGTATATGTGTGCATATATGTACATATATCCACATATATATTTTCTAGTATTTTATATAGAGTACATACCTTGAGGATCATAGAAACCCTTTCTGCAGCATATCTACCATCAAAGCTAATATACTCTGCATTGCAAAGCACTTACTGAAGTAGGTGTAATGCAGCACGATACAAATGAAGCAATATGGTCTGCATCTTATGTACTCTGTATATAATCTATGTGTGTTCTGTAAACTTTTTATATAGTGGTTATTTGTAACAGCATTTATAAGGTTGTGCAGAGGCAGCATATCTGAATATCTTAGAACAATCTTGGTAACATCTTGAGATGACAAACTAGGCATTGTAATAACTCTCAACATAGCTTATAAAGCTGGGAGTTTCCAGTGATGATAAATTTATCTTAAATATTTGTCTTCAATACTCATCTGAGGGGAAAATGTAGTGCTTATGAAGCTGTTCATGAAACAGAACAGAAGTTTTAAATTACAGTTAATGGAATTGGACGTTTTAGATTTTATATGACTCAGGGGTTTTATTGTGCTTTATTTAGTTCAAAGCTACACAGAAGACTCTAAAATACAATTCATTTTGTAACTCTCATTCATCTTTATTGTCTCTGAGTTATCAAGCACACTGGATGGAAATACATGGCAGTTGTATAAAACACTTGCTATATGAAATGTATTCCTGACTTTTGTAAGTTCCCAAATAGATTTCCCTTCTCTCTACAGTTCTGCAACATGCACTAGTGAACCAAAGTATGTAGTGTTGGTTCGATGTCTTGATATACTCTTTCTTTGTAGGTTTAAAAGAACTGGAATTGGCTAAAATGTATAAATTCTTTGTTGTCACAGGGAACAAACCAACAAATTAAAGCACATGAAGCCAGCTCAGCAGTGCAGCATGTTAACTTATTGAAAGAGTGGAGCAATGCTCTAGAAAATAAGGTATATCTTCTACTCACTTCTAATTTTCATTGACTTCTTTGAATCATATAAAAGCACTGGAAGAAGGGCTCTTTTTCTGTTTCGCAGCTGTTCAGCAGTACAGCTAAAGCACTAGTAGGCTCCCAAAGCTATCAAACCATTTGGCATCTGGTACCTTTTATTATATAATAAAATGCTGTGAGAAACTTGGCTTCGCAACTCCATGTACAATTTTCCTCATTGGTAACTTAATTAAAACTCTTTTCATCACATTGATAAACAGTCCAGTATTAAATTTCCTCTCCGTGCTGCTTTCTTACAAAATGGAGGGTCCAGAAAGCTATGGCAGTACTATGAGCTGTATTTTTGCTACCTCAGCATCCTTCCAGAAATAACATTATTAGAAGTATGTAATAAACTGGTTATTTCATTTATTTTTGTTCTTGCTCTCCAAACTTAATGACCTGCAAAGGTTAATTAAACACATTGTATCTCATGGGCATGATGATGTCTGCTTTAGTGCTAGACCAGAATGAAGTTCATGTTGCAGTGCTTCCTTGGGACTCCTGGTTTTAAATTGTTTGGGATTTGGGAGATGCTGGGAGTCATATCAGTCAGTCTCAGCTACGATCTTGTGAATAATTTGGATGACTTCACCACCTGTTCTGCAAATAAAATTCAAGGCTTTGACTTAAAAATACAAAAGTTCAGAACAGATCACAGGTTTCTTAAATCTTTTCGAAAAAATTTGACATAGACATTAAAATAATGTTTCTGTATTTTTAGGGGGGAAAAAAGATCCCAGAATTACCAAACCATTTTACTAATGCAGGCAGAAGAGTCAGGAGCCCCTTCAGACTTTTCTGGAATGAGTTGAATAGGTAGCAATTCCAGTGTAAGCTCAGTGGCAGTTAGGATATGTGTGGCTTGAGAATTTCTGTCATCTCACAGCAGACCACAAGCTGGAGTTCAGCAAACTCTTGTCTAGAAAGCTTATTGCCTTCTCTGGCTACAGTGATCTCTCTGTGTGGGTCTCCAGCAAGGTCCTGCCACCACAGGAAGTGTAGTTTTAAAGCAGGAGTTAACTAGAACAACATAATACGGTTTTTTGTCCCCAGCATGTTTGTCCCTGAACTGCTTGTTTTTCAACTTGAAGGAAATTGAACTCTTAAGGAAACCACTGAACCTGGGAGAGGTCTAATGTAGGGTTTTTTCAGATAGAATTTTCCTATGTGTGTAGGTAGGTCTTTGTTTGACGATCCATAATATTAAGTTTGCTTTTGCATGTGAAACTTTGTTAATGTAGGAACTGTACATTTTTCAGTTTTAACAGATACAGATTCATATCCTTAGTTCGTTTTTCATTAGTCTGATTAAAATTATACAATTTATTTTACATCATAGGAAAAAACCCATGTTCCCTGTGACTTCCAGAATAGATCATGTTCTGTCTTTTGTTAGTGTCCTGAGAGGTGCTTTGTCATTCAAAAAATGCCCAGCAGTTCTATGTTTGTCTCTTACAGAGCAAAGAGAATATACACTTTAATACTCTTTTATGTTTGATATTTTTTTTTTAATTTTCATTTAGGACATAACTGCTTACCATTGTATGTCCATTTTTTTTTTCACTTCCTGCTTTGTAGACTTCTTCCTATTCATATTAAAGAGTTGAATCACTGGAAATCCCAAGACAGTGCCAAGTTACCAGAATAGCTAACCACATGTCATATGTCAGTGACTTTATTGTGGGGTAGGGTAACAAAATGATTTGTAACTGCATTGCTGTGCTCTTCTTTGAGGAAAAAATTAATCAATGCACTGAAGAACAACAGTGCAAAGTTAACTTAGCTGATCAGTACCTCAGAAATCTTAGCCCTGCTGAAGTCAGTGGAAGTCTTGTTGGGTTCTCTAGGATCAAGATTTCATTTGGGGTATTCTGTGATATGTGTGGAGGGGAAAGGAGAAGTTGCCTTCTCCCAGTCACCATGTTCTTTAACAGTTCATGTGGAGTATGCAAAGTCTTCAGAGCTGCAAAGCTTGCGCTAAGCCAGGAGTTTGGTATTGAATGGTGCTGTTGGCAAAGAGTAGTAAGAGAAGGTCAGATGTTAACTCTTGAATCAAAACCTTGTGGGGCAAATTAAAATTTGGTGCTTTGTTCACTCTGTGATGGGGTAGGCTTGCAGACTGAACTGCCACAGTCTTGGGGAAATAATCAGTTGAACATAATTTTGTGGCTTCATCACATTCTTAATGAAAACTGGTATAAACTGTTTTTTCTTTTTTAATATGAGGCTTAAATATGGGACCTGCTTTAATATAGTTCCTTGTGGCATAAGATTTCTTCCATTCTCCTTTAGTAAGCAGTGATAAGCAACAGCTTAGTTTGAAAAATGACTGAATTGTTATCTTTATCCTAGGAATATTTCAAATATGACAAGGAAGTAAAGGATGTAGTTTGTAAATAGATGCTGTGTTTCCTTTACCCTTTTTTAACTGAAGTTCCACAGACTTATGCCAAAGTTCTAGTTAGGAAACTATTTAGAGTTAAATATTTTTTTTATTCACAAATTACCACCAAACTACAATTGCTGACTTAGCAATGACAGTTCTGTATGATTAAGCACTGCAGGACATAATTCTGCTTTTCTGTGTTCTGTAAAACTGTGTGGAAAATCTCAGTACAAGACAGGTCCACATTTTATAACTTGTATAAAAATGGAAATGTAATGCTTGGTGACCCAGAGCATAACCGCCTTGTGATTGGGAGGCCTGGGGAGGAAAGAGTGAGAAAAGGGGGATGTAAAGATCACAGTTAACTAAAGAACTCTGATTCATTAGGGAAATGGAGGATGCAAAAAAATGAAGTGTCTGCCCAGCACATCTGAAATACCTGGGAGGCAGAGGTACTAGCTTAAAATTAAACTTGTTCTTGAAAATCTTCTCTAGTACCTAGGCATGCATTCCTTCAACCTCAGTATTGCTTCTCTTTCTGCACAGCAAAATTAGCCTTGTCTCATTTCTGTTGAGTTTCTTCTGACAGCTTTTCCATATATAAAATGCAGAACCAATGTGTGTATGTGCACACATACTGTACTATACTGGAAAGTAGATACCCACACATATGTTATGGTATCTCTGTATTTTTGGGCCCTTGTCTGATGAACCTGCTGAATGCCTGTGGACTTTAACAGTCCTTTGTCTAGTTTAGGCTAGTTTAGAGATTGAAATTATTTACCTTTTCTAACAGGTTAGATTCTGCTAGGAATGCAGTGACACATAAGAGATTTGAAGGCCATGTCTGATTAGAGGGTAGAGTGATGGAATTCTGCAGTGGCACCCGCATCAGAGGTAAAGATGGCTTGACCTCAAACTAGCACCTCTGTCAGGGGCCATGGTGTAGATCTTTTGAGAACATGAAGGATCCAAGTAATTGGTCCTTATGTGAAACGTTGATTGAGAGTTTCCTGGATCTAAAATGGTGCTGCTTCGTATCCAAATAAAGATTTGTCTGTGGAACTAGTCAGAGCGTGTCTAAAATCACCTTGTGCCAAGTGTTTGTTTTGTATGCTTTTGCTGCTGAATAATCTTGCCTGGGGACAAATTAGATTTTTTCAAAAAAGCAACCCACCACCACAAAGCAGCCCCCTTCTCCAAACCACATTAATGAACAAGCATGGAAAATATGTGTGACGGAAAATATTTACTGTATTACTTTCATCCCCAAGGAGATATATTATATGATATTCCTTTAACAAGGCTCGTTTTAAAAACAGAATGAGTCACTAATGAATAAATTAATAAAATGTCAATACAGAGAGAGAATATAATTTGCAGCCTGTAGTTCTTTGGTCTTTTCTACTAGTAGGCACCACTGGATTTTCCTTCCAATGCATGGATCCCTTCTGTATTCACTCATTTCAAGAGTTTCATCACCATCACATTCTTTTAAACCAAGCCAATCCCCTGCAGATGAGGTTTTTCCTTAAAATTTGCTGTAGATCAGGATAGATGGGAGTAGGTGGGAAGATTAATGTTCCCTACCCAACTATCTTTTCAGGTGCTCAGCTTCTTTCTGGTGTCCCTTCTGTGCAGGAGTCGAGTTCTTAACACTGATCTAGAGCGAATTAGGTTGTTTCTTCCAAACTCCAAGCAACTCCCAAGTCAGTTGGTGGAGACCAGGAAACCAAGCTATTAAATAACATAAAGAAAATTTTACGTTTAGACACAAGTTCTTTTGGTGTTTTTATGTCCTATCCGCACTTTCATAAGCCGAAGTTATACCAGTACCATACTGTGGAAGTGCAAAAATAGCTATCAGAAGGTTGGGTTTTATTTATTTATTTGCAAGATATGGAGAGAGATTTTTATTAGGATCTCATCCCTTTCATGTGTTTAAGATAGTTTTAAACTAATGAAGTTATAGGTATTTTAACAAACTTTGGCAGGAGTAATTCTAGAATTTTTTCCAGGTGGCCTTGCTCCAGAATGAAAGTTTGGAAAAGAACAAGAGTATACAAACTTTACATAATCAGATTTGTAGCTTTGAAATAGAAATTGAAAGACAGAAGGAAATGCTGCGGAATAATGAATCTAAAATACTTCATTTACAGGTAAGAAATTTAGAATCTCCCCATTAAACAGAAATGGTAGTAGCTTCTGTTCTGTGCCTTTACACTTGTGAAGTGAGGTGGTCTAATTAAAAAGGGGGGGAGAGAGTTTACTTCATTACAAAGCCATTCTGATTTTTTTTCTTCTGGTGTTGTGTTTAATAGAGTAAGATACTTCACTAAAACACTGAAATTACCCAGCCTATGTTAAAACGAAGAACCTTGTTTAAAAAAGGAAAAGACTGAAAACAAAATAGAAATTTTCTCTGAAGAATAACCATAATTATTTTTTTAACTTCTAAAAAAAAAGCCTGTTCGAGGAACTACTGTCAAACTGGAGGACAAGATTAGCACCTTAAAACTGTCATGGATAATGTATCTTTCTTTTCTACTTGCTGGTATTTAAAAAAAATATGAATCATGAGTGAGATCAGTCTGGTGTGATTTAATTCAAACGTAGCATAATGCATTTGAATACACTTTTTTAAAATCTGTGTTTCTGTTGTCCTTCTGAGGAAAATGTATCTAATTATTCCTTTGCCAGGAGGTCTGAGTTTCTTCTTCTGTGATCTGAATGACCTGGCCACAAGCCAGCATCAAACTAGAAATCCTCTAGATGCTCTGGCATTGGTGCTTAGCCCAAGCTGAAATTCCTTGCTTTGTATTCAGAGCTGACTTGGAATGTGGGTGCTGGGAATTTGTGTTAGCTTGCATGATACTAACCACAATTAGGGGAACCTCAGGAGATATTTAGCAAGCAACTGTGGAAGTATCATTTACATGTTACTGTAGTATGTCTGCTAGTAGAAAATATGCCTAAAATTCAAAGGGGTAGCACATTCAGGAGCTCAGAGCCTGGAGACCCTCAATGGTGACTTATAAGGATAGTTTCAGTTTTGGCAACTGCAGCGTTTCTCCTTATAGCATGTACTTCTTTCCATGACCTGCTCACGTAGTAACCACTTTAGCCTGCCTTAGTCATTGTTACTTATCCATTGATGGGATATGGGTTACAATATTGCATTCTGACACTGTGAAGCCAATTCTTGTATGTACTGATATTGCTGATTGAATCTACCAGGAGGTAAGTTAATTTGTAAGCCTGGAGTTTTTACACATGCTGTCTCAATGGCCAATGATGAGAGTAGAAATGGAAAAAATGTAGAGTGGAGTTTTTCATTATTGTCTGAAATAACAGATTGCAATACCTTTGATTTCCTCGAGCTGTAAGTGTTAGCAAAATCAATTTTCAAATTATTTGTTTACAAAAAAACCCACTACAAAACAGCACATTCCAACAGGTGGCTTTTTGGTGGTAATAACTACTGGAGAGGATGTGTTTAGCTCTTTTTTTCTCTTTTTTTCTTTTTTTTTTTCCCCTCCTCATCTTTACTTCCTTTTGCCAGCTATTTCAATTCAGTTATTTTAAGCCAAACTGTATTTCAAGGCTGTTTCAACCTGATTCCTTCCACTTAGTGGAATTTCCCAGTTCAGTCAGGTTTGTTAAGGGCATCCTGGAAACACACCCCGATTTTGTTTTTTCCTGTACAGCACAATTAGCCTCCTTCTGTTGCCTACCAGGAGCGGAGGGAATTGGTTACCTGTTGTGAGCCATTCTTTTCCTGGGTTGCATTGAGCAGCCATGGTTACACAGGAGCCACAGATACTGAACTAACCAGTTCAGGTCTGGGCAAGGCATATTTGCTTAGTCCCCTGAGACCTATGCATGCTAGGAATTTCTAGCACAGTTTCAGTATTAGGTGTCATGTAGCCTTTTTTAGCTGGGGAGCAGCAGTGTCACCGAGCACAGCTGGCACCATCTGCACTGGGAGGCATCTGACAAAAACAGCGTTAATGCATCAAGAGTGTCTGGTCACTGGCAGGAACCTCAGCCTTGATGTTTTGTTTTCAGATTAATTTTCTATATGCTGATCTCTAGGGAAAGTGTTTTTACCAAGGGTATGTGATACTTTTATGACTTCTGTCATGTGAAAAGGAAATTTCACATGCAATACTGAGTCTTTCTTATGCGTGTATGGAAGCATATTAGTAAGCCAAGTCTTAAGCTGAGTGTGGACATGAGATACTGAAAGACAACAGAAACAGTGACCTTATGAACATGAAATGACTTCATCAGTAATATGTTCCTTTAAAGGAGAAGGACATATGATTTGTTTTCTAAGTCAAGTAGCACCTTTTCTAGTCTGTTTTTTAGCTTTACAGTTTTGCTCTATCAATTGCAATGGAAAGGTCCATTAGGAGGGAGAGAACTGCAAATATAACTCTTCAGTTCCTCGTGACATTTTCGAAATTTTTTTAGTAATAATAGTGCTAAAATTCTGGAAGTTGTTAATCAGAAATACCAAACAAAACCTAGATGAAAATCAACATCAAGAGGAGCCCTTGATGGTTTGCCAGGCATATAACTCGGGATTGATGATCTGGAGAGGTCAGTTGCTAGAATAAAAAGTGTATGCAGAAAATTGATATCTACTTGAAAATTTATGAGTACAGTGTGAGACATCTGTGTGCTTTCTAATGGAATAATTAGAGTGAAAATCTCCACTGCTGCATTAAATTCAGATTTAGTACATCAGCATCTCCCAGCATGAGGGAGGTTGACTCCCTGTAGGGTAAAAAGGTAGAGATGCCACTGCTTTTTAAAAATAAAATACAATATAATCAGATATAAGACTTCTATCTCTTGAATTCTCATTCAAGGTACGGGAGATAAAATACTACACATCTGCCAGAGTGAAGTAGAAGCAGCTAAACCAGAATTGCTTGTGCATGTACAAAGATAGAACGTTGCACACAGGTGAATGGAGAGAAGTTGGTCCCTAATAACAACTTTTAGTAAACTTCTCCCGAAAGAAGGATAGCTTACAATTCTTCTGCATGTTTAGCACTTTGCCAGTTCCTGTAAAAATGTGTTTATTCATTTTGTTTGATGCTGTGGTAGTGCACAGAGGTCCCAGCCGGAAATTAGAACACCTCTGTGTGAGGCACTGTACAAACCCACAGCCATGTTATTGTTCTTGCCTTGGGGAGATCATATTTGGTGTGAGTAAAGGGGAAAGATCAGCCTTGGGCATATTTTGAGTTTACTTTTGAATGTTAACTGTGAACTAAGGGCCAAATCTTTTGGCTCTGCTCTTACAACATGCATTCAGGCCATTATGTGGTGTGTTTCCTTTTATATATATAGCTAACAGCCCTTCCCTGTTTTATTGTCTGATTATCATCAGCCCAAGTGAGAGGGTGTGCCTGTGTTGGTAGGTGGTGATTAGTACAACCAGGCAAGCTGCTTCATCTATTTACTGGGCCCATACCCCTGCATTTGTGGTTCAGTACACAAGTTTCCTTCAAAAAGTTGTAATTCTGTAAGTGAGATATATAACTTGTTTTAAAACACCTACAGTAGAAATATATAGTTAATGTTGAAATATGCTAGATTACTCAGTGGTTTTGAGACACAACAAAATAAGACTCCTAGAACCTGGTTTTGCTAGCTGCCTCATCAAATCGACAGCCTTCAATTAATCATTCTGGACTTTCAGTGTAACTGAAACCACATGATTAAAAGCAAATGGCTAAAAGGGGAAATGAAGATGGCATGAGGCAGAAGGGTTTTCCCCATCAGCGGGGAACATTGAATCCACTTGGCTAACCAGAAGGCAAATGCAAAATAACTTCATTTTCTTGTTTTGTACTCAACGGCCACTTAATTTTTTTTAAGAAGTGAAAAATCATTTTAACACATAGTGACATTATATGATGAAAAACTATAAAGTTAGATTTGGAATTTAACTGTAGGTGGTAGCAAAAGTAGTTTCTTGTCTCAAATATTTGTCTTCTCATTTGAACTTCACAAGTGATTATGAGGTTCTGGCTAAAATTCCTGCTAGTCCAAATTAGCTGTGATAATGTGAAGTGCTATGTATTTCTTGCATCAGATTTGAGGTAGACTGAGAAATATGTTCTTTATATTTGTAATATACTAAGGTGCTTGCAATAGCCCTCTTTCAGAGAATACCTGCCTTTCTGTATATTTTTTTCTTGAGTATTATATTTCATGCCTTTTCAAAACCAACTGTTTTTTTTCCCTTTGCTTTCTTAAAAATACTCAGCCAGCAAGCACCTTCAGGATGCATGGCTTATTCAATTTAGGAAGTAAGGGTGGGAATTTTAAAAGTGCTTTTAGGGGGCAGAAGTGGTATAGTCGTGTTTAAACTCTCGAGGGCTTCTGCTATGGTTATGGGCACATAATAACTTAGGCTTTGATGACTGATTTTATGTGAGCTTGGAGCTTGCACATGTATGTACTCATGCTCCATGTGTGCAAGAGTAATGATGCTTTCCTGGAGGGGTAAGTTATTTTGCTCACTCACCATGATAAATGAGTGCACATGAGCAGCCATTTGATTCACACCAGGGTATGTTGTGCCCATACTTTGTTGCTTAAATACTCTTACATGAAACCCAACAAGTATCAGCCCATAATAGCAATATAGAGACATTCAGAATATTGTTCTTACATTGAAAGGTTTAAAAAAAACCCAAACCCCCTACCTTAGACAAGAGCACACTAACCTTTAACTTTTTTAAAATGTCTGTTGTTAATTCTAATAGTGCTCTAATATTAATACCTGTGCAGCACTAAGTATTTTTTAAGTGTTTTACAAATACATGGGCTATTCCATTAAATTTTCAAGGTTTGTGTTACTAAAATATTTGACATAAGCAAAACTTGCTTATATTTGGATTGAATTCGTATTATCAACCTATAATCCTTTTTTAATATGCATAAATTAATGTCTTTGCATTATTTTAACTGATACACTATTATTTTATAAAGCGAGTGATCGACAGCCAAGCAGAGAAACTCAAAGAACTGGACAAAGAAATCCGTCCCTTCCGACAGAACTGGGAGGAGGCCGACAGCATGAAGAGCAGTGTGGAATCCCTCCAGAACAGAGTGACTGAGCTGGAAAGTGTTGATAAAACTGCAGGGCAAGGAGCTCGGAATACAAGTGAGTGCAAGCACAATGGACTGAAGTACTCAGCAGTGCTGTTGAGAGAAAACTGGTGTCCTCTGAATGGCACTCCCATTGTGGCTTTTATATGGAGACATCAATAATACTGATTCTTCTGATTTTTTGAGTAGGAGACTGTGTATTTCCTTTGTTGATAGTGTGGTATTGCTTCCATGCTGTTTCTTAGGCTTGATTCTTGTCTTTTATTTTGTTTTATTGACCGTTCTCTTGATTACATTGTTAGTTCATTATAAACAGTTTCTCAATCGATCTTTGACAGCTAATAGCTCTCAGCAGCTTCTTTAAATATAATCTTGGTATATTGACATCTTTTGCTACTCTTCTCCCCCGTGAATGGATCAACAGTATGGTTATCCAACTAAAACCACCCATCCTGATAGCTGCTACAGAGGGGTATTTGGTCCTAGGAAAACAGTGAGATCTGCTTAAGAATAAGGTTATTGTTGTGCTTGCTGAATAAAGTATGCAAGTGTTTAGCAAGATAGTGTAGATCATATGTAAGTGTTTAAATGATTGTGACAAAACTTAAAATTTAAGTTGATCTACATAAAATAAACTTGCATTATGAATTTATCTGCTTCTCAGTATTGTATGTTGGCCAATTTTGCCAGTGTGCAAAGACAAAGACTAACATTTTCATGTAGAGGAAAGAGGACACAGAAAACAGCCCTCCCTCCAAACTAAATAAATTGCCATATAATACAGAGCTAAGTTTGAATTTTTTTTGTTCTTTTATGATGAACTTTAGGCATGGTAACAACACTGCACTTCTGAGACAAGTAGTGCCTGAAAAGCATGTTTTGAGTGATCAGCAGTACTTCTGAATTTCAGAGGGATTATGTAGGCTGTGTGACTGCTTCCAAGGTCTTCACTGCTAAATGGCAATATGCAGATAATGCTACCAAGTCTCCTCTCAAAAAATGGAAGCCTCAATAGTTATATCATGTAGTGACCAGAAAAAATTTGTTAGGTGATTTGAATATTTGACTTCTGCATTATTATTATTATTAACACCCACATTTGTAAAAATCCCAGTTAACCTAGATGCCAGCTAGCAAACTATTGCCTGTGGAGATGGCTTCATCAGTGACCAAGTGCAGTTTGGTTCTTGAGGAGGAAAGTGTTTTCATATACAATAGCAGGGCTGGCAATTTGATTTTTACAGTCTTCAGAAAACAGCGGTTTTCTCACTCCCATCCCTTCTGCTTTCTAACAGGCCTGCTAGAGACACAGCTGAGCAGACACGATCAGATGCTGAGTGTTCATGATATCCGGCTGGCTGACATGGACCTCCGATTCCAAGTTCTAGAAACTGCGAGTTACAACGGAGTGCTGATTTGGAAAATCCGAGATTATAAACGTCGGAAGCAAGAGGCAGTCATGGGGAAGACTCTGTCCTTGTACAGCCAACCCTTTTATACTGGATACTTTGGCTACAAGATGTGTGCCAGAGTTTACCTTAACGGAGATGGCATGGGAAAGGGGACGCACTTGTCTCTGTTTTTTGTCATAATGCGTGGTGAATACGATGCTTTGCTTCCTTGGCCGTTCAAACAGAAAGTGACTCTCATGCTCATGGATCAGGGACCGTCTCGGCGCCACTTAGGAGATGCTTTCAAGCCAGACCCGAACAGCAGCAGTTTCAAGAAGCCAACTGGAGAAATGAACATTGCATCTGGCTGCCCAGTCTTTGTGGCTCAAACTGTTCTAGAGAATGGAACGTATATTAAAGATGATACTATTTTTATTAAAGTCATAGTGGATACATCGGATCTACCAGACCCCTGACATACAATGGGGGAGGCAGATTAAACAGAAGGCAACTCCGTTTGGGGGTTTTGTATCAGTTTGTCTTCAATCAGAGGTCCTAAAGCTCACAGAACCACCTTGTGGAACAGACGGAAGAGTTTGAAGGCATAACTGCATAGGGTCCAATTGTGAAAGTAGCAACACATTAAGAAATCATACCATGGTATATTTTTTAATAGAACTAGCAACACTTGAGCTCTGAAGAATCACTTATCCCTCATGAGGATAATGATTATGGTCAGAGAGGATTTTTTTTAACTTATTAATGATCTAGTCAATTGGAGGTGAAAAGACATATACAGTATGTGCTGAATCAGTTACTGACTTTTATTTCTTTTAAGCTAGAATACAAAAAAACCTTCACACGTGGGCTAGCTGGAAATTGTCAGCATGTTAAAAGAAGAAATGATGAAGTAATGTTGCAATTATGATATTCTTTGAAAAACTGAGGTGCAATCTTGTCTGAAATATAGTATATTGTCTTTTTAAGGCCTCATCTGGTCTCTGTTTTAATAATTACTTTGTCAGAAGATCTTGGAAAAGTATCCATGTCTTCTCGAAAGTATCTGAATCAAAATCATATTTTTATTTAAAGTTCTATTGTTACAGAAAACATTTTATTTTAAAACTGTTGATAGACTGATATTTCTTGGAAGAAAAATAGAAGATATCAAACACTGGTTATCACTTGTGATAGGAAAAAAAAACTATTCAATTCTGTTATTTCTCTTTAGAAATGTAAACCTACAATATATGTCGTAGTTAATGACACTATTTCAAAATTAAGGAAAAATCACTCATGGATGCTGTGCATCATTATCAGATTTATAATTGTTTTCACCCTAAAATAGGGCATTTGTTGAACTTTGGAGTTCTAAACGGAATCCTGTACATTTTTTAAAGTTCTGCCCCATGCTTTCCAATCAAGCTATATATGTTGCACATTATGCTGTCAGCAGTATATAGTATTTTCAGTATTGGGGAGGAGGATTAGTGCTGAAAAAAGCCTCTATGTTTGTTCTGTACTAGCAGCCATTGCTTCAAGACAAACCAGCAATGTCTTAATACAGTGATGGTGGCTTGCATGCATACATGTGCCTTAGATGTGCTGTGCTGCTTATAAACCATAGCTTTTTATTCAGATTAATTCTGATATCTGAAATGGTAGTTTAATTGGACTTCAGGCATAATGTTTAGCCTTGTCTTCAGAGCCCTTAGGTACCTTGCGATGTACAGAACAGAAGCCAAAGCCCGTTCCTTTGGCTTCTGGAGCTTCTGTGACTTGGCCATGGTGGAATCCATCTTATTCAGGTGCCAAAACGTTATGCTCAGTGCTCCTATGGAGCTTGGACTAGACAGTCTCCATGGCCACTGTGAAGGCAGGCGACATTTTTCCTTAATGCCTGTGGTTGTAAGGTGACATCACTTGAAATGAACCCATCTGAGAACTCTGGGGCTGTGAATACTGATGCTTGTGGCAGCTTCTCAAAGCAGACAAGCATCCTAACGGGGAATGCACGGGCTTCTTTCTTGTAACAGCCTGAACTGTAGTGGAAAGCATTTGCTTGCCCTGAAACATGCTGATTGCAACCTGCTGTGTTCATCTGCTTCTGTTTAATAGCCTGTGACAAGCGAGTCTAGAGACATAGCCTGACTGTGGTGCTCTTTAAAACCCACAAACTGCTTAAGCAGAGTGGACTTGCACCACCATGTTTTCGGCCTTCATGGGCCTAGAAGAAAACATTGCATCTCAGCCTCTACTGTCAGGTTGTATCAGTTTTCTGCTTTTTCGAGGCATAGTCACAATTTTTGTCCAAGGTGCAGTTGAATTCATGCCTTTGTATTTCAGCTTGTCTTTGCCGTTGTCTTTTTTGGCTGTGCCTTCACACACAGTGCCTGCAAGAAGTATTTATGGATATACAATGCATGCTAAGTGGTCTTCATGGGTTTTCCAGGCACCTGCTAGAATACTGCCTGCTGCTGACCGTCCAGGCTGTCAGCAGCAACTTGTCTTCCTTTTCTTGCCTTCCATTGTCCGGGTACTGTACTCCCTTTATGGTACGTAGCTGTCAACAGGTGCAAGCTCAAATATGGAGGCACGTGCTGGCATTTAATTTCTAGCACGGAAGGAAGGAGGATGTTCTGCACAAGAGATAAATATCTATAGATATACCCACATCTATATCTCTAGATATAATTGTATGGCACTTGCAGTTTTATGCAGGCTGCATAAGCAAACCCATCACTTACGCTTTAGGGCGAAGGTTCGCTCAACTTGTGTCATTTTAATAATTGTGAATGTAGGCAGCTGAGCTTTTGTGTTTGTGCATCACAGAATTTTACTGAAAACAGGATTCCCAAGTGGAAATGTCCAAAGGACTCTCCTCCCATTGCTAATGCATGTCTTGTAAACTTAAATGAAACCGTTTGGCCATCTCAAAACAGTTTATATCCTGTTTCGATCTGGGACTTGGAGGAGATTTCTAGTATAAGCAGGGCCCAGAATATTCTGCAGATTTGTGACTACAGTTTCCAACTCCTGTGACAGAATTGCGCTTCTAAATCCAGGCTCTTTAAAAGAGGAGGAAAAAAGCATTTCCAGCCTTGGTGATTGAAAGAGGACTTTGAAACATGCGAATGTGTAAACCAATAGGGAAGTCTTCCTGAGTCTGCACACAGCCTAAACTAGTAGCTTTAAGAGATCTGAATATCTCGTCTTGGTGGGATATTGACTCAGAAACTTCATAGAGAAGTTTAAATATGAACACTGCTAACTATCTTAATGCCGATCACTGTAGCAGAAACATCAGTCACTGTTGTATTTCACAGATCTCTATGCTGCTTTCCACATCTCCCAAGTGCCAAAAGCACCAGCTGCCAGAATCTTCAGCTTCACTTGGGCAGCTTTTATAATGCAGTAATGTGCTATCAATATAAAAATATTTTTGCATATATGCTTTTTATCACAGTTAATAAAATGGAGGCCTACTGCACTTATTTTTTAAAACTACATGAAGCTGCCAGAGAATTTCCAGTTTGCCAACCCTGCGTACTGTGAAATCCGGGATCTTGCTACACAAATGTAGACACCGCCTGCTGTGGAATACCTGAAGCCTTGACTGTAACACCCCTTTCTCCGCAGAACTCGTGGGCCATCTCTGTAGAGTTCTTACTGTGTACATAGAAATCGGTTTCCTCTGCTTTCCAGCAAGGAGTATGTAGCATTTTGTGAAAACAAGGCCACTGTATATTCTCTAAGTTGAAAGGAAAAGATACCTGGTGCTTTAGTCAACGCTTTAAATTATTTAACTGTTTCTCTCATTGCTGAAATGCCCTTTTATCCTTTTTCTCTTTGTTCTTGACTAAGATATCCAAAGTTTTCTAGGGACTGTCTGTTTAAAGTGATTCATGGGGCAACAACCTGCCCTCATGTATGCTCTTGAATCCCGGCTAACTCCTGGAGTGTGCCATTATTGCAAGGGGGTCCCAGAGTATTTGCATTACTTTGAACAGAGTTTCTTCAATGGAACCCTTTTGTCCTCTGCTTAGTAATTCTTAGCAGCACACAACTGAAGTCTCTTGCTGGTATTCTTTCTCCACCATGATGCTCGAAGTTATGTTCTCTAGGGAGATTCCAGTGTGTGACAATCTGTTTGTTGCCCTTTTTGTACACTCTCAGCACAGGGTGAGTGCATCTGTTACCTAGAAAGTCTTGAATTCTAAACAGGATGAAACTATTTGGGTGTTTAAAGACCAACCTGTGATTATGATGCAGCACCATGTCTGCATTACTTCTCTGAACTAATTAATTGGGGTCTTGTTTCAGTTACTGTCTACATGGTACACCTTCAACTGCTGACTTACAATATGCAATGTTGATTTCAGCCTTGTACTGTAAATGTTGTTCTTCACAAAGAGAATGTGCAATAGGAAAAGGGAATGCTGGGTAGTATAATTTTGATGGAAAAAACATGCTAGCTTTCTTAAAAATACGAAAAAATATGAAATGCAGCTTATTTCCTTTTCCTGTGGTGTTTTCTACTTGGAAAAGGAAAGATGAAGATATGTGCCTGTTTCTGTGCCTGGTGAATTTCTCAAATGCAAAGGTAAAAGAGATTTGTGTTAGCTGGAATTTAAGTGCTGAACCCATCTTAGGTTGTGATTGTATTGCTCCTGTTTCCTCAGCTGGCCACAATTATGGCTTGTTGAGATGGAGTTTAAAAGCTACCACCTATTTGTATCTATGTTCCATCACCTGGGATAGGCATTTCACCAATAGTGCAGGGTTTCTGTTGATATTTTGTTTAGTTTTTAAAACACTGGTGCTGTTTGGTCCAAGACAGAGAAGCGTGTAGGGAGTGACAGAAATGTTGCCTGCACTGTAGAAGAGTGAAAAACGTGACTGCAGTATTGATGCCTTGATATGATTTAACTATGCAAATATACAAATAGGTGAAGGGGGGGAAATTCTTGGGTTGCATACCTAATCTCTTAGTTTTTGCTCTGTAAATTACTTGTATGTGTGTAGGTACATACATATACACACGGACATGCATGCACATGTATATGCAAAGTCTTTATGTAGAAGTGATGAAACAAAACCCTTTCCTCCAAGTTTTACTTGATTAATTGGTGCAAATATAACTTGCTGCTGCTAAGGGAGGATCTTGGCTAAGGGCAAACTTTGGTTTCTTATCTTTCAGGTTTGAAGACCTGTATGTAGCAAAAACTGTTTAGCCTTTCTGAAGACCTTGAAATGTAATTAAGGACGTATGTTCTTCCTCATGCTCCGATAATTTGGAGATTCCTGTATTTTAAACAACCATAGTGATGGGCAACTTTTTAATTGCAAATTTTTTCCTCTAATTTAGAAACAAAAGATGATAAAAAGCAGCTGGGCCTCTTCCTGGAATTCCTATTCTGTTCAGTCAATACCTTTATATTCTGGTTGACCTAGAAGTCATAGCTGCTGCAATAAAAATGATTAGTTTGGCAATTTAATCTGTCTGAGAATAGTTTTTAATACTGTGTACAGTGTATAGCAAGTGCTATTTGTCTTTTCCAGAAAAAAGGAAATCAAGGATGAGATGTGAAGTGACTTGTCCAGAGTCACAAAAGGAATCTCCTGGAGCCGGGACTGAATGAGAGGTTCCAGGTCCCTAGTGTTATCTCCAAATCACTAGGGTTTGCTTTTTTAATACATTTCTCCCTTAAAGGAACCGAAAAACAAGTTGACATACACTGAAGACCCACATCAGGACAGTAAGGGCTAGAATAAACATACAAGCTGTCATGATTTGGGGTTGTGCATGTGTGGTGGCCCAGACATGGGTTGCTCCTTGGCAGTGCTTTGACAGCCTGCAGAGTGGAAGGCCAGCACAGCATGTCAGTGTGAATAATAGCAGCAAATGTGTGTCCTGCTCTGTTTGTTCAGAATCACCTAACAAAAGAAGTCTCGTTTGATGCTCCTCTTAACTGAGGAGGGAGAATACCATTTTACAGTGAAGTGGGTTCATCTTTGTTCTACCAGTCAGTGTGACTGACCATTTCTTTCTTGTGGGGCTTTCTCCCTTTTTCTGTAAACCAAAATCTAGAGGGCTTATTTGTTCTTTCCTGCCTCTTAATCCAGGCCTTTGCTGAGAAGCACCAGATAGGAAGGTGGTGGAAAACTTGGGACTGTTGATTCAGGGACATCCTCTTAAGATTTAGAAGAGTAGAGATATACAACACATAAAGGATCTGACTATTCCTGTTTCTCTTCTAATTTATGGTCAAGACTGCAGCTTCTGTCTTCCATTTCATGATGTTAGTGTAGATACTAGGCTGTGTTTTTTCATTTTTTTCCCCTCCAAGTTAGGATTAGTTCCTTAGGGTTCAAATAAGTTCTAAATTTCACAGAGAAGCACCTGAACCAAAACCTTGGATCCAAACATCCCAGACTTGATGTGGAATTCAAATCTGGATCCCAACTCTGTGGCTTACTAACCTACCCATTTGGGGAAGGGTTTGTTGTCTCTATGTGGTGTTTGTGTTCTTGGTCCTTTGGAACTAAGCTTTTAATTTGGTTGCCAGTTCTGCAAGGACTTTTTAACTTCTTAGGAATGCCGGTGTTCACACGCTCCATTGCTGGCAGTGTGATGCGTAGTGATAAAATTTGACTCTGTCTAAGGGTTACTGAGATAAACCAGCATTATCATTCGTAAAGGTCATTTTCTTGCGTAGTGTTCCGAGCTTTGTATTTGAATATAGCTCGCACCTGAAAGGACACATATTCCAACTATGACCTGCATCACTGGCAGAGAGTTGTGTAATCTGTACTTGTGGAATGGGAAGGTAAAAGCTTCCATTGTTGCTGATGCATCGTGTAATCCACCTGTTTTGTTTTTCTTATAGCTGTTGTTTGGTTTGTTTTTGTTTTTTTTCAGTTTTATAGAAACAAATATGGGGACGTTCAGGATTTTTTCTACAAGGTATAAAACTCCAATGAATTAGTGGTGACTAGAGAGCTGTGAAAAATACCCCATTAGGAGATGATGGGCTAAATGGAGGTCCGTTTCTCTTAGACAAGTAGGATAACCTTTAAGATGCATGGAACAACATAATAATCAGGAAAACTAAAGCTGAAATTTGTTTCCAAGAAATTCTGTAAGAACTATCTATGGAAAAGACATCAATGATTGAGAATAATGTACAAATTAATGTGTTTGAAACTTGTGTATCCATTTCTTTAATCTCATACTCTTCAGTGAACGGTACACTTGTGTTCAGTTTTATGATCAAAAACAAAGACCAAAGAAGGCCAGCCTCATTTGATTGTGTATATTCTGCCTGTCTTAATTATCAATAGCTGTAAGGATACAGTGCAAGTGATCTGGTAACCAGTGGTTCTCGTCCTTTTCTTTTAGGGGGAAAAACAACTTTAAAATGTATAATTTATTGCTCAGCAATAACCATGTTGTTAAAATAATAATAAAAAAAGGAATTAGCAACATGTCTTAATTTCCCAATAGCATTATTATATGTTGTATTTCAGTTTACTGTATATTGTGTTTTTGTATTTATTTGTGTTTGGAGGTCTTGCTATGTCTTTTTGTGTTTAAATGCTAATAAACAAGGACAGTGTGTAAGAGTGTAGAATGCCGAACTCTGAAATGCTAAACTGTGTTATTAAAGGAAAAATAAATAAGTAGGAAATCATATTTTTTAAAAAAAACTGGTGTGTTGAATTTGAATGACTGCTGTTCGCTTGCAGATGGCCCAGGCGCATCCTTTCTCTTCTGTGAACCCACTGTGCATTGGCTGTTCAGTGCTTTGTGCTTACACACCCAGCAGACCTTTTCTGTGGTATTTCCTGTCCTCTGCACAGGTAACTTTGCCATAACTTCTATCAGAGTCCAATTTTCCAGGTGCTAACTCTGCTAGAATAAACTAGGCGATGGTGTTCATCCTAACATCAGTGTCGAGTGCAAATAGAGTAGAAATAATTGAAATGGCTTTTCATGCAGTTGTGGTACACTGGTTTCCCAAAGAGGCGTGGGAGAGTCAAAGCGTGGCTTGAATGTCTGAAGATATAGATTTATTATTTTTTCTTCTCCAGTGTCATTAGTGACTCTTCTCAACTCAGAAACGCATTTCAGGTGTGTGTTTGAAATCACAGAACATGATGCAGTCTGTAAAAACAACACACTGTTCTGAAATGAGTGGAGCAACAATATTTCCATCATGTTTCAGATTCAGCCTAGTGATGAAAACTCTGATTCCCAGGGGTGGCGTATGAAGCCTGTCTCTTCTATAAAGCACCACACTGTCCTTCTGTTTCTTCTTCCCTACGCTCCCTCCTACCCCTTTCTTACTGAAATTTCAATTTCCCTTCTTTTACGTCACTGCAGGGGTAATACTGGGTTTAGCAATGCTGGAATGTCCTGTCTGTGCTCAAAGACAAGACTGCACTGTCTTGGCAAAAGCTGCTGCTGTGCTGCAGGCACCCAAATGTGAGTACGACCTGGCCAGCCCATACTGGTGTTTGCAGCAGGTGATCTGAAGTGCTGGCCAAGTGCCTGTCCTTGATAAAATGGGGATGCCAGAGAAAAGACAAATGCAGGAAGGTGGGCATGGTGAGAGGAGAAGGTGGCACGCCATCCTCATTGCGTGCAGGATGTGCTGAGGTGGATGTTCCTTTCTGCTACTAAGAGCAGTCACGACATGACTCTCGGGATGCTCTGGCATCCGCTGCCCTGCTCATCATACTTTCCACTTGTACTCCCACGGTTGGCACTCCAGGCTGCGCCACTTGAAGCTCTTCACATCTTGCTGTGGAGCGTGAAAGGGCCATGAACTTCCTTGTCATCTTAATAAAGTGAGTTACTCTTTGGGGAAGAGCAGACGGTGCTATCCCCAGGGCTGCTCCTCCTCCCAAACTGGGAAGTGTGATGCTGCTCAGATGTGACGTTTCTGTCATTACATCATTGCAGCAGGATAGGCAGGGAGGAAACAAATTGCTTTAAACATGAAGGCAAACACCAATTGTCTCCTCGCCTCCCTGCTCCTCCTCCCCCAGCAAAGAATCATAATTGAAATGACACATGATGCCCTTCCTGGTCTCATCAAGTCCTTATAAAAGGTTTGTTCTTCTCGACAGGTCACAGTAGGTGACTGTCAGCTTTGTGGTGTGCTTTCCCCTGGTAGGCAACACAGTACTTACAGTGACAGGAGCAGAGCGCCAGCTCTGGGAGTGCCAGTGCGAGCAGCCTGGAGAGTGGGGTAAGCAGCACTCCTGGGATACAGAGGGTGCTGGCAGAAACAAACACTGCCCGAGCCTGAACCTGCTGCTGGGGCCATCTTTTGCAAGAACTGCAGGAGGGGGATTACACATTTTTGGAGAAGTTTTCCAGAGCTTCAAGCCTTTGGTTTGCTTGCTGTCCAGTAAGAAGAAGTCAGAGGTTGTCAAAATGCTCAGTCCTGCATATGGACCTATGTCCTGCTCTCTGCCTGCTTCAGTGCGACCAAGTCCTGAATCCAGTGATCAAAACGAGTGGTGAAAGAGAGGATTTCCCCCATCCTTCCCCAAAGCCAGTTTTCCATAAGCCAATTGTGCAGTTCCTTCCTGCATGCCTGGGTTGAGCCCTGGAGGCTGTCACTGTCTAGTAATGTGTCTGGCTTGCCCTTGTTTGGCCCAAAGAGGTGATAACCTGACTGTCTTCCTTTGACTCCCCCGGAAAATGTGGCACCTGGGGAGGCTGAGCCCACTCAGATCTCTGCTCCTTCAGGTTGGGTTGCGAACATTGGATCTCAGTGCATGCTCTTGTGTGTCTTGTAGGCTCCAAAGAATGGGGAATGGCCCAAGCTGGGAGCTGAATTCCCACCATCCGGGCTGGTAAACACGGAAGAGAACTCAGGAACTGACTTCCACCCCACAGGCTACACCTTGGGTTAAGTGATGTTTGAGCACAGCTGGCAGTGCCGGTTGTTTTGGCAGCATCGCTGTGCAACTTTGCAAACATATTTGGATTTCTACCAGATATTTCTACCTGGTTGGTGGAAATGGCCTCTGCCTCAGCATGCCCTTCGCCATCAGCCTGCAGGAACATGGGTGAGGCGTGAGCCTGTCCCCAGTCATGACTCTTTTAGCAGGTGTCCCTGGGGTAGGCAGTGATGGCTGATAAGTGGCATTCGAGGATAAAAAGAAATCTCTGCAAGCACACGGTTGGATGGAATGGGCTGGTTCCAGTGTGCGGTGTGGTGTGGGCTCAGGACTGAGAAGCAAACCTGGTTGCTCTCATCCCTCCATCCACACAGATCTCACTCCATAGCTGCTCCTTGAGGCCACCCCTAGCAGAAAGCTCTTGTTTCCCTGCTTCATGCTACAAGATAAGTAGTGAGTCAGAGTGATAGCTCTAAGATCAAATGTGATCCCCTCCAGTGACTTCTCCTGCCTTGCTGCCCCGAGGGGAAGGTGACTGTGTGGCTGCTGGAGGCCTGTAAGCACAGGCATGGAGCTCCAAAGAGAGTTTAACTCCACAGATTGACTTGTTATTCACCTTTAGCTCCTGACCAGCCCTGAAACGAGGCCGTGCCTCTCCTGGCAGCACACACAGCTCCTCTGGCACCAGGAATTGGTTCTGGCAGTATAGATTGTGCACACAAGACATTATAAATTTTTTTTTAAATTAAAGGAAATCCCACAGGGGGATTTTCTCTGATTGCTGCTAGGGTCTGCCTGCTTTGAGGGCAGCCATGAGATGTAACAGCTAGAGGGGCTGTTACCTGCCAGGGCACTTCTACCCTTTTATTCAGGATTAGCTTCATGCTCAAACCTTAAGCACTGTTGCACTGTGCCAAGGACATTGGCAAACACTGTGTGCCTGGGTACAGCCTGGCCCCTGCAGGGGAGGTAGCTTCGGCACTGGGGGTTTGGAGCCAGTTTTTGGCATGTCTGTCCTCTCCCCTCTGAGGCCATAGCATGTAATATGGTTATTTACCACAGAATAATTTTTCATGCACTTAATGACATTCTGGGGATGGTGCCATTGCTGCTTGGCTGTTTGGAGGGCTGTAGGGAGCGTGTGTGGGGGGGGTTATCACCCACCTTGGGGACTGGTGCTCACAATCATCACCGCTTCATGCTCAGCCCTGGGCTCCCTTTCCAGGTGCAAAATGCCTGGGCTGAGGGCTCATACCTTGTGTTGCAGGCTACAACTGTTTTAAGTGGTAAGAAGAGATGCAGCTGTACAACAGGGAAGTTCCAAGAGGTGCTGGATATCCCTGATGGGCTTTAGGAGGTGGCTTTGCAGTCTGGCTAAGGGGACCAGTGTTTCTGGCTTTGATACTCAGTGCTGGGAAGGTCAAGCATCCACTGTGTGCTGTTTCTTGGGGAGAGACCTGCAGCAAGGGCTGGGTTATTCTGTCCCCTTGCTCACAGCAGTAATGCTGCAGTGAGCAGCTGGCCCCTGTAACACAAGTTTTGGTGGGATTTCTGTCATTGCCCTGCCCTGTCCTATCCTAATGCTGGATCAGCGGGAGCAGGGACTGTCCATCCTCGAGCAGGATTTCACAAGCCCTTGGATGAATTCAGGGCACTTTGGGCATTTTAGACCTCTGCCTGCTTGCTAGATGAATCCTGGCTCATTGAAAATCAAGTGTCAGCTTTGCTGAGACTTGAGCTGCCAAACAAGCAACATGGAGAAGCAGCAGCTGCAGGGTTCAAAAAGTAAAACTAGGGGTGTGAAGCACCTCCCAAAACACTGGTTTTCAGAGGCTATGGTATTGTTCTCTGCATAGGGTCCCATGAGAGATTTCTCCCCTCCTGCCCAACCCGGCCATGCTGAAGGATGCTGAGGCCAGAGACAAGCGTGCACCTGCCCTCTGCACACTCCAGTCCTTTTTCAAGCTGTTGCTGCTGAGTAGCCATGATTTATATTTTTTCCCTTCCCTATTAAAATACAGGGCATCTCACTGCAGCCAGCATTCACCCCAAGAGTCCTCTGGGAGAGATTTGTGAGTGGTAATTAGAGTGCAGGAGCCTTTCACCTCGAGGACATCTCTCAGTATTGAGCTCCCTGAACAGAAAGTGCTGACTGTGTTTTGGCTGATGCCCAGGCTTAGAGCTGCTGCTCAGGAACTTTTTCTCCTGTCAGTTCGTGGTCCACACTTGTGACTCCAGTGGAGACAGAGCTCTGGACAGAGGCACCTCCATATTCCTTCACAGGGCACGGTGCATCACCTAGGACTGCACTGGGACCTCCTGGGGGCAGGAGCCCTATGGCTCTTCTCACTTGTGTGCTTGCAGCAGAGCTGCGAATCAAGTGGGTTAAGGTTTTGGGAGATGGGAGATTATCCACGAGTGATGGCTTCCTGGTCTCCACTCTCCTCCAGTCTGCTGAGTTGGAAGCTAGGAAGCAGGGGGAGCACGAAGGGTGGGGTGGGGGTGGTTTGCTTCCCCCTCCTGCACTCCTAAATCCTTGCTGGTGTCACGTCAGAGCTGCTTGTGGTCTGTGACACCTCCACTGATGTCCCTTCCAAGCACTTCTCCAGTCTCCTCCTCAGCCTCCAGTAAACTCCTGCAGTCACAGATCTTCTGCCCTCCCCCTGCTGGTACCAGTGTCAGCTGAAGGTCTGCTGAGGCCTCCAGCTCTCCCCTGGGCATGGGCCTCTGTCACCAATCTTATGCTGTCCCCTTCCCAGGATGTCATTGCTCTCTCCCCATCTTTTCTAGCTCCTAACACATCCTTGGTAAGGATGTGGGCCTGGCATGCAGCACTACTCCATGCTGGGGCGGAAGACAGGGATGGTGAAGTCCTTGCTCCTCCTCCTGCATCCTCACGCGCTGGTGCCACAGCCAGCAGCCCCATTCACTCCCCAGCAGCCTCCTCAGGAGCAACGTGGGGCTGTGCTGGCACTGCCGCTTCCTGCGCTGGGTAATGAGCAAATCAGCTGGTGGCCAAAGTACAATTACAAGTCGTGGCTGGGAGCTGCTCCCTTCCAAGACAGCTAATTGAAAATACATTGAGACCGTTATTAATAATTACAAGGTAGCCGTTGTTCAGCAGGGGAGAGCTGTGTGGGATGGGCACGCAGCGTGTTCGCCCTCATCACTCTTTAGGTGGACCTGGATGGGTGGGGGGAGTGTGAATGCCGAGGTCTGGTGAGCCAAGCTGGGAGGAACCCCGCTTCTGCCTCCCCATCTCCTTCCTCAGTCTTTCCTAGGCTCCCCATGGATGCCAAGGAAACGGGGAGACTGGGAGAGGAGCTGTGTGCAAACCGGATTCTAGGACAGAGCAAGGTGAAGGGGGAAACCTGCCTCCCATAGAGGTTTACTCCCTTCACCCCACAGCCTCCTGCGGGCTGAGCCCATCACGTGCCCTCGGGAAGGGTGCAAGGTCCAGCTGGGCAGGGGCCGCGGAGGCAAGCGGTGGCCTCCTGCTGCAAAATGAGGCGCCTGTTCTTCCTCCTCGGTGTCCTGCAGCTCCTTGGTGAGTGCGCCCAGGGCTCGGCCACCGCGGCGAGCAGGGGTGACCGCTGGGTGACTTCTCCATTTCGGGTGGGCTCTTGGCAGTCGTGTTTTGGAGCAGAGTTGCAGGCTCTGTCACTTAAAAGCGTTTCTGTAAGGGAAACGAGAAAAGGCATTTCCAACCGGACAGAGCTGAATGAATGAGGCCGGGGAACGAGGCTGGGATAGCCGTATGGTGCCTGCTGTTCCTCTCATTTGAAGTCAGCAGCGCTGCGCCGCAGGACACGCTCCCTGTTGAATATGTATGTCGCTTTGATGTTCAAGGACTGCGCTTCCCGGGAGACAGGGCTGATTAAATAGCAGACTGATATTTCCAGGGCTGGGGAGGGTGCAGGAATGCACCAGAGCTGCTGCATGGGGCAAAAGGCTTTGCACCAGGAGATTAACCTTCGGCCGAAGGAGATGCGGCAGCCGGGAGGGATGCAGGGCCATCTCCGCGGTGTGAGCTCTTTTGACACAGCGACCTGCAGCTGCGGGACGTGAGGCGTGTGCGCGATGGGGCTGGCTGAGCCTTTTGGCTGGAGCTTTAACCTCTCCATTCCCTCGCTTCCCTGGGCGGGAGGGTTGTGAGTCAATCGCAGCAGAGACAGAACAACTTGCCCTTACCATCCAGGTGCTTTGTCCTTTTTTAAGGTCTTTTTGACTCTAAGCCGGCAAGGTGTTTGTGCCTACAACACTGCAAGCAGCTGCTTGGCCCCTGTTCTTACCGCTGTTAGCGTCTTTTCCCCTCTCAGTGGCTTTTAAAGAGGATACGGCAGGGGTGTGTTCGATCTGCCTGAGGCTGGGGGAGCTCCTCTGCACCTTGCACCTGGGCCCCAGCCCCATTTCCTACATTAGGACTTCCATTCTGGTTAAAAATACATTGTTTCCTGTTCATCTGGAGATGGCTACCTACAGCAAATGGTCTCAGCAGAGCCCCTGGCAGAATTAGTGCAAATTACACCCCAAGGCGATCGTTGTGTGCTGATAACACCTCTGCAGCCACATCCCTCCCCATCATTTATTAATCTTGAGTCACAGAATATTCTGAGTTGGACGGGATACATTTGGAGTAGCCGGGCCCAGGCTTTCTGCAGGGCACCTCCCTCCATCAGCTAGAGTTATCCAGAACCCCCCTCCCTCCCCAGGCTGGGCTGGGGGGTCCCTGTAACCCCTCTCCACCCCATCTCTAGTGCCCAAGTCCTCTCCACCACTGACTTTTTACATATTTTGTTATTTAGTGGGTCTCTCTCCTACAGAAAATATGATCTATAATAAAGGTAAAGGATTTTTTTGTTTTGGCTTTGGTTTGTTATTTTTTTTCTCAGTCTCATAACTCACTTGCCTGAAGCCATTTAATTCAAGCTGCTGGATATTTATCTTCAGCTGAATGTGCATCCTCCAGCCAAGCATGGGCAATGTCAGGTTATGAGGCTGCTCTGCTGTGCTTGTGCTAACAGGCCAGGTCAGAGAAAAAAACCCCTCTGCTGTGTCCTGTCCCTGGCCAGCAGGTTCATCCCTAGTACGCATGGGCAGGGCTCCCACCATCCCAGCAAACGCCATGGGGAAGAACCCTATTTTCCAACCTGTCGATGCCTCAGGCTGCAAGACACCACTGAATCCTCCCCCCCAACCCCAAACAGCTGTTTTTTGTGCTACATGTCCCATAGCAAATGTCATTTCTCCTCTTGCCCTGTCCTCATGGTCCTGTGTGCCCGCTTGCTACCTACTGGAAACCGAAGGCTGAGGAATTTCTACTTATTTAATTAGTTTGAGTGACAGCAAAACCCACTGCAAGGATTGCTTAACTACCAGGTGTATGTTATTCTTGCCCCTTGCCTGCAGGACACTTTACTGCTTTCCCTCTGTCTGCCAAGTATTTGTCTCTCTTCCTATCTGGGTGGCTAAAACCCACCATCCAGCCAAAAAAAAAAAACAACCAAAACCTATGAAGAGAAGGGCTGTGACTGCTCAGCTGGGAAAGTGCAGGAACTGATGTTGGGTGGAAAATCCCCAAATCTGGCCCAAATAGGCCAAGCCATCCTAAAGTACATCCCAGAGGGGGTTCCCAGTGACTCCCGTGGACTGGATTACCCTGATTTTTCTGCTCCTCCCAGCTGCTGCTGCTGCCGTGTACAAGCAGTGGATCCCCAACACCAATTTCGAAACCGCCTCCAACTGGGATAAAGGCAGAGTCCCCTGTGCCAGCGACGTGGTTCACTTTGAGAAGGACAAGGTATTGGACATTTTTGACTTATTTTATTTTTTGCAAGACATCACTGGGCATTGGAAAAGCACTTTACCTGACAGGGCAAAGCACCCTTTTATTTTTGCTTTTCTTACAGGTTGTCTCAGTCTTCGTCAGATCTCCCTATGCGCTGACAGATATGGTAAGGCAGTGGGCAGGGGTACCGCAGGGTGGGCGAGGGCAGGGCCAGTGCTGGAGCTCTGCCAGCTGGTGGCACATTCCCCTCTCCCACTCTCCATAGAATCACAGAATTGTTTGGGTTGGAAGGGATCTTCAAGGTCATCCAGTTCCAACCCCACTGCCATGGGCAGGGACAACTTCCACTAGACCAGGTTGCTCAAAGCCCCATCTACTTCCTCGTGAGGGGAAGAGAAGGGGCAGACACTGATCTCTTCTCTGTGACAGGACCCAAGGGAATGGCATGAAGTTGTGTCAGGGGAGGTTTAGATATTAGAAAAAGGTTCTTTACCCAGAGGGTGGTTGGGCACTGGAACAGGCTCCCCAGGGAAGTGGTCACAGCACCAAGCCTGACAGAGTTCAAGAAAAATTTCCATGGATGGAGCATCCACAGCTTCTCTGGGCAACCTATTCCAGTGCCTCATCACCTTCACAGTAAAGAATTTCTTTCTAATATATAATCTAAGCCTGCCCTCTTCCAGTTTAAAGTCATTCTGTGGACTTTGACATTTTGCTCCGTGGTCCAGCCATACCAAGATGCCTCAGCTGGGGCAGGGGACGGGAGTCCCACAGCAGCTGGGGTTTCTCTGTACCATGGAACCAAAGGCTGTTTCTGGGCGCTTTTTTTTGTGGTGTTGTTTGGTTTTCTAATTGGGGGAGATGGGGGAGAGCACCCCAACTCCCCATTTCACTTGAAAGAAATTAATTTTTCTTCCCCAAAGAAGGGGTAAAACCCCCTCCATGGGATGGAGACCTTGGCATTAGTTGGCTGAGGAGCACCAGCCCACCGCATTGCCGACACAGAGCAGGCACTAGCCCCAGGCAGAGGCTAAGTGAAGCTGACACCAGAATACCTTGAAAGGAAAACAAACTGCTCTGGGAAATCCCAAAATGTTGCTTGAGAAATTTTATTTCAAGTGCCATTGGGTCTTGTATTTTTCTGCAGCATTATTAGCCTGGCTGTGGCAGGACGGTTGCGACATCCTGCTGAAATATATGTGTTGAGTGAGATAAGACTGGGGGGAGTCTCACCTCAGAGGGGTTTCTGAGCAACCTGGTTTCCCCCCAGAAGAGGAGTCCTGCCCAGAGCAGGCTGACAGGCAGACATGAAAGCATGGAGTCTCAGTCTCCATGGTTCAGAGGGTAAAATTTAACAGGGAGGAATTAAAGGGAAAAGCAAACTCACTGCCCCAACACACCAGTGGGGGATGGGTCACCAGTGAGCCCTCTCCTAGTGCTGGGACAGCAAGAGATGGGCTGGATCCTGTTTGCAAAACCTCCTTCCCTGGACAGCATGAGCTTGTGGACGAGTTTTCTCTCTCGGTTTCAGGGCAGCTTTGCTCTTTTATCGGCCATTAAATCCAAAGAAGCCCTTGAAATTTATGTGGTGTAATTTGTTCAGGCTGTCTACGCCACTAATAGTTTTGATGCTTTAATAACGCCATGTGCCACGTTTAATGCCTCTACAAATATTTGGAGGAGATACTTTATTTATATGGCATTTTAAATATGAATTTTTGAAGGAAAGGATATACTGGGGAAATACGTACAAATATAATGTAATAAATGATGTGGAATTTACCCAGAGAAGAAAAGAGCAAAATACCACTCTAGTAGATTTTATTTTACTTACAGATGAATGTATAATATTTCTAAAGTACTTTCATCAGAGGCCTGCAAAGTGCATAATTGCAGAGCAGCGTTAGTCATTATGGCTGAGCCTTCCACAGCCAAGCTGGAGAGCGGAGCTGAGCAGCCCCATGGCTTCCCAAGGAGAGGGAGACCAACAAACCTTTGCACAACACAAAATGACACCCATGGCTGTGCTAACTGTCTGCTGGCTGCTCAGGTGGATGGTTCCCATCACGACTGAGTGATGGGTCAGGCTGCTGGAGTGACCCCCAGCTCATCCCAATCAAAGGATCCAGAGTGCTTGCAGGAGTCCCTGGGGACCCTCTGCTGCCCTGGGGTTTCTCTGGGTCCCTGCTGCTGGCAGGCAGCTGCACAGGCTCCAGGGTTCCAATGAATGTTATAATCCCACTGCTGTGCAGGTGGAGAGGACTGCTGGGGGATCCATGAGGAAATAAAGCATGGCACGGGCTGTGAGGGCACCATTCCCCTCCTGTACCAAATTGCACCGCAGGTGATCAACCAAGCTTGTCTCCAGCTATAACCTGTACTGCAGCTCACACCTTCCTTCTGAACATCACCACTCCAGCGACTCCCTGTGAACTGTCCCTGCTGTGAACTGTCCCTACATGTTTCTTAGTGCGGTGGTTAATATTTCCTCTTTATTTCAGCTCAGGCACTTCCCTCCCATGCACTGCTATGCTCTGCTGTCATCAGGTGATACAGGGACTGCCAAGGTTAGGGATGAAAAAGGGATGAAACCCAGCACCTGAGCAGGGCTGCCACTCATGCGGATGGCATGAAATTTGGCAACCAAGTGGTCAGAAAATGAATTGGTCATGAGGCCTTTTGCAGGGAGGCTGGGCTGCACCTGTTCGGCTGCCGGCCACGCGCGCTGGAGCATTAATCACTTAAATCAGCAAGAATACATTAAGCTTTAGAGTCACCATGGAGATGCGATACAGCCTTTGACCAAAAAAAAAGGAGAGTGTTGTTTGCTATAGTAGCACAGGAGGAAATTCACGGCTGAAGAGGGATTGGGCTCTCATTGACTTTCATGAGGACAGTGCCTGCTGTGGCAAACGTAGGGAAGGGTCATCAGTGCTGGTGCCCTACCAGTGGAGGGGCAGCATGAGATCTCCCATCTCAACTCCTCACTGAGGAGTGGGATCTAAAGTGCTGGGGGGGTCCTCATGTGCCACCATCACTCCCCTCCTAGACATTTATGTGAAAGCTCACCTAGGTACAGTGAGCCCTCCAGCTCTCCTCCCCATCCATCCCATGTGGGCAGCAGCTGAGTGCTGGGAGATGCTTTCTTGGGAGGAGGCCAGGCTGTTGGGGCAGGGAGCCCACTTCCCTGCTCAGACCCATTGATTGCCCAGATCAATGGTTATTTGAAGTTTCAGGTGGGTCCCTAATTCAGCCACACACTAAATACAAATCCAGCTTAAGCGTAAGTGGCTTTGGAGCACAACCATTGTGATTAGGCTGGATTTTCTATGGTAGTTAGCTGCCTAAAGATGCAGATCAGTATTTAGCCAGCTTTTGGAGGTGCCTGGGAGTAAATGTGCAAAAAAGATGGACATGGAGGTGGAGGTGGTGGTGCCTTATGTGGGTGGTTCAGGGCAAGGCAGGCTTTGGCTTCGCTTGTCTCCCTAACAGGGGAGAAGGACTCCTGTGAGGGGTTTGGACCCTCTGGCTACAGCTGTGCTTTGCTTCCAAAGGGAGCCAGGCCAGGGCATGGCTGCAGCTGTGGGCCTGGTGTTTGCCCCAATAACGCCAGCCCTGGTGTAGTTCGTGCCCAAGCCAGCCAGCACTAAAGTGCAGGCCAGGGGTGGATGATGCTGCTTCTATTTTTGGGGTGGCAGGAGTCGAGTTTAGTCACGTGGCAGAGCAGCCTTGCTCAGTCCATATGGTGCCAGGGTCAGGGCACTTGCTGGGGTTATTCAGCAGTGCTGACATCACCTTTCCAGCTCTGCCCCATCCCTGAGCTCTGTTGTGGGGTGGCAGCTGCCCATACCCCCTCCTTGCCCACCTGGCAAGGGGCTGCAAGCTTGGGTGAGGGTTGGGGGTGTGTGGGGCACTGGGGTCTGACCAGGGACTCCTCCCCCAGCCTTATATTTTTAGCTGCCTAATTGTGAGAGCAGAATGTACTCAGCTTTGCTGCAGGATGCTCCTGCTCGGTTCCTGGCAGAGATTGATCTTGAAATGCCAATTGCTCTCCAGGGGCACCGGCTCTAATGAATTGCCACAGTTTGTGCTCGTCCCAGGCACTGGCGCTCCCTCCCCCACCGCTTCCCAGACAGCAGGGTAATGAGACACTCAGGAAAGGGATTATTTTTCCTTCTCCTGAGATGAAGGTAAAATATTTCAGGGGAGTGCCTGTGTGTGCATGTATGTGCCAGCACGTAATTCCAAGCCTGAATCTTGCAGTCTTTCCTCCATCAGCATTCACACTGAAGGTGTGCCCTAGGAAACGAGTGTGGTGAAACAGTCTTTTACAGTCATCTCCACGAGTTTATTTGCTCCTTCTAGGCTGGTTTCCAGCAGGCGAAGTCTGTGATGAGTGGAGCAGCTTACCGGCATCCCGGGCTGTAGCGGATGCTGGGTCTGGCTGGGCGGATGCTCCATGGACTGTCTGCCCTCCCTTTGTTACTGGGCATGGCTCCCCTGCCCACACCTCGAGCCTTGCTGGGGTCAGAGGAGGTCTGATGGGCATTGCCCACCACCGCTGATGGGTCTCATGGAGAGGAGCACCAGCTCCTGTGCTCTGGTCTGGGCCGCACCAGCCTGCTTGAACAGTGGCTTCATGGGGATACAGACTGCATTTCTTGCCTGGCTTCCTTGGGATGCTAAAGCCTCATTTCTCATGGGACCATGTGCCTGGGCAAGGAGATCTTTGCGTGGTGAGATGCTAGTCCAGCAGCAGGGTCTTGGGGTGGCCGGAGGTCATCCTGCCTTGCTGACCCCTCTCGCAGGGGATCTGGATTGGCTGGTGTGGGACGGGGGGCCATGGCGGGGCCAGGCTGGCTCTGGGGACATGAGGTGGCATGTGTGGCTGGGAGGAAGAACAGCATCCTGAGGATGCAGGTGGAAAAGCTTCATGTGGGCAAGAAAGCAAACAAATGAACCCTCAGTAATAAACGGAAGAAATGCTGCTGCCAGCGAGCCCCTGGCAATGCCTCAGAAATGTCAAAGGGATTCACCTGTGGGTTATTCTGGCCTTGTGCCTTTCCAGGGCCGTCAGCCAGCAGCTGGGATACCACCTAGGCACCACCACCAGCTGTGCTGAGGCCCCCAGCCTCAGTGGGAATTGGGAAAATCCCTGCTATTCCCACCTGTGGGCAGCATGGCAGGGGCTGCCTGCCTGCTGCCCCAGCTGCCTGCTGCCATCCATGGTCTGCCACCGCCCCAGCAGAGCAGGACTGGGAAAGATGATATGGAAATAATTTCCCTGGTACATTATTGCCTTTGGTGGGCTATGGCGCTTCACGTTGGAGCAATAACGCACTCACATCCTACCCCAGTGATGTTTTTCAATGGAATGCTACCAGCACCAGCCCCCGAGCTGCTCCTGGGCTGGGTGCCAGGTGAGAGGTTGTACCTGGGGGCCCAATGGCTGCTGACCTTCTGGTGCAGCCGTGGATGCAGCGCTGCAGAGCCCAGTGTGCACAGGCAGTCTTGGTGTTGCATGGTGGGGATGGTGGCACCATCTCACCTGAGCAAGGAATTAAAATACATTGATGCTGCAAATCAGGGCAAGGCTGGGGGAAGAACTGGCTGCAATCATGAGCATCACTCACCCAGGTTCAAAACAAGTGCTGCATTTTTCCTATGCTGATGATGGTTACATCCCAGTCACAGTGCTGCTGCCAGTCATCTCAGTCCAATACTTGTGACTTGAGCGGAGCCAGGATGTGCTGCAGGCTGGTTCAAGGCCACCCACTTGAAAAACCATCTCTCAGGCCTTTGCTATTTTTTTCTTAACCTCTAACATTTCAGAGGTTAGTTTCATTTTCCCCTACGCATTGGGGCAGCGGATTCCTTCTCAGTGGTGCAATCCTGGGGCTGGGCCAAGAGCCACATGGGGTCCTTCCTCTTTTTTTTTTTTGCTGAATTTGATAAGAAAAATGATGACCATGTTTCAGTTGTCATTACACTTGATAACGATGACCAAGGAGATAAGTGATTTACCAGTATCAGGGATGGGAAATGACTAATGGGACTCTAAACTCTCGCTGTATTAATGGCCCTGGAGTACAGGTTGGCAGGAGGAAGGGAAAGCAGATGAAACTGCTTTTTGGCCTCAGTCCATTTGTACCTGTCATTGCTCAGTTCAAAATGTACTTGGAAAGTGGCCCAACCTATATGCAATTTCTATACTAAACTCCCAAAGGTAGAAAGCCGCTGCCCAACCAGAGTCTCCATTTGTCCTCTGCAGTGAGCCAAGATGCTTAACTTATGTTAGGAAAAGAAAAAAGGCAAATTATTTACAAAAAAGTGTTGGACAATGGAGCCGGTTCTGAAACGCTGCCCGGTGGTGTGAATCTCAGGGAGGGCTGGTGGTGGATGAGCAGCACAGCTGCCTCGCTGGGCATGGAGCCATAGCTGTGGGGACCGGCCCCAGAAATTCCTGTGAGGAACCAGTACGGGGCTCTTCCTGCACTTCACCTTTGTGGAAATGTGGTGACTCCGTCCTGTCTCGCATTGTGTTGTGCTGCATCTTAATTCCAGGGTCGGTGCTTGCAGTGTTTGGGCACTCCCTGAGTGCGAAGGGACACTGTGTGTACTCACTCTCATTTCCCTGCCACACTCATGTGGACAGCTTCCTCTGGACTTGGGAAGTCCAGCCAGCCTCGGATTTTGTCCTTGGTGGTGGAGAGGGATCTCCAGGGGTAACTGGAGAAGCTGCATCTTCTCCTGAGAGTCTGGAGGCCAATGTCTCCAGAGCACAGGTGCAGCAAGTGTGGGGCAGGTTTGGCACGAGGCATTTTCTCCCCGTGGGCAGGACTGGTGCCATGTGCTACTGGCCCTGTGTCTGCCATCACCCCATCCAGACCCACTCGCCCTCCCAAGCACATGCAGGAGGGGCAACACCGCGGTTGATCATGGGACCAGCGTTGTGCATATGTGTGTGCACATGTGTGCATCCCTAACTGAGCAAGTCTACCTCATCTCCTTTCTTGCCACACTGAGCTCAGCCCCGCTATGTGAATCCTTGATGCGTTTTCCTCCCCCCTGGTTAGTTTGTGAAGATCTGAATGAACAATGCCCTGAAGCCAAAAGCTTGTCGTGTCCTGCGTGGCCACCACAGGGAGTTTCGGAAGCTCTCATGCACAGCCATAGTCAAAGTGTTTGGTAACTACAGGGAAGAGAGCTGTCAGGCAGGCAGGAGTGAGAGTAGGGACTTCCCAACCCAGTGGTCTTGATCCAGCCACAACACTCACAGACACCAACTTCTGCAGCCTGGGAAAGCAAGAGGAGGCCAGTCATGGTCCTGCTGAGTAACCATCTTCCTCACCAGCAGCTGCTTCCTGATTTTCCTTCTTCCACCCAGCTTTGGGACTGAGTGCCCTGAGCTGACTGCTGTGAAGAACTGGTACCCCGCATTGGTGAAAGGATCCACTGCATCCCATCCAAAACCCCACTCTGAACAGCTCAGATGGACCCCAGCAGCCAGCTGGCCACCCTTCCTGCTTGGCCCCCCTGTTGTGCACAACAGGGTGCCTGACTGCAAAGTGGGCAAAAGGCAGTGGTGAGGGGCTCCAGTCTGAAATGGCCCAGGGAGTCTGGGAGGAGGGACTTGGCTGGCAGTGCTGCTGGTACTGCCCTGGGTATAGATGTCAGCTGACTGCTCCAAAGTCTCCCACCACCCACTCCTGTGTGGGCTCACAGGAAAACAAGCCAGGGCACTTGAAGTACAGCATCTCGTGACAGAAGTTGGTAGCATTGCCCTCACCCAGCTCAAAGCAGGCCAAGTCCTGAGCCTCAGAACTTCACTAGACGTTGCTTTTGTATCTGCAGCTAGAGGGCATGTTGCCATACATATCCTGGCAGACCTTTCAGCCTGTTTCAGTGCTTCAGTTTTGGAAAAATTTGCTTTACTCAGGAGTAACAGAAATTCAGAAAACAAGATGGCAGGACACGTGCTGTGGTCTGATGGAGCAGTGTCCATAGGCAAAGGCTTCTTCCTGGCCGGTTCTTCCAACCCTGCACCCTTGGGGCACATGTTACCCAGACCTCAGCTAGTCACAGTGCCATTCCCTCTTGCCCAGCCCAACATCCCATTGCTGGGTCTGAAGCAGACAGTGCAGAGGAGCACTTCAGGGCTCTTGGTGGCAGCCACCCTCTGCTCTCCATCCTGGCTTCTCATGGTTCCTGAACCAAGAGGGGGGCCTGGGCTATGACCTTCAAAACACCACATTATCAAGGAACTAAACTTCTAAAGACCTGCCTACAGTTTGGGGGTGAGGAGCTTTTTGCCATGTCTACCTCCCCCACTCCTTCCCCATGGTGGTCCCTGAGTGGGACACAGCATCCTCAGGAAAGACTGCCCCAAGGACAGAGAGCTAGCTATCACAGCCACCCGCAGCAGTCAGTCATAACTCTTGCTTTCTCTAACCTGCATACATATTTAAAGACCAATTAAGTAGATGAAACCTTAAAATCCCATTTAACGTGTTTCTGCCTGAGCACAGGACCCAGTACTTCGGCATAATGCAGTCCTGGAGGGCTTCCAGCTGCTGTCTGGGGAGTGATGCTTAAACCCTGGATAGACTGAGTTAGAGAAGAGAGCCTTGAACATCACTCACTCAAAAATATTGGGAGAAAACATGACTTTCTCTCTGGTAATTTCTAGATATAAAATAAAATGGGGTGGGCTGAATAACCTGTGTGCTGTGAATGAGTCACCTGACTTGATCATTTGCCAGGGCCTGTCCTGGAGTTGGCAGTGCTGGCTGGTGACCCAGGTGGCCACAGTTATTTGCCAAAAAGGTTCTCATGGCAGAGGTGTGCCTGTTGAGGTCTGTCTGTGGCCAGACTGAAGCCAGGCCAGTATCATGATCCTGACTACTTGATGCTGGATGTCCTACCCAACAAGAAGAGGGTATAGCTATGGCAAGCTGCTCCAAATGCTGCTGTGTACTTTCTTTAGCTTGTGCTGAGTACCACGTCACTAGCTGTCATGGCACCAAGAACAGCTTGGGCTCCTGAGTTATGTTTTGTGGGGCAAGCACAGCCCCTGGAGGTGGAAATGCATTAAGTGAGGGGACCTCTGGCACTTGCAGAGTAAGGTTGAGTTTTTTATGGTGTACCAATGTATAAATCCAATTCCTGAGCTGCTGGGAGTGTGTGCAAGAGGAGGAAGAAGCTGTCAAAAGAGCTTAGTTTGCTTTTTCCTTGTTCTTGCTTCACTGAATGCTTCATGCTTTTCTGTGTTGTGGAAGAACTGCCTCTCCCCATCACATCGTCCCCATCTGTAAAACTAGGAACTGATACTTTCCCATTTATATGGGGCAGGGCGAGGGTGGCTCCTGATGACTGTAAAGTGCCTCAGAGACTGTGAGTGTAATAGGCAGCCTAGTAATTAGCACTGTTATTTGATTACAAGCCTGGGTGGCTGGCAGCGGGACCGCACAGTAACACTCTGAATCCCTCCATCTAGTACCTGCCCCTGAACGGAGAATTCGTGCTGGCGGCTGGTGCAGGATTCACAGCTTTCGATGGCAGCTGGGATCCAGGATGTGACTCAGGTATTTTGTGCCCAGACCAGTCACCCCATCAGCCCGTGATTAATCATGCAAATTCAGCCGCAACACTTCTACAAAGGTCTTTGCTGTCCCACCTCAGAGTAAAGTGAATCACTCCTCTTCAATACTTACCTTTTCTTTGATGACCTCCCTTGTATCAGATCTTTTTTCCTGCTAGATCACCTGTCTTCTAAAAAAGTAATTATAGTAGAGAAGCCTTTGAAGTTGTAGCAGAGAGGCAAATATTGTTTGTATTTTACCTTGCCTATTAGGCATGTAGCCACATCAAAGCCCTTATTTTCTTTGCCACAGTGTTTCCAAAGAAAACTGGTTAGGAGTTACACACTGGTGAGCCAAGTCACAGCCATCGCAGCGAGCTGGCCTTTGGCCCCAAACACATCCTTCTCTCACCTCTCAGCCTCCAGCCCATGGCTGAGACAGCACATTTTTGTCACTGGTGCCCATTATTAGTTTGAAAGCTGTTTTATGGGGAGATGTATTTTGGGTACTTAAGAGCTACCTCATGCTTTCAGTGGCAAGTAACTTTTCAGTTCCCCTGCAGGAAAGGTAGAGTCCAAGCAGAGACACTGTGCCTGCATTCTGACTGGCAAAAAAAATGAGAAAAAAGGGAGAAAAAGCCCAAATGGGTCTTCCCATAGGAAGGACTGTAGCATAAGAACAGAGCCACTCTGAAATCCTTCATCCCTCTCATTTTTCTCTTTGTCCCCCAGCAGGGATGCTCTGACAGCTGTGCCTTGCACTGGGCTTTTCCTGCTGACCATGTGCTGCTCCCCTGAAATTAGCAGGCGTTTCTGGGGCAACTTTCAAAAATGGACTTTTTTAAAGCATGATTTCAAAATGAATGCAAATAATTCAGTCACTAAGCCCCTGCATGCTGGCTGAATTGGCAAAGGTTCAGCTGCTGGGAAGGGTGAGAAGGAAGCAGGCACTGCATGATGAGACTAACCAGCAGGGAAATGGTTAATGATCAAATAATTAATGGTTAAATGGGGCATTTGTTTTGGGGTTGCCTGCTGCAGGGAACAGGGCTTGTCAAATTTCTCTAGGCCTGCCAGGCTGCTGGGAATTTGGGACATGAATTATCATACCCATTTTTATCAGGTTTAGCTGTTACTCAGCATTCAGGCAGCTGTTTTCCTCCTTAACCAGAAGGGTGAGCTTTAAAGAAGGGGGGGAAAAGAATGTTCTGTAGTATCTGGGGCTGGAGGCCTGCAGTCAGATAGGGGTTTCGGGCTGAGACCCCAGCCCTGAGTGCTGGGAAGCTTTGCTGAGCTCCAGGAGGTGCCTGCAGAGGCTGACTGTGAGGGTCGTGCCAGGGCCAGCCCATAGGGTGAGATCCTCTGCTTCGGGCCAGACAGTGCCTTGTTTTACCAGCCCAGGTGCATCTGTGGGAGCTTTGGCTTTGGCTTTGGGTCATGCTCAACCTTTCCCATTGCCTTGCCAGGTGGAACAGTGAGGTTCACTGACGCTGAGCAGCACTCATGGTTCGACCCCACGCTGTGGCAGGATGTGTTTTCCAGCGGGGAGCTTAAGCCGAGTGGGCGCATGTTTTCTGTGGATGAGGAACGTGTCCCGTGCCGCTATGATGATGTTATCTTCCCAGCCGAAACCTCCTTCCGCGTAAACACCGACTCATCACAGCAAGTGATTCACCTCCGCAGCATTTCTGTCATGGGCCAGGTAAGGTGGGGATGATGAGAAACTGGCTCGACGCCTTCTCACCACAGCCCCAAAGTAGGTCAGGAGAGGAGGGACCAACAGGGATGGAGAAGCAGCACTGCGTGGGGAGATGGGGCGCTCCCATGGGGATGCAGCTTCACGGGCTGCTGCTGCTCTGGATGGCCTCAGTGGCTTTCTTCTTTGACTGGTTTGTTATCGCCTCCCTCCCTGCAGTGTGGGAGCACAGACTGTCTTACTATTCGTATTAAAAACAAGGGCCAATGTGTGTGGGTCAAACCACCAGCAAATGGCATCTTTTCTGGCTCCCAGGGGCTGCTCCCTTCCCAGGCACGTGTCTGCAGCCGTGCTGCTCAGGGACCCTCCGGGGACACCTCCCTCCTGCCCCCGACCTTAACATGGCCCGTGGCCCAGCGATCATCTCCCAGCTTTACTTCAGCGCTGCTCTTTAATTGATTGGAGGGATAATTATAGAAGCACTGGCAGCTTGCTGTGCTTCAGCCCGGGAATCAGGCTCACGACGAACCCCATCCCTGGCTGGTCGGAGGAGCAGAAGATCATAGGCGCTGCAGCAGTAAACACAGGCTCCTTCCAGGAGTGGGAGATGCGTCAGGCGTTTCATAAGTTATTTATTATTTCTACTGCTGTGCTGGCTGGGATCTGCCATTTCGGGGCCAGGCCTTAGGTAGCTGCTTTTTGGCTAATAGACTCAGTGCCAGGCAGGTGCAGGCAAGTCTGAACAAGGCAGCACCCCAGCAGAGCTCACCTCAGGCACATGTAGCCCCAGGGATGCAGAGGTGGATGCTCTTGGGTGCTGAGAGTGATGCTGGTCCTGCTGATGCCTGGGGAATACTCCACAGCACATCGTACCCCTCAGGGACCACTGCTGGCTGTCCCTCTGGGCAGAGGCTGCTGCTGAGCAGTGAGATGGAAGGAGAAGGTGCTTTTTATGATTATAGCATTTTTCCTAAAAACTGACCTTATAAACTTATATCCTTTGGTATCCCGCCCACTCCATGCTCTGTGTTGGCTGTATTCACCCCAGGGCCTGAGAAGTCTGCCTGTTGTGCTAGGGCATGGATATGCTTCCTGTGGAAGAGAGTGGGTGAGGGAATTACCAGTGGCTTGGCAGGATGAGGCTGGTCAGTCCAGCTCAGCCTTTGCTAATGCCAAATCCATGGAAATGTTTCCCAGATGAAAGGAAAACAGTTCAGATCCAGCCCCTTCCTCCCAGTAGTGAAAAGCTGGTAACTTGAATTCTCTGGGCCAGGAGAAAGATGAAAACCAAAAGGAAAAAAAAGGTCCAGCCATCTCATCGTCATTTTTTTTTGGTTTTAGAGAGAGTTTTTCTGTTGGTCCAGTGGAAAAGCTGGAATAGGTGTATTGGCAGGGTTTTCCTGCTGCATCGCTGCCTGCAGTGGGGTTGCCCAATGATGGCCATCAGATATGACACTACATGTCCCAGCGGCACCTGGGGACAGCACTGGGACCTGCCCTGGGATACTCACCTGCTTCGCTGCTCTTCCCTGCCCAGGAGCTGAGCACCCCAGAGGCCTGGGCTGGGTACCTGCAGGGCCCCTCCGCCCCGCTACAGTTTCACGGCAATGGCACTCTCCAGGTGACAGGGACTGGCTGTCCTGACAAGTCCGGCTGTGCCTGCGGGAATGCCCCGGTGAGTCTTCTCTTTTCCGTTTTGGGGGATACCAGTGCCATTTGTGGGATGGGGATTGACGCTGCCCTGCTCTCCTCTAGGATGGCCCCCGCATCTGCGCAGCCCTGCTCAGGGCGTCGGGGAAGCAGTGCCCAGTGCCAGTGTGTCAGAGCCCTTTGCAGCCCCTTGGCCACTGCTGTGGGGTCTGTGGTGAGTGGGGGACATGGCCCTATTCCTCCTCCCTGCCAGCTGCCCCAACCCCCTTCCCCTGGTTCCATGGGGGAAAGTTGGGTGCAGGGGGTGCTGCTGGTCACAGGCTGAAGTTTTGCTGTATCGCTGCTCCCAGGGGTCCCATCTTCAGGTCCCATCATGCCACCCTCACAGCAGATCTCCCTGAAGCATCATCCTGGCTTTTGGGAGCCTGTTCTGAGGCGCAGGCCTTTGTCCCTGCCTCTGGTTTATCCTGCCAGGATGTCACAGCTCGTCAAGCTAATAGGGCTCTGCAGTAGAAAACACTCAGTGGAAATGCAGCCTTTTCCACTCTAATGTCAGCTTCCCAACAGCCAGCTTGTTTCATTTCATTTAAAATAAAAACATGCAGATTGACAGTGTTCTCTCTGCAGTGGGTGCTCCTCCATTAATCCATGTGAAAGGTTGCTAAGGGAAATTTTTCATGCACAATTGTACCTGGATACTTGGTATCTCATATTTGGTATATCATACCAAATTCATTAAAATGGCACCATGTGTTTCTCCAACATGCTCCTAAAAGCAGAGCCCCTTACAGCCTTTGGGACAATTTCATACTTCAACAAATGTTTACTTGCATTTTTTTCCAAGGAAAGTATTTTTCTCCATGACCTGCAGTGCAGTGGTACAGGGAGCACAGTCATTTCATCCTCTGAGCCTTCCTTCCAAAGGGTAGCGCTGCTGAATCACAGTCTTGTGTCCCCAAAATCAGGTACATGCAGAGCTTCCTAGAGGGATACATGGGAGAAAGCTTTCCAGGGAAATCTTCTCTTTAGAATATAATGGAAGCCAAAAGACTGTCATCAAAGCCAGTTCACAAAAACACCAGGAAGGGAAGGAGAGGTTTCTTTCTGAGCCCAGCCATACCAGTTGCACAGAGATGCTGAGGGGTCTCAGTGCCTCTCGTGGCAGCCAGAGCTGTGCTACCATCACAGCTCTCTGCCTAGACTTGGTGACAATTTGGTGTCTGTCTGTTTTGGGGCTGCAGGGGCCACCATCAACCTGGATTTCACTCCTGATTTTGATCTGCAGAAGTACCAGGACAGATTGGTCCAAGAGTTGCTGAGCCAGGTACATCAGCCTGCTGGATCAGGAGGGGCTAATGAAACCAGAAGCCACTGGCCACATCTTCCAGTGCTGGTGGGACTGCCTTGGGGGGGCATGTGGTCCCGGTGATGCCAGAGGTTGAGGCTCACTCCCCATCACCCTGTAGGGCCCACAGCCCACATTTGACCTCTGGGGTGTGACAGCTGTGGGAGCTGGGTCCTTTGCTCCCCACCACAGCCACACTGCCCTGCTCACTGCAGGGCAGGAACAGCTGCCAGCATGCAGATGTGGAAGGATGCTTGCTGGGTGGGGCTTGCTGGAAACCCTGCCCTAGAAAACACAGGTCCAGTCTAGATAACATGGGAGGTCAGTGTATGCAGCTGGGATCATGCAAACCTGCAGCAGGGCATCCTGTGACAAGCAGGGAAGCAGGAGGTGGGTAACTGGCACTGGTCAGCACTCAGATGCTCTACAAGGCATCACTCCTTGCTGCTGCTTGTCAGACACAACATGACATCCCTCCTCCTTGCCAGGGGCTGCCAGGGGAGGGGTTGTGCTCCGAGTTGCACTGGGAGGATCGATACCAAAGTATTGCTCTATTGATCCACAGCTGAAAGCCAGCTGCCTGCCACACATCTTAATACAGCTTTTAATGGGTGTGATACACGAAATTGCTTTCTCGGTGTGCTCGCCTCCATGGAGGCACACTGCATGCTGGGTGCTGGTCACAGCTTGGGAGAGAGGGGACATAGGAGCCTCTCATTTGGGAAATGCAATGGCACCGCAGTAACAGGATGGCAGCTCTGGGATGGGGCTCTCATGAAGATTCAGGTGGGCCTTGCAGCTGTACCCACTGTGGCTGCCTGGAGAGGTGACTAATTTCTGCCTCCAGTCTCATGGGCTGTACGTCTCCTTGTGTTTCAAAAAGCCCAAGTACACTGGAGTGCAGATGGCCATATCCAAGGTGCACAAAGCACAGACCTTCCTGGGCATCGTATCCCGGAGCTCCACTCCTCTCATCCAAATCGTGCTGATTGATGACAGGACAGGAGCACAGAGCGGCACTGCTGCGGAGCAGCTGGCAGGAGACATCATGGAGGACGTGGCACAGCACGGTAACGCCCCTGTCCTCCTTGGCAGGTCCCCTGCAGGTACATCCTTAGAGACACTCAAATCCCACTGGACATGTGGGCTGCTGGCAGGGAATAAGAATCTCTGGAAAGCAGTGGGTCAGGATGCATTCCACATCTCCAGGCAACCTGTCTTTGCAACTGACCACTTTTGCAGTAAAACAGTTTTTTCTTATATTTAAGTGAAATTTACTGTATTTCAATATCTGCCCATTGCCTCTTGCCCTGGTGTCACTGGGCTCCTCTGAGAAGAGCCTGGCTCAGTGCTCCACCTGTGTCTTGCCAGGGCAGAGAAGAGTGGAAGGGTCACCTCCCTTAGCCTGCTGTTAGCTCTCTTCATGCAGCCTGGGATACCACTGTGCTTCCCTGCCATGTCTGACCATGACCAGCTTGGTGCCTGCCAGGATCCCCAGGTCCCTCTCAGCCAGAATACTGTATGTGGAGGCAGCCATGGAAGCTGGCAGATGCTGATGGGCATGTAGGTCACAGCCAGGGGACCTCGTGGTCGTTGTATGGGCTTGTTCCTATTGAGTCCATCCACCTGTATATCCCATCCCCAGGGAAAGGTGATCAACCAGGAGAGCAGTGCCAGACCCAACTGATGGCTCCTTCTGCCCTGGCGGGGAGTGGGTGTGGTGATGTGTTGCCCTGTACAGTCCTCACTCCTGTTTCTTCCTGCCCTTTCCCAGGTGAAGCACTTGGCATTTCAAGTGGCAAGATGGAAGTGGCCACTGGCAGCACTTTCAGCGGGCAAAGGGGGAGCCACACATTGAGCAGGATCACAGCGGGGACGGTCACGGGGCTACTCTTCGGTCTCATGTTCCTGGGAGGGATCCTCTTTCTCTACAGAAAGGGAAAGCTAAGGTAGGGATGGGGCTTCTGCCAGCAGCATATAGTCAGGCTGCTTCTGCTTCCAGGCAGCTGTCACCCCAGGCTGTCCTTCCAGCTGGTCTGGCACACAGGGGCACACAGTGTTGCCCAGAGCTCCCGCAGTGACGGGCATGGCCAGGCAATCTGGTTCATAGAATTACAGCATGGTTTGGGCTGGAAGGGACCTTAAAGATCATCTAGTTCCCACAGCCCTGCCATGGGCAGGGACACCGTCTACTAGACCAGATTGTTCAAAGCACCTTGAGGTGTTGAACTCCTCCAGGGATGAAGCATTCACGATATCTCTGGACAACCTGTTCCAGTGCCTCACCACCCTCACAATAAAGAATTTCTTCCTAATATCTAATCTAAACCTGCTCTCCGTCAGTTTAAAACCATTGTCCCTGTTCCTTGTGGTTTACTGGAGGAGAGGTGACTGAAAGGCACTTCTGCACTCTTGGACTAGTATTTCAGCCTCCTCCATGTCTGGGAAGAATTGCTTCTTGTCATGGTAGGGTGTGCGCTGGTGACAGCAGGGCTGCTGCAGCTCAGATGGAGCTCTGCTGGTCATGATGCCTAGTGACATCTCCTGTTTTTGGCACCATTAGTTTGCAGCCCTGCTAGGGTGTGGAGGACTGAAATTGCCAGCTGCTAAATAGAAATGCATCAAAGTAATGCAAAACACTTGTCCCACAGCTTCATAACCATGAAAGGGAGTGACAGCATCATCCAAAAGCAAATGCAGCTTCTGGTGCATTAGTTGTTCACACAGCATGGAGTATGGAGTGCAAGTCCCAGCAGAGGGGTGGTGGGTGCACAGCACCTGACTGCACCACAACTGGAAGCCAGTCAGAAATACCTCTTCTCCACCACCTTTTTCCCTCATAGCTTGAAAATGAGCTCTGGCAGTGATCAGGGCATCCCAGAAGTGGGCATCCCATGGCAGTTGCTGGGCATGCCCACCTCTGCTCCTCCCTTGTGCACTCACCTTCACGTGGAGGATTTTGCAGGGTTTATTGTCTGCCTGCTGAGCCACTGTGGCTTGTCTCATTTACCCACCTGTGGGCAAGTGGGGTTGACCTTATACATTTAAGAATGTATAAGGGGACAGGAACTGCTGAAATTTGCATGTGCAAAGTGCACCCGTCTCTGCCAGGGGATGCTGAGCTCCCCAGTGCTGGGGTTGGCCATGTTACAGAGTCACAAGTCAGGTTGTTTCTTCCCTCTTGGTTCCTCCACTGGGATTTTCTCACCATGCAGCAGTGGCCCTGGCCAGGGAGCTTGCCCTGCCGCTTGGCACGTGCTGACGTGATATTTCCTAGCAGTAAACCTGTGCCTTCATTTAATTTCTAAATAAAACTCCCAGACCCATAATTGCTACTTGATGATTTATCTTTCACTGACACTTCTTTGGATGCTGGACAGGCCTTTGAAACCAGCACCGTCAGCAGAAGGAGGGAAGTTCTTGTAGCTACAGGAGACAGAGCTGAACCTGAGCCCAGGGAATGTCCCCGGTCGACCCACTCCTGGTGTGTGTCACTGGGTGGCTCCAGGGCAGGGCCCTTTTGGGTAGTGTTGTCAAAAGCATTGTGGAGGCATCTGACACCACCAGGGATGCTGCAAATTAGTCATGAGTTTCTGGAAGCCTGCAAGCAGAGTCTGCTTGCATGCAGCAGAGCTGTCCTGACCACCAGGGAACCAGGGAATTCAGCTTATTTCCACCAAAAAGGGCCTGGCACAGCTTCCCTGCAGGTAGCACAGCTCCTGAGGTGATGTGTGTGGACCTGCTGCTGAGCCCACCTGCAGCAGGTGCCCAGTGCAAGGGAGGTTGCTCCGTGACTGGGACCCTTAGGCTAGGAGTAGGGAAGAAAATAACACAAGTAGTGATGGTGATTAAGATGATGAAAACGTGATAAAAGCAATGATAATTAGCACTTGATGAGATTACAGTGGGAACAGGTGTCAGCTCTGTGGCAATTCATTTTAGGCCATGGGGAGGGAGTGATGGCTCCAAAGGGAAGCCTGTGCTAGAGTTGTCTGCCTCTGCAAACTCTTCCCTCCAGACTGCAGGTCCCAGACCTCCAAGCTTAATGGTTTCTGCTGGATATGGTAGCTTTTCCCTGGAAAGGGCACACACATCCCATTTCAACGTCAGCCTGAACTTTGCCCCTGTATTTTCCCATCCACCTCTTGAAGATGCAGGGTTTCAGCTGGGGGAGCTGCTGGGCTGGGAGGGATGTGGGTGGGTAATGCCCAGGTCTCTCCCCAGGTTGCCTGTCCTGCGCACCCCCCAGCCCTGGGACAGACTGGAGGACCCCGTGTCCCCTGCACCAGCCAGTGACAAAGGCTTTGACAACCCCATGTTCAACGTGGTGAGTCACCACTACCAGGGACACTGGGATGCTTGGGGCCATGGGAGGATTGGTGTGGGGCCCCAACCAGGACACTCTTGAATGCCAGTTGGGTTCATCTGGCAGGGGTCCTCCTTTTCCCAGGCCAGGAGGGGTTTGTGGGGTGTTCCCATCTTCCCCCAGGTCACCAGCCTCTCAACTGCTGCAGGGACTCAGCACTGGGTGAGTTTGCCAAGGGTTTTGCTTCCTTTCCCCATGCCTTGTTTTTTCCTCCCTTGCTGTTGCAGGAGCCCCCAAATGCTGATCCTGGAGAGGAGACACCCAAAGATCTCCAGGTCTTCTACCTCAACCCTCTGTATGACGCAAGTGAGATGGAGACCTGATGGTGTGGACTCATGCTGGAGGCAGACACCACTTCCTTGGGGACACCACCACCTCTCCAGGCCTCACAGTCCCTCACATAGCTCCTGGTGGGATCTAAGCCAGAAGCAGATCCCACCTGAATAAAAGTGTCCATGCAGTGAAGGAAAACATAGCAAGCCATTGCTGTTGGGGCTCAGGGGTATGGACACGGCCTCCCTGGTGTTACTTCTGGGTTTTAAACTGTATTTTTTAGGTATCAGTTCTTTTTAGACAGTTCAACATTGAGATTTGAGTCTCAGGTGGTATCTAGGGGAGTTGGAGTCTAGCTCAGCATCCTGTGCTTTAGCCAGCACTGTGCTGGATTTGCTCAGGGCACACATCAGGTTGAAGGAAGCATCCCTGGATGCATGACAGAAATTCAGTGCTCAAACACATTTCAAAATGTGTACTGGAGCCTTCATGGCTTGGATCCATTAGCTGGATGGTTCTTTTGCTTTCCAGCAGCGTACTCAGTTCCTGTTCCTTCCCTCACTCTTGTCCCCTGAGTGCTGGTGAGATTCAGTCCTGAGCAAACAATTCCCTCCCCATCCCCTGCCCCGAGCTGCTGGAGTTTGCTCCTTCTCTCTGTGCCTGGGCTAACAGGTATGAAACTCTCTTGGACCTATGTGCAGATTTATCACATTATTCCCTGAGGTGAGAAAGTGTGTCTCCTCATGGTACAGAGGGAAAGAGGCTTGGTGCCAGGGGTCCCCCAGGAGGGAGGCAGGCACCTGAAGGCTGGGGACAGTCACAGCCCAGCCCTGATGAGGGTCGGGGCAGTGGCACTGAGGGGCCTCGTTAGTGCTGGCATGTGTCAAACACCCTCAGCTGCCCACAATGTCAGGCGGTGCTTCATTATGGAGCAGGTCTGATGGGTGAGGCTGAATTTATGGATATGTATGCAAATGTATGCAAATTCACACTCTACTGGGTTTTCAGTAGGGCTTGTTGGCATATTCCATAAGGAACCAGCTATTTTAAGTTTATTATATTTTGTTCTAGTCTCTGGAAGACATAATCCCTTCTCAAAGGCCTGGGAATTCATCGTTAGATGCATCAGAGCCCTGACGAAGGGCAACAGGCTGGGCCCACAGAGAGACCTCTGGAAACAGGCAGTGTGACCAGGCGGGACAAAAACACGAGCCAGGCAGGGAACGAGGCTGTCTCTGTGCTCCTCGTTGCTGCCATGACTTTGCAAGCGGGACAGAGCCAGGGCTAGGAAGAGGTCTGTGCTCAGGGCACACCCTTGGGATTTTGCCACGCACACCTCTCCCGAGGGTGCCCCCCTGGCAGTACTGGGATGAAAAGCAACTTGCCTGTACAGGAGTTTCTGCTGCGTCTGTCAGGCATTTGGTGCTGGATGAAATGGTCACCGGGCACGTCAAAAAGCAGAGGAAGCCATCGGCTGCTGCAGGCGGCGGCTGACATTGGCAGGTTAGGAATATCCAAGTCCCACCATCCCGTGGTCCTACAACAAATGCATCACTGTGGGGAGCAGTGACCCAAGGACAGGACCCAAAAGGCTCACCCATTCAGTCACTCCTATGATGTGAACCCAAGGGAGACACCGCCAGCCCGAGCCCTCACACAGACCTCAGGAGGCGGGACAACACCCGGTGCCGGGGAGCTCGGTGCGGCCGCGGTGCAGCTCGATCATCCCGAGCGCTGCTCGCTGGCACCGAGATGTTTCCATGGTGCCTGTGCGAGCAGCCGCAGCGTCCGCCGGCCCCGCACCGCGGCTGGGTCTCGCTACGCGGGAGGGAGGCAGTCACATCCATACTTTCTGCCTGCGAGAGCCTTTTCGTCTTTTTTCCCCCTTTCACATCAGTTCATTGCAGGTGACTGTGTCTCCTGCAGCTCACAAGCCTTTAAATGCACATATACACGAGTTATCTTTCCAGGGCCGGGCCGACGCAGCGCTGCACGCTGGAGGCCGCTGCACCAGGCAGCCCATCACACCGGCGCTGCCCCGTGCAAAGAAGGGGCTCAGGGCCATCCCCCAGGGAATCCCTCGCTGCTCACCCCGGAGTGAATTGCTTCCTTCCCTGACTACGTTTGGGCTCCTCACTCCAGAGTTACGAGGGCTCGCGGTGGCTGCATCCGTGCGATGTGTGCTGAAGGGAAGAGGTAAGAGCATCCTGTGGCCACATGCTGGGGGAGGGAAAAGACATTGGCAACAGGGACCATTGGACAGGATGGTGGCAGGATGCTGTCCTTCCCCTGCAAGCAGCCAAGGACATCAGCTCTGCGTCCCACCTGGGCACCCTGGGATTTCAGGGTGAGCCACGGCCAGGCGTGTGGCCGTGGAGTGGGACAGGCTCCTGGGACACATCACCGACCGGCACGGAGGGAGGCAGCCCGCCCTGTGGCACGGATCACCCCCTGGTCACCCCTCTGTGTTGGGGTGTATGGATTTGCTGTTGGCGAAGCTTCATTTTTAAAATGCATTAGCAGCTCGAGGTCACTTACAATAGAGGCTTTAATTAAAGTAGAGATCAATTTTTGTCAGCGCGCGGGCAGAGCACAGTCTGTACTTTTCCTTCAGGAGCCACGTCCGCTCGCTCGTACAGAACGCACCGCAGGGAGGGGGGAGCTCTGCAGAAAAAAAACCCGAAGCACCAGAGTCAGTTTGCGATGCAGGGGACCAACAGCTGCCGAGAAAAACAGCTGTATCCATGATCGCTACTCTGCGCACCGACGCACGCAGACAGCCCGCGGTGCAGGCAGGGCAAGGCAAAGGGGCTTGGTACGTAATAGTGTCTCCGGGGATCCTGCCTAAACAAGGAATTTAATTCGCAGACATCTTTGGTAAGCAGCACATTAGATGGGTGGTTGCCGAGGCTGTGCGCGGCGCGGCACCTGATGGCTTTGTTTTGCTCTTGGTCCTGAGGGTCAGGGGTCCCCCCCGCTGTGACAGACTAATTCAAAATGCATTAGTGTCAATGGCAAGACCTCAGGAATCGTTGCTTCCCTAAAAGAAAAAGCAACTTGCACACTATTAATGGACACCAACTCATATCACGGTTCCTTCCCTTTGCACGATACAGCAGCTCACAGAAGTTGTGCAAACCCAGATTCAGACTGGCACAGTGCTCAAAATACTCCCGAGCCTAAAGACAGACTTGGTCCAATGAATTTCTTTTTAAAAATCTTTTTAGCAGGAGGTAGCAGCAGCGGAAGGAAGGGCATTTGGCAAGGACTGGTCTCACCGGAGTGCAGGAGCTGGCCAAGGCGCTGTGGGGTGACAGCTGAGCCTTGGCCATCTCCTCCATCAGCACACAGGGCTCTCTGCACTGCCCGTCCTCACGGGACCGCAGGGACTGCGTAAGAAATGGGAAAGCAGGCGATGCTGAAAAAAATCTGAGGGTTTTATCTATGAGAAAGCAACCAATAAAGCTGCATGAACCTGTGCAGTCAGATGACAAAAAAGTGCTGCAGCTTACTGGGGAGCAGGGAAAATATTTGCTGCAAGGACAGGGAAGGGGCTCATTCCTGAGTCCATGTTCCTCCTCTGGCTGGAGCACAGCACTGCAGCTTCCGCTGGCTGAGCACGTCCTGCTGTCTTCTGCTCCTGTCCTCAGCTAACCCCGCCGGCAACGCTGGCCGGAGCATCAGGCACCGCTGGGACATACTCTGCCACCATTTGGCTTTCCCAGGCATCCCGCACCAGCCCTGCAGCTGATGCCCGGTCTCATCGTCACCCCCTGTCCCCAGAAACATGTTTAGGAGGCTTTGCAAGGGAACACTGAGATCTGCAAGGCAGCACAGAGATCGTGTGGCTCTTTCCAACCACTGTCCTGGCCACAGGGAGCAGCTCTCACCCCATAGGAAGGGGCCGCCCTGCACTGGGAGAGGGTGGCAGCAGCCACAGCTCTTGCCACACAAGCTGTGAGGAGCCCCAAGGCTGTAAGGGGAAATTGAGAGAGGAGCTACATTTTCAGGGGTGCAAATGGACAGAAGGCAGTCCAGACCTGCTGCCACAGCAATGGAAGGCAAGGGCTGGGCAGGTGACTGCTGCTTTTTGGGTTGTCCTCCCTTCTGACTGCTGGAGCTGCTTCATACAGACAGGGTGCAAAGTGGAACACGAGAGGCTCCAGTAGCTTTGCATGCAAGAATGCCATGTCTCTTTTTTTCCTTTTTCTTTTAAAATAAGCTAGGCAAGGTTTTTGGTCAGGATGCATGCAACACGTTCCTTTAACTAATACTTTGCTTAACTGCACCTCAAGGTGCAGTGCAGTTCCCGCAGTCATCTCTTCCCTCAAACACTTTCCTGCTTCTCAAGTGCTTTAGGCTTACTCTTAAGGTTTTTACACATCTGCTCTCTCCCAGGGATGCCCAATCTGGCGCTGTGCAGAACAACAAGGGTGCCTGCACCTGGCAGCATTTCCATGCTGAAGGCCCCTCCCTGTGACTTCCCTGAGTGAAACACTTACCCTGCAAAGATAAAGTGAGTGCTTACACACCCCCCTCCAGCAGATTGCACCTATTTAGGAAGCTGTTTATTCTCAGCACATCTGTTCTGTAGACAGAGGTGGTGGCAGATGAGTTTAGTTCTAGGGTGGCAAGAACACCGTGATGTATTCCAAAATACTCAGCTTTGAGGAGAAGGTCTGTGCTAGAAGTGATCAACTTGTTCTGGTGAGTGGTGCACCCATCACCCCAGCTTTGGGACCTGATGTAATGCCTCTGTGAAAATGGAATGAGCAAAGGAACTGGCAGAGACCAAATTATCCTCATTCCTTGCATAGCTCAATTCCTCACTTTCGATCCTAGACTGGTAGCCTCCAGGGATAAGAAAGCACATTGTCAGAAGACCATTTCACATCCTGAATTTCTGCATTTCTGAAAGTTCTCCTGAGGGCTCAAAAGGATTCTTTAGGTAACCAGAATCAGAATCCTCAAGGGAACAGATGATTTGCAAAGGCCTGTGGTGGAGGACTTGGGAAGGAATTCTGCTTGGCCAGACTTGAGGGAAGAAAAAAAAATGAAAGAAAAGAATAATGTATTCATATGAGCAATTAATTTATTTTTCTAGAAACGTTCTCCTGCTTAAATTATAACCAAGCCCTGGCACTGCTGAGTGCTATGATTTAATACCCCCATAATTAAAGACTTTGTTGTCATCCTAAGTCCTCACTGTGCAGAGAAAAATCAGCTCAAGAGCAGGAGAAATGTTTTTTAAAAGTCAAAGGCTGATTAGCATGAATACTTGTGAGAATGCTTCCGGCACACAGCCTCAAACCTCCTGTCAGCTATCACCCCATCCCCAGGATGGGATGGGTGCACTCTCCCAAGCCAACCTGCCCCAGTCTGCCCAGGTAGGTTGGGTCAGGCAAGGAACAGCAGGGTCCAAAACACCCACTTAGGCCTTCCCTGTTAAGGGTGAGCCAAACCAAGAAGCAATTCAGGCACTCCATTATGGGTGAGGGATGTTTACCCAGAACACACTAGAGAAGATATTGGCTCTGCTCTAGTTACAGTGGGCTCTGTGGTGCTCAAATACCAGAGCATGAGGGGAGCTTTAAAAAAAAAACACTCTATATGAGGGGCGGCACCATTCACACACCAATCCTTGAAATGTTTTTAAGCCTTTCTTTGGGACTACTGCTTTGACAACAAGTCAAAAATATTTATTGTTTTATCACCCTTAAGATGCCTGAATAGATCCTACTGTGCTTCAGCCGTAAGGAAGCAGTCATATAAATCAATTAAAAAGGAACTAATAGGGCCAGTGACTCAATGAAATGACAACTCCAACACAAACTGAGGGCACAACATTTTAACACTGTATTCCACCTGAAGGACTTCTGTCTCTCCTGAACATTCATTTACCTGCAGCAACTTGCACCTTTCTCGTAGTGTTCGGGTACAGAGCTTCGAAGTATCTTTCAGTTTATGTAAAACATCCATGTGAACAAAGTAAATTTACCATGAGACTAAAGCAAGTGTCAGTGGTAGATTGTTTTCAGATGTCAAGACAGACGACTATGAACTTTAAAACCTCCCTCTTCTGCTTTATTGACAGGTAAATTGTTCAAAAATGTTCTCACAATTCAATAATTACAAAGACTTAGACTTACATTAAAAAAGTAAAAACCAGAAAACCCCCAAAGCAGTAGTGTCCAGCTCTAACTGAGCCCCTTTATCAAGAATCTGAGAAAAAGAGCAAGTACTGTCGAACACTTAACGTAACAGGATTAAATGTTGACTAGAACACTCAGTTTAAACTAAAGATAAGTGCACGTCCTATACAGTGTTTCAGAAAAGAACATTAGCCATTGGCATATCATTAGCCCATTTAAACCGAATTTTAAATAAGTGACATCCAACTGTCATAAAATTGGCACAGAAGGCACACTAGTGTGACAATGACAAACTGGATATGCCAGCCACGGAATTAATTACAAGCTTTTAATGAAACATGGTCACAAATCCTTGATTACTAAATGTATAATACATGGAAGCATGAGATTAAATATACACGCAAAACATCACTGCACGTGGGCCATCGCAAAATATACAGGAGTGTGTTGTGCATTTTTCTACATGATCAATACTTGATTAATAATCATGGGGTCTTCATGCAGGTGAGGATACAATTAATGAGAAAAGCAGCACCCCCAGTTACACATCCTTCACGTTCCACTTTGGTAGCCAATAAAGCAGACTGATGTTTTAGTGCGATATAGTCCCTTAGGTCAGGCAGACTTGGAGGGCAATGCGTCCATGAGAAGGCTTGCTAGCTAAACAGCGTAGTGTGTCCTTACACCAAAAAACCCAGGAGAAACAACTTCTCAGGAGGAGATAGGCAGGAACTAGGAGTAAATTTTTTTTTTTTTCACAGCAGTAATTACCAGTATTTTAAAAGCCCTGACTAGTGACTGATTGATGAGGACTAAAAAGCAGGGAATGGGTAAAGAGATAACTGGCAATAGTCCTATGTACAAGACTAAAAAGTTGGTAGAAAGATAGAAAGACAGTTATGCAGCTGTATATGTAATGGCTAAATGATTTAAAAGGCCACAAAACTATAACCAGCTTTCATTTGACTTCCTGGTGATGTTGGAAACGACCTACAGCTTCCTAGCATTCTCCTTAAGATTTAGAAAACAAACAGTTATGGGAAAAAGGGAAAAGTGTATTCATCTGAGGATGTAACTAGACCTGCTCACATTTCCTATTTAGAGGTCCAAATTCTGTCTAAAAGGATTTCCTGCTAATCAGACATTACATCATTCTATAGAAAAATAATATTCCTGATATTGTAGCAACATTATCAGTATCTCTCTCTATTTCTCTTTCACCATAAGAATAAGACTATTTACTGGTGGCCTTAAATGCTCCTATGCAATAAAACCATGTCACAGCTGTGCAGAAAGGAACCAACCATAGCTGAGCAGTGAACAATTCTGCATAAAAAGCTTGATTGCTACTAGTAAAGAATTTTCTTCATTTCAATAGTTTGTATCTACAGTCTGGATATATAATTATTCTTGTACAACACTAGAGAGTCTGTGTCAGTCTTGGCACTAGCATCTGAGTCAGCTTTGCCCTGCTCTTGAATACCATGGAGTAGTGGATGACCGGAGCTGGAATGGTGAGAGCGGTAGTGTTATGCGTCACAGGTTGACTGGTCCAGTCCATCTAGCGTAAGCTGATTCCTATGAGGAGAGTTGGGACTTGGGGGACCGCTTGGATTTGAGCTGTTAGATGGAGTAGAGTGTTTGGTGGAGTCTGAATCAGGCTGTTAACGAGAAACATTAAAAAAATTATGTTTACTTGAAGTGAATTCTTTATACTCAAGAGCTTTCAAAGGCACTCAAAAATTAGGATGAGCAACACCTACGAAGCAGTGTGCATTACATTAATTTCATAGTTAAACATTCATGCAAGTACTTCCATTATCATCAACAGGCTGTAGTGTAGTCCCAAAGGTGACCTTCTGACATAACAGGAATTATGGTAAAGTATGTGGAAATCGCTACATCTCCAGCTCCCCTCTGTTAGCCATTGCAAAACTTTCCTGATGGAATGCATCTATCTAACTTACCAGCCTGCAATTTCTAGGTAATTTTTATAGCCCTGGAGTAGGTTTATCTACCCATGTAAACAATTACAGTCAAATCATCTTCAGTTTGGTGAGAAGGAAGGAAACAAGCATGTGAACTGTCTACAAAACAGCAACAAGGATGTGAAGTGCCTTACAAAAGACTGAAGGTTGCCAAGAATCAGGCTGGAGATCTGGAAACAGAATAGACTTACTGGATACATCCTACGTCAATATCTAATAAAGACTATCCACAGTTATTTCCCCAGTGTTAGATTAGTTGTTGGATATTTGCCTTCACAGCCTGGTCTCACTTCAACAGGATGGCTGGCAAGATTCCCACTATTTTGGTGAGTTACAACTCTGAGCACTGCACACATTCACAGCTAATGAAACACTGCACAGGAAAAACTGGTACCATTGCAGTAAGTTATTTTCAAGAAAGGGAAATATATATTTAGCAAATAGATTGCAAGGTAACATCCTTCAAGAACGCTGTTCACAAGATTTTGCATGGCTTGAACAATAATAAGATCATCTATAACAAGATTATCCTAACATGATCCAGTTCATGCTGCAATAAAGCCAAAAGCAACGGGGAAAAAAGTATAAAGCCAAAAGGTGTTATTAGAGCCTCTTTCCAGTTTCACACTACAATTTTTTAACATTTAGAAAGTCACAAGATATTGTAAGATACACCAAAAGAGAAAAGATTGTAAAAAGTCCCCTTTAGAATCTATCATTTGTGCCTACAAACAGCAAGTATTTTCACAGCATGGAATATAATGGAATTTGGAAAGGATGTGCAGAATAACTAAGTCAACTAACATAGTCCATCATCATCACCTTTGAAAATCAAGACTGTTTAGAGATCCCCATTTTCATGCGCTTTTAATGGCTAGAAGGTGACAAAGGAAGTCAGAACATGACTGTAATCAGAACCCTGGACTTGGGGTGTACTAAGGCATCCTGCAAAGGTCTGGCTTCAGGGAAACATGCTTAAAAATCCAGAACATTACATGGGCTTGCAGTTGGGTATCAAAAAGCACTAAAAAAGATCTTGATCTAAAGAGTTTGTCTCGCAGGACCACTAACACTTTCTTTCCTAACACATTCATCGCACGGACAGTCCCTCAGGAAAGCTTGGAAGAAGCTACACACATGATAAATCAAGGAAACAAAAATCATATATCTTCTCTATTTAGATTCAAGAACACCAGTTTTGTACAGCCTGGACACTTTCAGTTTGGTGACTACTGGCACGTACTCTTCCTAAAACCAATTCTATGTATTTTAAAATATGATTCCTTCTCAAGTTACATGACAAAAAGTCTTCCTTAAGGCAGCACAGAAAATTACTTAACGAGTCATATTACTTTGCTATTCTATGCTATTAGCCCAGAGAACAATTTTAGGAGCTTTGAGGACATTTCATCAATTAGTCAAATTTGCCTTGCCTATAAAGCTTAATCCAAGACATAATACTTCTTAAAATATCACCATAAAAAGATCTTTTCACAGCTTTGCTTTTGTGCTGGCATATCTAACTTGCAAACATATATTACAGGCTGGAAAAAAAACATTTGTGGAAGGAAAACATCTCCATAAACGTCTCTATGAAATATTTCCTAGGAAATGTAATTTATTGGAAAAAGAAAACAACCTATGTCAACAGGATATTGCCGGTCTCCATTTAACAAAAGCTATTTTACCTCTTTGTCAAACTCCTGGTCAGGGTCGGACATACTTCGGGAAGGCATGGCCACTCCCACATCACTGCCACCTGGAGGGAATAAAGGAAAAAAGGCAGGTTTACACCTCTTGTTGATGCCACAGATTACAGTGCAGAACTGACAAGTTTCCTTCCAGCCTTACTTGATGAGGGCCACGAGATGTAGGTTTTGTTTCTCTGCTGCTGCTGCCGTGAGAGGTTTGCTGCAGACGGACAGGTTTTTTCATCCTGTGCAGGAGGTAGGACACTCTACAGTTGAGATGAAACACCTTGTTAGCCAGCAACAAAGGCTATCCAACGAGAAGTTGTTACTCATGAAAACTTTACTGTGTTTTTGAAGCTATTACAACCCAGTGTTGGTAGAAAAACTGAACTTACTTGACCACATCCACATATTTTCAGTAACAGACACAAACCCTGAGAAAGACAGAGAAAAAACTAAGCCCCATAGCAGCCACTAGAACCTGTCAGCCAGCAAACCCTATATGAAGGGGCAGGGACTGTACCAACAGCTCTGCTTTCCTTCCTCCTCCTGCTGAAAGAACAAATGCCTTACCCACATCTGGGCTATCTGAGAAAGACAAGAGAAAGCCTGACTAACAGCTATGAAACGGAGGGTACATACAGAATGTAGAAATGTACCTTCACATTTGTCTTCCCCTTGTGGGCTTAACACTAAAATAGCTCACAAAATGATGTATTAGTCAAATACAAAATAAAATTAATGCTAGAAAGCACTGCAACTCACATGCATTTTAGTTACCTCCACAGCATTAGTTTTTTCCCCCTTGTTATTGCTCTAGAATTGGCAAAGTGCCACAAGCATACCATTCCAATTCCTAACAGTTTGTAGCTACTCCTACCCTTCCTAGGGAAGCAGAGGAGGGACAGGAAGAGGAAGAAAGCAGAGGGGAGCCTTGCAGTGAGGAATGGTCACTCTGGAGAGAGAATTCAGCAGAGATAGGGCTCATGTGATAGACGTGCTCAAAGCCTGTTGGAGGTGATATCAAGAGCAGAATGTTGAGAGGATGAGGGGAAAGGGAATTCATTCTGTTATTTTAAGAAGAGAAACAAGAAAAAGGAAGGAGGAGAGACGGATTATTTACAAAACTACTAACAAGCTCCTGGCAGTGATCTCTGCTTCATTCAGTGTCTCATACATAAGCCAGCTAACAGTATTTCCTTGCACAGGATTTAGAAGTATTACACAGCAGGAAGGTTCACCTTTCTCAAAAGGCTTTAAAGAAGAATTTGGTACAGAGATAATACTTGAAGCCCATACAGCTCATCTTCACAGTTTTTGTGATCAAGAACAAATGCACATATATCTCTCTCCCTTTTAAATGTATTTTACCAGTGGGAGGTCCATGAGAACCTGCATTCCATCTCCTGGTCCCATATGAGCCACGTGGTTGAAATTTGTTGGGTTAGAAATCATCTTTGACCTTAGCTCAGGGTCTCTAAGCATTTCCCTAAAAGAACAGAGTGATTTTTTTTAATAAGCATTCCCAGTCTCTGCATGTCATCATACATATTAAGTTATGTGCCACAATTAAATTCTTACCGCCTTTGTTGTAATCGCTCTTCCTCGGGAACCTTAAATACAAATCTTCTTTTGCTCCTGGTTCGAAGCATTTGCTTCTTGCTATTGTCTGATGTTTCTGGTACACTGAGGCCAGCTCCTGCTGTAATACCACAATGCAATTTCACATATACAGGTACACACTGAACCAGATGTATCCAACACAAATTTCATCCCATGCAAAGGTAAAAACATGGTTAAATTTACTCAGTTAGCTTCGTATCAGTTCCCCATTTCTCCCCTTGCTCTTTACTCACCTGCAAACTTGTTCTTGAAATATATTAGTCTTGGTGGCTCGCAGTTAAGGAGGTTCAGTGTGCCATCCATGTTTAATGGTCTGATCTGTTTTGAGGAAGGAGACAGTGAATTAACTTAAGCCCAGCATACACCATGAAGAAACATCTCATTTGAAATTAGCCCAATTAAGTTCAATATTCAAGGAAAATTACTTACCCTTCGCAGGCCAATAGTCTGGACCCATTCCATAGTGTTAACATCAAATACATCAACACCATACTCGCTATACACTGTTACATAAGAAGAATTGCAACCTGCACAGATTAAAAACAAATAGAAAACCCTAATGTCATTTCAAGTAGTCCAGATCTGACATATATTTGAGCAAATTTCAATACTTACAAGTTTTCCACTATGTGCGAGACACATTTTAAAACACTTTTTCAAAGCCCCAGTTTCAACTAGAATTTTTTGTGATAATAGACTTGCTAATGACAACTACCAGCATCATGGAAAGATTTAAATTTGACCCTTCCAGTATTTTTAAAACTTCACACTGCCATTTCATGAAAATGCAAAATGGCATCTGAAGTTTTCAGATGCATACAAATTTGCTAGGTGGTAGGAACTGAGCAGCTAGCTTTTCTATGGATTACTTCATTTCGGAAGCAGCAAACTAACGATACATCTGCTGTGTGCAGAGGAGATGAGAGGGCCACCATCTGTGAGCTGGGTCATGAACTCATGATGCAGATCTGTTCTCAATTTCCTTCCTCTTTTGCTAACAATTATCTAGCTTTAGATATTCATGTATGGGTGCTTTCATCAGGTTAACATAAAAATGTCACAATGCTTAAAGCCCATAACTCATTTTCTTTTCAACTTTTTTTTTTAAAGCATAAAAGGCACCAGACAACTTTATTTTAGGTCAAACGAAAAGCGGAGATCTCTAGAGCTTCGTAACAACATGCTTCTGCTCATGTAAAGACTGTGTTCTGATGTAAAGAGCAGTTACTAGAAACTTATGGGATTTAATAGAGAAGAGATGCTTCAATAAGCAAAATGAAAATAACCCAAAAGGACAGTAAACACATCACAAAATCTTCTTAGAAAAACTGAAGTAAGGTGTGGTGCTAGTACTAAATTCATTCACACAAAGCCTTGGACAGCTATCATATATATGTATCACAAAAACAATTTATGGTCAAGTATTTATTACATGGGGTCACAGTTGGCTTGGATGTTCAAATCAAGGGAGAGAACTGAGCATCAGGCAGAAACACCAACTGCTTCTGCCTGACCAGCTTGTAGCCAAGGCTGGCACTTGCAAGTCAGAGCTGATGAGCTAGACCAGATCTTGACTGGTTCCCAGTGAGACATGTCAGTGTCTGCACTGGGCTTGCCCAGGCTACAGCCTCGAGACCTGCTGGCTCCAAGGCTTTGCACTAGGCTGCACTTGAGCCAAGCAGCCCCACGACACCTGCACTGACTCAGCACAGAACCAAGCTGGGGTAGCAGCAACCCAGACAGGCCACTTGGGATAACAAAGCTGTGTGAGTGCAGCCCCTGCCCTCTCCCAGTGTGAGGGCACCAAATGCCCCAGAGATAAATTCTCTGCTGTATCCTAAAACCTCTGTACATGGTGCTTTACCACAGCAGAAACCATAACAGGGGGAGAATCATTTCCACTTCAATGATCTCTCCTATGAAGGCAGATTGAGAGAGTTGGAGTTGTTCAGCCTGGGGAAGAGAAGGCTCCAGGGAGACCTTATAGCACCTTTCAGTACCTACAGGGACTACAAGCAAGCTGGAGAGGGACTTTTTACACAGGTATGAAGCGATAGGATGTAGAGTAATGGCTTTAAACTGAGAGTGGGTTTAGATTGGATATTAGGAAGAAATTCTTTCCTGGCAGGCACTCAAACAGGTTGCTCAGAGAAGCTGTGGAAGAAGCTGCTCCATCCCTGGAAGTGCTGAAGGCCAGACTGGGTGGGGCTTTGAGAAACTTGGTCTAGTAGAAGGTGTCTCTGCCCATGGCTGGAGAGATGGAACTAGATGATCTTAAACATTCCTTCCAACCCAAACCATTCTGTAATTTTATGACCTCTTGATGGGAAAGTTAAAAAAAGCCACCATCACTAGTGACAGGCACCAGGACTGAGGACAAGCCTAATGAAAAGGGAAGTAATCCAGCTTCCTTTGGCAGCGAAAAATGTTGCTCTTTCTACAGAAACAGCCCTAGGCCAGTGCCACTCAGGATTGCACATACAAGAAGGTTATAAACAAACACTTCTAATAATAACAGACAAGACCATTAACTAGCAAGTCTAGTTTGCTGAAATGCAAAAAACTGTAAAGCTGATTAAGGAAAAGGAAACATTAGTTTTAGCTAATGGTGTTTTAAAGTAAATTTGCCACTACATTGTTTCCTTGGGCCTTTCCTTCAGACTTCTGTACAAAACTAGGTCAGTGTAAAGCAAGCAAACAATTTCAGTCCAAGACAATTAAAATTAAACAAACTGCTATTAGGGCCTCACCTGATCAAACCAACATGCACCTAACTCCTTGCTGCACCGTTTAAACAAAAAGCTATTTCTTGCTTTCAATCATTCAAAATTTTCTAATTGCTATTTGAGCTCCAAATAGAAATCCCAGTTTTATCATCAACTGCCTTTGATTACTGAATACTGAAAAATGCTCTGCATGTAACCTCTATCGTACCTAGCTTATAAATCAACGCTCCTGAAACACGCAGAGTAGTTGAAAAATTACCCTCCACCTACATTATTTTTGGAAATTCTCCCCCTAAAAAATAAAGCCAAAAGGAGAAAAAGTACTACCAGTTCTGCCAAAATTAGTATTTTTACCTCTTGTTATCTTCACGAACCTTTAGAGTTGCAGTTACATTTCTTCTTCAACTTTCTATTGTACTTTGAGTACAGGACATAGAAGACATCCTACGGACAACTAGACATTTACACTCTCTAGGGGAACAAAAAACTTTATAGAATTTCACAGACAGGTAGTCTTGCACTGTCCTGCATCCAGGATTACTCTCTGTAGAAGTTATTTTGCATTCTGCTATTTATTCTCTGTGTCCTGAACAAGACAGAGCTTTTCTTGCAGCATCCAGGATCTCCACATCCAAAACTACTATCAGGAAGAACTTACGTGTCTGTTAACTCATCAAAACTTAAAACTGTAGATATTCAAAGACAAACTGAAGCAAAATTGAATACAATGCTGACTATTTTTAGACAAGTAAAGCAGCAACAGGGATATGGCAACAGAAAAACATATACATACTACAGGCAACAGGAGTTGCAGGCCACATTAGTTCCTGCATGCGTGACCTTCGACCTTGCGAATCGACGTATACTCCCATATGGCTGAAGCAAAGCAGGTATTCCTCATTACTGAGCTCCACAGCACAAAGGGCATCAAAAGACTGCTGTGAGAGGAAGATAAGCGAGGGGTCATTAGGATTTACCAGGTTTATAGATTGTCCATCTCCCTGGATGGTCAACAGAGAGAACCCAGACTGGTAGCCAACACAGAGCTTGTCCTTGAACACTGTCATCCACTGTACAATTCCCGGAGCCTGAATTTCACTGAATTTTTTGTGGAAAGGTTTAGTTCTGTGAATTTCATAGCAAAAAACCTGTCGCTTGACAGCCACAAACAAACAAGTAGAAGAACTCTTCTTTAGTGTTCCAGTTGTAATCAATTGGCAGCCTTTAGTTTCCGCAAGCTTAATGTCAAAGTTCCCTTCTGACCCATCCAGAGAGGCCCAGGGGTAAAGGTGGACGTGATGGTTCCGACCACAGATGAGGATGATAATTTTCTCTTTGGGAGCAAGCTCTATCTGGTACACCTTCTTGCAGTCAGCAGCTCGGACTATCACTGCAAAGGAAACAAGAGATGCTGTAAGTTAAACAGGAAAAACCATCAGGCCTGGAAACACTGCAGTATTACACAGTGATGTTTGAAAACGAATCTAAACACAGACGTGTACCAGGTGAGGAAGAGCACTTATTAGACGTGTTCAATCTTTGTTATTAATTCAGAGAGCAAACAATGAAGCAAAGCATTCCTTTATCATTTATTGATAAAAAGCCTCAACAACACTTTGTGGGAAAAGGATGCTTAACGTGGGATAAATGGAGAAATTTTTTGGTATAATTTTTATATAATAATATCTGTACAGTGTCAGATACTACATTTTATGAAATGGGTCCCACCTTCAGGAAAACATCGGCATCTTCAGTAAATTTTGGAGGAAGACCAAATTAGCAGAATACAATGAGAAGAAATATGAAGTATTTAATGCTGATAACTGAGGAAATAAAATGCAGGCAGATCTCTCAGTCAGATAAAAAAGCAGTACAGTAAGTGAGTGTAAAACACATATATGGAAAGGCAAAAAATGCTGCGATGGGGAAAGGATAAGAAGGAATGGGCTTAAGCTGCAGGAAGAGAGGTTTAGGACAGGCACCAGGAAAAGCTATCCCACAGCAAGGACTAGTTAGGCTGCCAATGGCAGCTGGGGAGTTTCACTGTTTGAAGCATTTTTTTAAAGCTGGGTTAGAGGCAGCTAAGGGGGTTAGGTACAATGTGTTCTTTTGGGATCGTGGCTGTACAAGCACTTTCAGGAATGCCGTGAGTATTTCATGGAGTACAAATAGATGAGATATGCTAAGATAGGAAACATAATAATCATAAGCCAACTATATCAAATTGTAACTCATTTTCTGTTAGCTGAATGCATTAAAAGTATTTGTAAATGATAATTAACAACAAAAAAAAAGAGAAATATTAACTGGAAATTATATGCCTTTTTTTCAGTAATAGTTGAGTAACGTAGCCAAGTTACCAAATTCTGTAAACTTGGTAACAAGACTTTGGCTGTTTAGATCACAAAGCCAAGTGCTGTTGTGGCATCCCCCCACTTGCACAAACAGATGATATGTCTGAAGAAATTCTATGAAATAACCAACTGTTGGAACTTTGCCAGAGAGAAAAGATTTTTTTTCTAGCTCCAACTCCAGCTTATTTGTCAAGAATTAAGTGGTCTTCTGACCAAAGACCTTTGATATAAACACCTGGCAGTTAATTAACACTGAAAATTACAACTGCCATAAAATGAAAAAGAGATTACCATTCATAAGAATGCTATCAGCACACAGAACTGGCCATAGAAAATTCCTGCTAAACATCATTTACCTTTAAACCAAAATTGACAATTAATTTTCACATTTACACATGACATGGTGATGCAGATAATTGTTCCTTTATGAAATAACCTTTCAAATTAAATGTACAATTTTCTTTAATGCAGGAAGCTGTACTGGAATCTCTGGAATTATCTGCATCTCAAGTTATGTTTATATCTAACTACTCAGAGAATGGTGACCACTGGAAGCTTACTCAAAGGAATGGCATTCATTACTCCTAAAAAGAATTTCAAATATCTGCTGTCTCCATGTATAAAGCAGTTTCTCCTGGAATTGGGCAATGTCTTATTCTAAGCAAGACGAAGCAATAACATTTTTCTTTTTGACTTAAAATTACATCCCTGATGTAATTTAATTTTGGAAGTCAAAGGAATTAAAAACCTGTATTCATTAGTCTATTTTTACATTGAAATGCAAGTTTTAGCATGACTAAAATCCCACTTTCAAATAGCCACATACTAAATCACGTTGAAAAAGGAAATCAAGGAAATTACTGATAAGACCAGCCCTCAGGAATCAGAGAATCATAGAATCAGCTGGGTTGGAAGGGACTTCCGAGATCATCAAGTCCAACCCTTGATCCACTACTGCCGTGTTTACCAGACCATGGCACTAAGTGCCACATCCAGTCTCATCTTAAAAACCTCCAGGGACGGAGAATCCACCACTTCCCTGGATAGCCCATTCCAATGCCCGATTACCCTTTCTGTAAAGAATTTCTTTCTAATATCCAATCTAAACCTCCCCTGGCACAGCTTAAGACCATGCCCTCTTGTCTTGCTGATAGTTGCCTGGGAGAAGAGACCAACCCCCACCTGGCTACAACCTCCTTTCAGGGAGTTGTAGAGAGTGATGAGGTCTCCCCTGAGCCTCCTCCAGGCTGAACAACCCCAGCTCCCTCAGCCTCTCCTTACAGGACTTGTTCTCAAGTCCCTTCACCAGCCTCATTGCTCTTCTCTGGACCTGCTTCAGCACCTCAATATTCTTCCTGAATCTTTGACCCAGAAGACAAGGGAAGAAGAACGGTGAGAGAAGACTTTCTATTGGTAAAGAAGGATTAGGTTAGAGATCACCTAGGCAAACCTGATATATACAAGTCCATGGGCCCTGAGGGGATGCATCCATGAGCACTGGGGGAGCTGACAGACACCACAACAGGGCCTCTCGTGATTACTGTTGAAAGGTTGTCGTGATCAGAAGAGGTGCCCATGGACTGGAAGAAAGGAAATGTCACCCCTCTCTTCAAAAAGGGCAAGAAGGAGGACCCAGGGAACTATCAGCCAGTCAGCCTCACCTCAATCCCTGGAAAGATGATGGAGCACCTCATTCTGGAGGCCATTTCTAAGCATATGGAAGAGAAGGTGATCAGGAGCAGTCAGCATGGATTCAGGAAAGGAAAATCATGCTTTACCAACTTGATTGCCTTCTACAACGAGACAACTACCTGGGTGGATGAGAGGAGAGCAGTGGATATCGTCTACCTGGACTTCAGCAAGGCTTTCAACACTGTCTCCCATGATATCCTCATCGGCAAACTCAGGAAGTGCAGACTGGATGATGGGACAGTGAGGTGGATAGAGAACTGGCTGAATGGCAGATCCCAGAGGGTTGTAATCAGTGGTACAGGGTCTAGCTGGAGGCCTGTCACTAGTGATGTCCCCCAGGGTTCAATACTGGGTCCAGTATTGTTTAACTTGTTCATCAGTGACTTGGATGAAGGAACAGATGCCTCCTCAGCAAGTTCACTGATGACACAGAACTGTGAGAAGTAGACAAAACCCCATAGTGCGGTGCAGCCCTTCAGGAGGACCTTGACAGGTTTGAGAGATGGGCAGAGAAGAACTGTCTGAAATTCAACAAAGGCAAGTGCAGGGTCCTGCAATCTGGGGAAGAAGAACTCCAGGCACCAGTACAGGCTGGGGGCCAACCTCCTGGAAAACAGCTCTGTGGAGAACAACTGGGGGACAGTGCTGGACAACAAGCTGTCCACAAGCCAGCAGTGCGCCCTTGTAGCCCAGAAGGCCAAAAAAATCCTGGGATACATTATGAAGAGCACCACCAGCAGGTAAAGGAAGGTGATTCTGCCCCTCTACTCAGCCCCAGTGAGGCTCCACTTGGAATACTGTGTCCAATTCTGGGCTGCCCTGTTCAAGAAAGACATACAGCTCTTAGAGCAGGTTCAGAGGAGAGCTGCAAAGATGATCAGGGGACTGAAGCATCTCTCTTACGAGGAAAGGCTGAGGGAGCTGGGCCTGTTCAGCCTCGAAAAGAGACAACCGAGAGGGGACCTCGTCATTGTGTATCAGTATCTGAAGGGAGGGTGCCAGAAGGATGGAGCCAGGCTCTGCTCGGTGGTGCTGAGCAATAGGACAAGTGGCAATGGGCAGAAACTGATGCCCAGGAACAAATTGACCACAGAGGATGTGCAGTCTCCCTCACTGGAGATACTCAAGAACCGACCGGGTGAAGTCCTGTGCCATGTGCTCTGGGATGATCCTGCTTGAGCAGGGAGACTGGACCAGATGACCCCTTTGGTTGTCCCTTCCAACCTTATTCTGTGATTCTGTGAAATTCAAATTCTTCCATCAATGGTAAATTGAAAGAAATACCTGTTTGGAAATTTGAATGACAAATGCTACAAACAGTCAAAGGGATATTACAGGAGCATCTTAAGTGATTTTTCCACACTTGGAAAAGGCACCTTTTAATCTTACAAATCTATATCACTATCCTCAATTCCCAGATAGTTAAAGACACCAGAAGAACCTAAGCTCAGAGGTTATAAATATAGGTGAAGAAAGCATTAGTTATTTTTTTTAGAAATAATCAAAGAGCTGTTAGCTCTAATATCACAAAAAGTATGGATTTAGAGTGTTGTCTAAATTTAGAATGCCTTAATAGTTATAAGAAAGTACGGATTTTTCACAAGGTATGTTTGGTGCTTTTAAAGTCTAAACTAAACTACAAGAAAGCTGGAGAGGGACTTTTCACAAGGGCATATAGAGATACGACAAGGGGGAATGGCTTCAAACTGAGAGAGGGTTGATTTAGGTTAGATATTAGGAAGAAATTCTTCACTGTGAGGGTGGTGAGAGACTGAAACAGGCTGCTCAAAGAAGTTGTGGATGATCCATTCCTGGAAGTGTTCAAGTCCAGGTTGGATGTGGTTTTAAGAAACCTGATCTAGATGGAAAGTCTACAAACTCTATGTGTGCTGTGCATGCTCTGGGTGCTCAAGCATTTTGCTACCTGCTGTGGGAACACAGTTAAGGTGAGAATGTGTCAGAATATGCCCAGTAACTCATCCCTTTAATTTCAGCCAGTCAACTGAACGTAATGATAATGACCAAATTAGTGCTTATATCTCACATTCACTTTTCCTTCTCATCAATTAAGTGAGTGCTTAATACTTACTACACATGAAAGGCTGTTGAGCAACCTATATTACAGCAGCACTAAAAGTTATAGAGCTCATTATTCTGTATGTAATTACTGCATGCATTATGGCCTAACTTACCATCACGGGTCACCTCTACCACATACAGTCCTTCTTCTGAACCAATTGCTATTCTATCTCGATCTAAACCAAGAGGAAAAAAAAGGGCTATTAATTCAGCTACACTTAATCTTGTCTTTAAAACAAGACTGTTTGATTTGAACACCTGAAAAAATTTCTGGACAAACAAGATTTTCAGCAGCAAATCAATTTTGTTCATGTTCACACAGTCTGTCAAAAGCATGCTATATACCATATTGCTAAAACAACCTGCTAAACAATTAAATAGTATTATTTACCCCAAGTGGATGAAGAAATCTGAATCTCAATGCAAAATTAACATTTTCCCCCATTATTAAATTCCTGTGAAGGAGTTAGGCTGAGGAATTTATTTCAAAGTGTCAGTGCTCTCATTATGAAGCATAAAAGCTCCATCTAAAAGCTCCAACAACCCTTATGCACTTATAGAAGTTAAAACAATCATACCTACAATAGCAGCAGCTAAACTTGCTTTAATAAGAGGCAGTGTACTGTCATAGGCTTCTTGTGGAATATGCACAACCTGGTTCCTTAGTCTGTTTTTGTGAAGAATAGACTGCAACCCTTCTAGGATTCCAACCCACTTCCTCTTTTCATTCTCATTTTCCGTCAGGATCAGTAGAGAACAAGACTTTGAAGGCAAACCTAAGAGAGAAGCTGTAACCTTTTAACAGACAGAGAAAGTGAAATTAGCTAGAGTAATAAAAGCCCTTTTTGTCATGCAGAACTGTGAAAATAAAATACACTTTTTCATAACAATGCAATGATGTACCTGGGGGGCATGCACAACACAGCTAATACGGCCACAGTGCTTCAAAGAAACAAACTAAAAACAATCAGTGCACAAGACAGTGGTTTTGTTTAAAAGTACTCAGTCTTGCTTAATCATTCTGGATCCTAAAATATGGGCAAGGAATGCTGCATTCTTATCCTTCAACAATCAATATATGGCAGTAAAAGGCTCCTTCCTGCTCTGAACTGGAATTTCAGTAGCATACTCTAGTTTGTCCTGATCCCTCCTATCCACCATATTTTAATAACTTATTGAAAGTGACACACATGCCTTCTGAGCCACATGCATTTAAACCCAAAGGCATTGCTATGATCGGTTCTACATTTTGATTTTGCTACTTAATTTTCAAAATATTTGTCCAAGGGGAGCTCATCATATCTGCATTCAAAGCTCTGGTGGAAAGTGATGTTTGAGACTGAAGTCTGCCTTCTCCTACATGCCCATGTTAAAAGAAAAGCACTATGGCTTCATTTAATTTTCAGGTAAAACATCCTATAAATCTCAAAGTAGAATGCATTCTAAACAGAAAAAAACTATCCAGGAACTTCTGTTGCCTGAAGTATGCACTTACTAATTCTTAATATTAGTTCTGTGTCCTGTACGAAGAGCTTGGAAGGGTTTGTGAGATCATGGGAACTATGCTTTCAGTCACAGAAAAAAGTAACAAAAGGTGCAAAAGGGCAAATCTGAAGGCTGTAACACGGATTAACAGACCTTCAGCCCATATGCTTTCATAAGAAAATCATCATATAGGTGGATAATGTGGTTATGCAACACATATATTTCCTGAAAAGAGAGAACTGAACAATAACACTAATGTCAAAGATAAAATATATCTGAAAATAAACCTGGGACAATAGGATATCAAAGACAGAACTCCAGAAGTAAGATGAAGGTGAAGGGAGGTAGGAAAAAACCCAAGTAGTTCGCAATTGTTCACAGCTCTTATTACTCTACATAGAGTTTTTTCATGTCTAAACTGTAACTAGGCATTATTATTTTAAAGACAGATGGAGGCATAATGGATAATATTTCTAAGTTAGAAAACAAAGCCAAACCAGACTCCAGCTAAGGTTTTCCCTTTGAAGTACCACCATGTATTACTCCTCTCATTCTTTTGAAGGTGGCATCTTACATATAGTCAAATGCAGGAAAAAATGTGAGAAGTCATAATATACCTTGCATTATTCATCATACAAAAATCCAGCATTTGCTAGGAAACTCAAGATTTCTTAACTCAAACTGCTAAGCTGTGGAAGCACTCCACTACAGACAATCCTACACTGTTATTAAAAATGTATATTGATGGAAGCACTTAGACTGCAGTATCTAAATGGCAGGACAGCCTAACATCCAGCTTTAGAAACTGGTTGCCAAGGAGAAATGTTGGAGTCAGAGGCAAGTTCTTCCTCTTCTTGAATTCATAGGGGGTCAGAGGTGGTCACAGGTGATTTTAGTGTTTGGCAGCATTCTGGTATTGCTTTCTGCTGGTGGAAGGTCCAGAAGAAATGAAAATCTGTCTTTAGTGGGCCGCCAATATCATAATGTGTTATGTTATATGGCACATATGAAAGAAAGACTACATTTTTACACAGATTACATAAAGCAACAGTTTTAACTGTTATGTAGGAGCTACTCTATGTCATTATGTCAGCAAGAAGCAAATCTAGAATTAAATGAAATTGAGAAAAGAGACTCTCACACCAGATATTAATGGTTTCCAGTTTTAGAAATTTCCTCTTTTGAAGGAGGACATAAAACTAAGAAAAAAAGGTGCACTTCGGCAGCATCTCCTCTGGTCTCTGGTATCTAAATGGATTTACTCACACACCAGACTTCCAGTTAATTTAACAGATCTCTTTAGCAGCGGATAATCTGATCAAACCATGGAGATATTTTGTAATGTCTATCTCTACAAGTATTATTACATGCGGATATTTGACAGAAGTTTTATTTTTTTCTTAGATGCTCTTTCAGTTAAAAACTGCAGGCAGAAATTAGAGCAGCAAGTCAGGCAGGGTAAACTGTATGGATGCCTTGTTCTTAAATGAATGAACCACCATTCTGCATAGCATATTTTCTCTCCTCAGAAGCCCTTTCCCACAGTATTCCACATTTGCTAATTTAAGAAGAGAGTAGGCAGATGGAAATTAAAAAAAAAACAACAACAAAACCCAAAACAGAAACATGTAAGAGGAAAATTAAGGTAAAGGTAGTAGTAAACCAAAGCATAAAATTCCACTGCAGAAAATATTTCTAGAAAAAAGCAGAAAAGCAAAGACATAGAGGCAGTCAAGTACAAAGACATTTCCTAAGTAAAACCCTAAAGGACCAAATGATAAGGACTGCATGTGACTGTCAGCTCTTTGCTTTCCATGTTTCACTGACTTGATTCTAAATGACTGAGGATCAGAGATGCTGAAAACAGTGAGTTTCTGTATTCAAATGCAAGGGATTATAGATACTGGCTACTATGTACTCTGCTCTAAATTTTAAAATTCCAGATTAAATGTAATTCACATAAAACCTAGGAAAGAAGTTCCTGTTGTTAAAAACTAAATACAGCATTCAGATAGAACATAAATCAGAGGATATTTTAACTCAGCTAATTATTTTCTCTTATTTTATTTTTTTCTACTGTACTTAAATACGTAATTAAAGAAACTGAAGTTTCAAATGTATTTCTTAAGTACAAGATAATACACATCAGACTAGAATCAATGAGCACAACCCAGCTTCAGACTATTCTATTACAGCATCAGTTCCTAAAGCAAGAGTCCAAAGCTAAGCAAGAAAAAACAGAATCTGGTAATACCAATGGCAAGAAGAGACAAAACATACTGAATTATAATCAAGAAAATAAAAAAAGCCAAACTTTATATACAAGGAAGCAGTGAAAGAAGGAGAACTTTTTTCTTTACAGTTCAGATATGAGTACCACCATATTGTTCCTCTACACAACAGCCCTTGTAAATTCTTACACTTCTGCATAACTCAATCAACATTAAATATGGATAATGTATGCCATTCTCAAAACAAAACACTGGTATTCAACTTGCATTTTCTTCATGAATAAATTGGTTGCCATACCCTGAATATACAAGGGATGTCTTTACGAGTTGCATGTATTACATCCGATGCTAGGACAGAGCTCACACAAAAATCTTCATCTCTAGTAAGAAAGAGAGCAAGAGAATTACATACAAGCACACACTAACATTATTCAGCATCATCTAATTGGTATCACCACTGGTTCAATAGGCTGCCATCTCCTAACACCGCACAGAGGTCACAACCGCCATCACTGCTTTGTTATGCTCTAACCATCCTTGACCCAAACAACTCACAAGCTTCAGTTATGTTTCTACAGCATTTGGTAACTCAGTCCACCTGAAGTTAAGTGGGGTGGCTTTGTGTAGTTTTGGTGTACCAACCACACCTATTCTACAATTAGAAGCAAGAATATTGCTCTTCCAGCCCAGCAGACACATTAGAAATGAATAATTCATACCTCAATGTGTAGCAAGAGAGGGGCCTTTGGAAAAAAAGAAAAATCACATAAAAAGCTCTTGGCAACATAATTATAGTTTGTGGGATTCAAATATGGGTTTTCAAAACAGCTAGATTTTATTCTCTATTACAGTAAAATAAACAGACATCAGAACAACTTTTGCATTTCAGAGTGCTCCACCCCAGAGGGCTTGTCTACACAAGCCTTTTTAAACTGAATTTGACCAAGTTGATCACCATAATTGCCAATTTTAGTGCAAAGATGACACTAATGTCTGAAACTTGCCCATGATAAAATTCATAGCTGTGGTGGTTAACATCTATTAAAAACATCTAAGAATCCTCAGAAGACAGCCTCAAAGAGATAGCTACAATAAGCAGATAAAGGATGGGACAGTTGCTATAATATCTGGCTGAGTTGCTTCAAGCAATGTACTGATGTGAATGCTGCTATTTGCAATATTTCCACGTTTCTGCTCCCGCTGCCAGCATGTCAGAGAGCTGACACTGACAGTTCTCAGTGACTGTGAGAACAGCACAGCAGTACTGGTGCAACCCCACGCTACTACTGTCTGGAAAAAATATAAATCAAGGTGCCTGTGAATGCAAACTTTATATTCAACAGAGATACAAAGGTGTTGTAACATTAAAAGGTATTACACTTTCTTGATATTTCCATAAATTTCAATAAAAAACCCTCTTGGTTACTCTGATCATTGTAAGTCTCAGATCTTTTGTAGACAGTGTTCAGTGGTTCAAATAATTCCCCATGAAATAATAACTCCTGTGAGATGGCAGGGTCAGAGCCATTTGCAGTGTAAATTAGTTGGTGCTCTTCTACAGACTACTTCAGTTTTTCTAATATTCCTGAAATTATTTGCTATGGGATGATCTGTGACTCAATGTTGAGGTCAGAGTGCACGGGAAAAGCAATCTACCAAAGTACATTTGCTTCCCACAGATGCATATGGAAATCTAGGAAGAAGCATGCTAATTCTGTAAATATTGGTGACTGTACTATAAGTGACTACAGAGTCACTTAAGTGACTTCTTGCTGAGCCCTATCTATCAGCCTAAACTTAGCTGCAGTCTATATACAGAACATATATATCTTCTCAGACCAGAGCTGTCATAATGTTATAGCTTCTTGTGTACTATAAATAAATACCACTGTTAAGAAAAAAGTACAGAGGATATCTGCTCTGTCATAATAATACAAACCTGAGATCCAAGACTTGACTTGCCACAACTCCAGGCTGAGTGGATTTTCCTTCAGGCACATCATATAAGAAGAGTTTACAGTCACAGACAACTGCATAAGCCCTCTGCCACCCCTTCTTAACTCCTGTAGGCTTTGGGACCTGCGTATAAATAACTGATTGCTTATTAAATGTAAGCACATGTAGTAGACACAGAAAGCAAGACATTTAGAAAAGATTATACTAAGATCAATGGAATTAGAACACATTCTACTTGCCCTTCAAAATAGTATGAAAAATGTCAAGTAATCAAGCAATCATTTCTCCTCTCTTAAGTTCAACCACTCCTTGTTACAGTTTAATAAATATATTCAGGCTTGTATAAAGATATTAGGCTTGTATACTGCACAAATGCCAAAATGGTAGCACAGTTTACCTTTTATATTGTGTTTACATCAACAATGACAGAAATTCTTTCTTAAACCATTCTTTTTTTTCCCTTGCTGCTTATGAACATTGTAACTACTAATCTACTGACCTTCAGCTCTTGTAGTAAAACCAAGTGTTTCTCCCACATCTAAAGCAACAAAGGTTAAATAAGTTACACAGATGACACGCAAAGCCTTAGGGCTTTAGCACTATTTAGGTGATCTGTTTAAACATACTTAGAGGTTCCAAGCTGCATAGCTGTAAGTGAAGTTTAGTATTCTTCTCTTGTCCAAGAACAAAAGACTGTTACCTTGACATAACCTTTATAGGCAGTTCCTATTCCTCTTTGCACATCTACTCCAAGAGGCCTTTTGGCTTGCTCAGGGGGTATAGGGCAGACCTGAGGTGCACTATCCTTGCAGGAAACATGGCATGCAAATGAACACACTAAGTACAAAAGAGAAAATTCACAGTGAAATGCATGTATGAGTCAATCATAACAGGTGATTAACGTAGTCTACCTTTACACTCAGCAAATTAACTAATCATGCTGAAACTGGCAAACAGCTCACTTGCTATAGCTCACTATGCTAAAGGAGTGAACACACCTAGATATTGTGAGACTCTCCAAAGCTCTTTTATTTCCTCTTTTTAGCCTATTACATCCACAAAGGGCAGGAACTAAATTCACATTTCAAGGAAATGGAGTTTGGCAGCCTCGCTGACGTTAAGCACCAACTAACTCAGTGACAGAAGAGAAACAGTATTAGTAAAGGAGGAATAACAATTACAGGATAGTGATAATAGGTGTCTAATTTGATCCAAGTATGCAAGGATACTGCAAAGACAAAGTTAAACTAAATCAACTAAAAAGACAGAAAGGGTGAAACTATTAAACACAAGACACAGACTTGAAAGCATAAATGAAATAGAAACAATGGACAAGGACTGAAATACTGCATGAAAATGGCATATATATATATATATATTGCTCAGAGGTCAAATAAGTTCAAATAAGCAGCAAACATCTATACTAGTCATTGCATGCTTCTTACCATTTGCACCACTTTGTACCCCTTTATGCTGCACCAGCAAGGGACAAAGGTCTCTTGTCTCTTGCCTATAGAGCACTTCATATAGAAGCAGTACACACAAAAAACTCGTATTATATGCCATTTTACATGAGACAGGCTACAGGAATTGCAGAATGAGTTAACGTGTTATACTGAGGCATTCGACCCATAGCTTATTGGCCAGATCTTTCCACAGAGATTCTGCTTAGTTTGTCCCAGCTACCCTGTTTCTACCAGTAGGCTTGGGAAGGCAGCAGGAGAAGGGCACAACACTCTGATCTATCCTGTGTATCTTTCTAACCATATTCTCAGAAGTGGGAATCTGGCAGCTATCCTAGGTACATCTAGTCCTGTAATTATGAAGTGTCAAAGGATTCCAAAAAACCTGGAAACAGCCTGCTTCTGCTAAAGCCACAGACTGGGCAACAAACCTCCTCCTCATGATGCCTGAGGGAAGAGACAGCAGAGAAGGCAGCTCCGAGCAGGCTGCCTGGCTTGTTCTTTGAGCTACTGTCTGCTCCCAAGAAGGCAGGGGTTACCAAAAAGTCATACATGCAAAGTACTGTAGGTGCCCCCCAAGACCAGGTAATAAACTCAGCTCTTCGAGGAGGTCTCATAACTATTTGGGACTGTGCATATCAAGGCACACCAGTTGTGGAATAGGGAAAATGCACAGGATATAGTCAGTTTCACAGGCCTCTGGAAGTGTAGCTGTATTTTACCATAGTCTGCAGCATTAAAAAGAGGAGGAATTGGGAAAAGCAAGTGATTGAGAGTGGGACATGGCAAAGTTTTGTTCTACTGCAGTCATCTCTATCCTTATGTGAATGTGATTCTAGTTTTTTTGTAGCTATTAAGATCTGCTGTGGAATAGGCAAACTGGGAAACTAATGATGCAGAGCTTAATCAAAACACATGAGACAAAAAGAAGAGTGAAGCTGATAGCTACACTAAGGGAAAAAGACAGTTTCAAGCTTGCAGGAAGAGATGCAAAACAAAAGTTCAGAACTGTCAGCAACAGGAGACAAAAGGCAGCCCCAGGGCAAGTGCTGGCAGAGTAATAGGTCCTCTTGGGGAAGAACTGCCACCAGAAGATCTGCCAGGAAAAGAAGCCCTGAAGGGCAGATGAGGCAATCTAAATGTGATACTGAGGGTGTCAGTGGAGAGAGTGTCACTAGCAAGAACTAAGCTGGACACAGAAATAAGGTTATTTATACTGTAGTGCCTTCATCGGATTTGTGACCTATTTAACTGAGTTCATGTGTCCAATCAAGATACAGTAAATATTTTCAAATAAAAATACCTCCCTATACTCGAACACAGAATTCAGTAGTGACACATGCATCACATAAAGCATTTTAAATAAAACTAATTGACAGCAAGACAAGCTACAGATGAAATAATCTAGCAAATGGTCCTCTCAACATTCAGGGTTTATGATTAGGATAACAAAAAATAGACATAATCAGATCATTCCCGTAGTCTTCTCTACTACAGCAACAGAAACCAGTTCTGCCTTCCCCGTCCCCTCCCTTGCACTGTAACAGTACTAATGGTAGCAGAATTAATTAGCAATATGAAATCATACTTCTAAAGGGATGCAAAAGAAAGGAGAACCATTCAGTGGCAGCCACCCCTTTTTTTCATTCCCTCCCCAAAGAAATGGTTGCCTTCAAATACATTAGTGTTTTGGGATGCTTTTCGAGGGACTTGCTGAAAATATAAAAAGTTTCACTGACTCACCGTCACAGGCATAACCTTGTCGAACTAATCCCACCATAAGAGAGGTGCAATGACTACACTGAGTAGGGCTTGTGAATGACTTGATATTGAGCTGGTGAGCTTTAGGCTGAAAGATACATTCAGGACAAAAAATAACTTCATTTTCTGGACTCAGATAATGCAAGCGCCTCCCTTCACCACCCTATATCAGTGCGTACATTATGAAACCTGGGCTTCTTTTATGTAAGTGCAGCTTGTAAAAGGTGCTGCAAGACAACAGTAACGGTTTTATTTCCAACTGCAAAAGATACTCAAACCCAACTATTTTTTATCATCCCCTACAACAAAATCTACAACCCATCCATACGCATTTGGAAACATTTGATTAAAAACATAGACCTAACAAACACACATATGACAAACCCAAACAGGACAAGAACAAACACAGAGGGCTAATTTATAGATTATACTTTTTTCCTTTGTTCTTTAGAATAAGGTCAGCACAGTCCCCCTACCTTTGGTACAGCTAGAGAAATGGACTGAATGGTGGGGGAAGGAGCAGCAGGCATCCTCTGAAGCCGAATTGGTTCCTGAATCACAAGAAACTGTAATTGAGCAAAATAAGGCTTCAAGAATTTGTTTCAAGATTGGGGTAGCAAAGCTTATTGTCTTCTGATTTTTTTTCTTTTTTTGAATATGATCAAAAATTTAATTGTCGTAAACATCACCATTCTGATTTAATAGAAACAGATTGTGTTTTAAAGCACTCACAGGAAAGCCTGCACACTAACAAATGAGTAGCAATACAGAAAACATGAAAATGAGGTACATCAACATACAGAAAGGCAGCGAAAAGGTTTCATTTGCAACTGTCTTCAAAGCAGGTGAAATTAACACTGAGACACTGCAAATAAGCAGCATTCAATCCCGTTTCTTCACGATGAATGCTGCAATATGTATTTTTTGTGAACAAGACAGAGAGACTTTCTGGTGAATTACCCTTCAGGGTAAAATAACAGCTTTCTTACTTCTTGTTGTTGCTCTGCAGTTACAACTGAAGTAGACGGCGAAACTTCTGACTTGGGACCCTGCATTTCCTGCTCACTAATAGAGTTGGTCTGCAAAAGCAACAGCAAACATGCTAGATTATATATCAGGTATCTGAATGAAGCATTCTCACAACAACAGAATGGAAACAAAACCCAGTGTTGGTTTCTAGATGAAATACACAAACATCTAACAACCTTCCACTCTGAAAAAAGATCTTTCCTCAAAACAAACCCTGCCACCTGATGGAAAAGCTGGGAGTACTGAAATGCAAAATCTCAGAGCAGGCAGCTACAATGCTGCAACAGTCATCTTCTCACAGCAAGGCTGTGTCTAATCTCTTGCATGCAGGTATGGAATAATGTTTGAGAAGCCTGGCAATCATCCCTAAAATAGCTGATTTCTCATGGTAGCTTACTACACTAGGATTTTTCTAGCACACAGCAGCCGGAAAGTCTGCCACAAGAAAAATTCTTAAAGTGGTAACACTCAATCTTTTAAAAAGTCGTTTAAAAATGTCTACTTAATCACAGTGTCTTATATTTCACTAAAATTTAAGACTAGCATCCATTACAAGCCATCTATTAATTTCACACCTAAATTAGCAACTACTAATTGCCAGCACAAGGGGGAAGTATGCTACAATTCCAGAGCTAAAGCAGCTGGGTGTGGAAGTAGGATTCTGCATTACTGTACTCTGAGGAAATCATAAAAACCATGATTAACAAACATCAGATTAGACTTCACATCAGTGATGTAATTAGCACTAAAGGCAACAAGTAATGAATCACTCACTTCCCAGCCAGTTTAGACAGGAAGAAGCTTCGCTCAAGTTCAGTTAGCTCACTATGTTCAGATACTTGTTATTTTTGTGTTGTTATGAACTGATCGGTAGGGCTGGGCCATTTAAGATCAAATTGTACTATTATGTAATATGAACAATTTCAAAATGCTAAGTGTGATTCAGCTTTAGCCATATAGATAGTCAAACCATAAAACAAGTAAGCCTCTAAAGAGGTTTAGTGGATTAAGTTACAGAGAAATTAAGGAAGCACAATATCTAATTTTAGAGGACCATTTTTACTATGACAGGTCACAACAAAATAAGGACACAAAACTACTATCAAAAACTTACTTCTTCCCAAAAGGCTAGCAGAGAAGATGTAGACGAAGAAGAAACAGAATCCTTTGTTGTAACAGATATGAGGGATAAAAATGATCGCTTATCACCCATAGGAAAACTTAAGATAGAATATTAGTTGGCTAACTAAATAAAATGTTTTATACGGCCAAATGATGTTTATTCAAACTAAATTAACCCCAGTGCAGATGATACAAACTATCTTTATAAGTACATGTGAAAAAAAAATTGTCAATGTAAGTCATTAAGCATAGTATCAGCAATTTTAATGTAATTAATCAGAAAATGCCACCTGCATTTTCACAGAGACTATGTACTTATTTCAGGACCTGTAGAATGGAATCTTGTTTAGTTGCGGGCTTGATATTCTACATGTTACTTTTTTAAGTATATTGGTACTTTTTTAAAGCAATGTTTCCAAATATCAAGGTCAGTAGATAAAAATTATTATTGAGATAGTAGCATATATCATGTTTCTCTCTCTTCCCTCCACCTCATCCATACAGCACATATTGCTGCTTCAGCAAGAAAGTCAGCACGGACATTCTGTGGCTGGGAACAGCATATACACAAATTGTATGCAAATATCACAGCATGCCCATAGGTTTTAACCTGAGCCCCCTTAACTCTGCTTCATAAACAGATTATTCTCTCCAGTTCAAGCTCTTGGTTTTATCCTTAACTGTCTATGCTTTGCAAAATAACATTTAAAAAAAATATCCCAGAAAAATCTCCACGGATCAAGAGTTCATGAAGTAAGGAAATGTGATTCAATGTTGCATTTAACAGCTGCTTCCTCGGGGAATGCACAAATCATTTAAAGTGAAACGCCTACTTGGAGCTGTGATTTGTATGATTAGTTTTCTAAGGATCATAGGGTGTGTCACGATAAACTTATTATACAAACATCTGTGGGTCCTCTGATTCTCTTCCCAGCTCCTTCTACTCTAACCACTCCATTAAGATCTGGAGCCAACAATTTTACATATCTGTTTAAACACTCCTTGAACTGTGTGAACACTTTTCCTTGTAATAATCAGCATCTTCCAACTGCAAAGCATTTAATCCCTTATTTGTAACAGGGTGTGCCAGCATTTCTAAAAGACCCTGAATATATTTCATTTAGCCATATGTTTGATACTAACCTAAACAAAGCTAGAATAGGAAATAATTAATGTGAACTTCTGAGAATATTTCCCAAAGGTACCAGCTTCTCTACAAAATGCCAAGCATTCTGACATCTACTGGGCATCCAATTCTGTGCCATGCTAATTTGGCTAATATGCCAGATCCAAATGTGCCATATAGTGCCTAAGAGTCACTTTAACATAATAAAAATATAATTTGGTTATCATATTTTTATAGTTATTTTATGTAATAACTCACTCTGAAAGTCAAATCACGTGTAAGAGGAGAGGTGTTGAAATAGTCAAAAATGGAATCTTGAAAATCTGGAAGTTTGAGACCTAAAACCAAAAGCAGAACAGGCTTAGCCAAAAGGCAACATCACAGGTGGTGTTAGAACTTTGTTAAAACACAGTAACTTTAATTACCTGAATCTGTTCTGTATTTTTCTTCCAGTTTTTTCTTCAAACCTTCCATCTCTTCCAACAGTTCTCTATTTTTTGCTTCTGATTCCTTTAATTTACTAAAGCAACACAATATGATCAAAATGCAATCTGAAATGTCTCAGAGGTAGGAATGCCAGTGCACAAAAGTTTCAGAAAATGCCTTTTTTTTTGAGGAGCATGGGTTTTTTTTAAGAGATTATTTTAAGGCTTATTAATTTTACTTTTCCCATGAATAGGCACCTCAATACTTGACTAGATATTTAAAACTGTAGATATTTAAAACTTGAGACTTCTGCTACTATTGCAGATATGTGGTATTATTCTAATAGCAATTTGATTTTTAATTCCCAAGAACATGCCTAACTCTCCAGTTAGTCTAAACCTTCCCTTCCCTAGTCTAATAAATGGTAGTGAATTTGCTTTGAATTTGCTCTTATGCTTTTTTCCTCAGATGCCCAAGATTTATATCTTAGTATAGCAGTGAAATGTTTACTTGAAGAAATTTTTACAGTTCTCATTTGACTATGGAAGAAATGTGTAGTCAGTAAAATGGGATCTTTCTGGCAAAGTCCAATATCCCAGGCACAAGGGGCCATTTTAAGAAAGTTGCTACTATTCTAATCAGCAGTTTAGATCAGTACATTAAAACCCAAACAGAACCAAAGGTCTGATTACCTTTCAAAAGATATGTTTGCATCTTTAACTTTTCGTAGCTCGTCTTGAACCAGTTGTTTGGCACGAATTTCTGCATCAAGAGCAGACTGTAATTCCAGTCTGGCTGACATATCCAACTTCTGACTGCGTCGCACTTTCCAAAGTGGATCCTGTTGCATAAGTTACTGAATATTAGTATCAACTGTCTAAGGATAATTCAGTTCTTGTCCAAAGACATAAATTAACTCTCACACTGGTTCAGAGAATGCTCTTTTAATTAGTAATGGACAAGATACCTGCTGCATGAAAATCAGTCAGTAGTTGGACCTCATTACACAAAAAATGAAGTAATGAGCTATTTTAATACTGGTTATACCATTAACACAATATCCTTGAAACCAAAACACTAGATCACTGAGCATGGAAGTCAAACCTGGAGAACCCATTGAAAATGGCTAGTTTTCACTGTCCAATCTAGAAGAGAGTGTAAAACTTGCACAGTGACATAATGGACTTTCAAACATGAGATAAATGTCAATATTTAATGTAAAACATACTAATATAAAACATAGCAAGAGTAGCAAAACCATGAGAAAAAAAAGAAAGGAAGAATCTGGGTCTTGAGATACCCAAGATACCCAGAACATTTGCCTAAGCAATTCTTATGCTTGCTAAGTAGCATATGCTACACTTCTGCATACACCATGCAATTCCACCCTACTACTTCCAAAAGCCAAAATTCTGAGCTTTTCCAGGCATTTTTCAGTATGGATTACATTTCTGATATTCCCTAACAAATGCCTCTCTAGTCACACATGAAATTGCAAATAATAGTCATGAAAAATGAGAGGCATTTTTTATGTTGAGAAATAATTGCCTTAGATCAGGTTCTGCAGAAGTTACAAAACCAGTTGTAATAAGAAGAACAGACAGCATTCTTTATTCTGGCAGTAGCTAAGATGAAAATGCCAACTGCATTTGATCCAATCTTTCTTCCTATTAAACCTCTCAATATTATAATTACCTCTTGATGATGTAAGCAAATGTTAGCTCATAGAAGTAATAACTTTCTCTTATTCTCCCATATTCATAGGTTTGGAAGGGGTGAGTAACCTCTTAAATGTATAAACCAGCAGATGGACTCTGCATGGCAGACTGTGCTGACTGGCATTGCTAGGGATGTGGGCTTCCATGCCAAGCTGCAAATGGTTCTCCCTCTCCTTCTGTGGGTGTTTTTCTCTTGGAAACCCTACTCCTTTATGAGAGCTCTTATAATTTGCAGATTTTTTGGGGAATTCATGTTACTGCTATATGGGAAAACTATAGAATAAAGTTTCATTGTTCTGCATATAAATGAAGCTACAAGCTTTCAGCATGTCCCTAGTTTGTGCCAGTATCAACCAGTTAATACTTTTTCACGGAAGAAAACTTACTTCATTATCTCACTGTAACAGCAGTTAAAATTATTCAGTTGCATCTAACATGGTGAGGTACATTTCTGTACTTCCCTTTAATGGTTTAAGTTATTGCTTCTTCTGTCCTCTGTACTGTTTAAAGCAGTTTGTGATGGCAGATATTAGTATGAAACAACTACCCCCTGTAATTATCAAATTCTGATCAGATTAGCTACTTGGATTTTGCAAGCAATAACTAAAACCCAGAAAGCAGAGCAAGGGATTTATTAGAAAAGAATTCTGATTATGTACAGGTAGCCAAAACTAAAAATGTAGTTTCTCAGACAACCCCAGAACAGCCTGAATGCTTGCTATTTTCTTACCAGTGTTCGTGACCCCAGACTGGAACTTCTCAATGATTCTAGTTCTTCTGTCATCTTGGAAGCTAATGCCTGGAGATAGCCACGAGCATCCTTCTCATCACTTACCCTGTTGTGCAATTACAAAAACCTGTAACTTAGCAGTTTCATGGCTCATAGCACCAAATAGTGTACTACCAAATTATCAGAGTGTCTGCACTGAATTTAGGGACATAACAGAAATGGACAGAGCAGGGAAAACTCTCCCAGCAACAGAAAACTGAATATATCTTAGATTGCCTACTTCAGATTTTTCTTTTATCTGATTTTCTTGATTGTGGCAGTTGCTAAGGAAACTGAAGTTTCCCTTTCGCCATCAGCAAGAGTTCTGCAGAGATTCACTGTTATAGTTTGAAACATGATCTGCATATTACTGCTCAGTTTTTATAAGGGTTACCTTCCAGTCCTTTTTGTTTTGCATACTGAAATACTTGCTGAAATACTTGCAATACACAGATTGCTAAAACAGTGAATTAGAGAAGGAAGAACAGACCTCGGAATCAATTCCAAGTGTACAGCTAGTGAGGTTTTATATGTTAATGTGGACCTTTAAAATCATGACCATCTTCCTGACTTAATTTATCAAAATATTCCAGATTGGACGATTTAATAATCGCTTTAGAGTTGACAGCAAAACTTTCTCCTTTGTACTTGTTGCAGTGGCATCTGACAATTTCAACAAAATCAACACTCAAAAGTACCATGCTTTTATTCATCTCAGACAGAGAGAGAAGGCCTAGCTATACATTAAAAAAAAAGCCAATCAATATTTCAGAGTTGAAAGTGGCCATATCTGGATCTCTAAACAGCACATACCATTGAATAATTTCTGCAATCTGAGCTTCCCAGTGAGCAACAGACTCCTTCTTTGCTGCTAGATCTTGAAGCTCATCTTCTAGCTGTCTGTTCTGTGCTGTTAGTTTGTCCACAAAGGAGCAGAGCTGAAACAAAAGATTAGTTTCACTTGTGACTTATGTCAGTTTCACTGACATATATATAAAAAATGTCACTTTTTATGTATGTCTAAACACCTATAGGATCTGAACCAACAAGACCACCCTGGGCTATCTGGGAGCTCTAACACAGAGCAAAGGACTGGAAGGGGTTCTTTACGGTGGAACTGCCAGTTCCAATAATCTGAAACAAAGGAAAAGAAAATGCAAGTGTAGAGGTCAGAGAGGAATAAGGTTTAACTGTAAGCCATCAGGAAGGCAGGCAGTCTATCAATGCTTCCCTCTCTGAGCAGCCTTCATGAAGAAATTAGCGGATGGTGTCCTCTGAATTGTAGGAATCAGTCCCCCAAAGAGCAGTACCAGGATGCTAAAGTTAGTATGTAGCCAAATCTCTGACATTTATATGGTGAAAATGATATTTGTTTTATTCAGATAGTGCCTGAACATTCACAGATCCTGTTTTGATCAATGAGTAGACTACTTCAACACCAGAGACTAATGATGTAAGAATTATATTTTGCTTAAAAATGTTTCCTAAAATAATTACCCTCTCATTTTCTGTTGTTAGCTTTTTGTTATCTTCCAACAGCATAGATCTTTCACGCTCATATTTTTCTTTCATTGTTCCTACTGCTTCCTCCATTTCACTGTGCCTAAGGAGAAGGACAAGAAATCGGAACACTTTAACATTGCTAAACCTGTGGGCTTTTCAAAAGGGAATAAAGTTAAGGTGAAATAGCAGCCAGTACAGGTACCTTTGCAATGCAATACATACAGGCAACAAAAAGAAACCCATAGTTTAGAAATTACGCTCAAAAGCTTACCTCTCTCGCTTTGTTTTCTCTAGTTTATCCTTCAATATCATGATCTCTTTCTGCAGGGCAAGCTGATGGCTCTCTGAATCATGTACTTCCTTTTTCACATTTTTTACTTCTAAAACATGTGATGCTTCTCGTCGGACCAACTCCTCTTCATAAAATAAGATTTTCTTTTCCAGCTCAGACTTAATTTTGGAAAGTTCCTGTTGATGTTCTAGTGTGGCACCAGCTGCCCGGCCTCCCTGCTTCAGCTGCAGAAGAAGAGGAGAAACCATCAGGAAGAGGCCATGATCTTTATATTTTGGGAATATTCTTTAAAGTCAGAATTGTCCAATTGTGGCAATTTTGAAAAAATTTTATTTGGGCACCAAGTGATTTAAAAGGGACCTCTCTCCAAGGATTAAGCCCCAAGTAACTGCTCTGCTTACATGACCCTATTAAGGAGTTGAAATGGGTTGCAGATAACAGATTTGGACCACATTAGTTTAGTATCTGCTTAGGGTTTACATAAACTGGGCATTTTCAAGACATTAGTGTCCAATAAGTAAAGTGTTTCAAGCAAAAAAGGCAAATAAATCTGGACAGGTTAGGTCAGGTTTCTAGTAATGTTGTAATTTTCAAGTCTCCCACTGGTATCAACAGTTGAGTAAGCAAAACTATTGCAGCCCCTGGGCCACGAGTAAATATTTGTCAAAAAACATGTAACCTTTAGAGCTTCCAGTTCATTTTCCAGTTGTTTGGAGAAAACCTCACTGTGCTCACGAAGCTTGCGTTCTTTTGATGCTTCTGCTACAACTTCTTCAAGTTGGGCTTCCAGCTGTAACAAGTAATTTTAGGTCACTTCAACCCACGATAGCATTATCTGTATCATTCATTTCCTTTCCTCCATATGGACTAGCAGCAAGTTATATTTATTTCTATTTTAAGTTACACCACTATAACAATCATCTCAGAATGTCATGATAATTGTTTTGCCTTCAGTGATTCAGGCATCCATCTGTCTCATGCAGCAAAACTATTATTTTATGACTCTTTGTACTGATATGAACTACATCAAACCCATTCAGGGATAACTGCACAGCTTCCATTAAAGTAAAGAGAAGGAAATGGCACTAGGACGTCACTGCAGTTGTGAAAGAAGAAAGTCTCCCACGTTTACAGGTCAGCTCCATGCCTCAGTATCTAGTAAGGCAGCTTAAAAATCTCAATCTTTGACCCAAATCACTGCAAAATACTTCAAATATGAACACTGAACATTTTTGCCTTGGGATTATGGAACAAATAAGCTTGATCATCCATTTATTGACTTCAGAAAGCTTATCAGAAAGACAATTTGGATTTAGTGGCAACTAAGGCAACTTGCAATTCAAGCAATAGTGACACAGTTTCAAAACCTGACAGGAAGAGTAAAATTTGTTTTGCTGTGTTCAAATTAAACTCACAAAGTTGTTTTTAAAAGGGTTGTACTTAGAACTGTGGGACAAGATAATGAACTTCTAGACTATGTTTTGAATAGAAGATTGATACAACTGTTACGAAAGGGAGTACAGAGGAATTTTTAAGAACAAAGACAGGAGATTTTAAAGCTCTGCATGAAAGCATTTAACTGAATAAAGAACAACGCTTGAATGCCTGCTACACTCTGCTCTAGAGACGAGATGCCAGAGCTCCTTGCCAGTTCCCAGTTATCTACCACTTCTTGTTCATGGATAAAAGCCTGAGAAACTTCATCTTTTACTACATTTTCATAGACTGCCCTTCAATTTACTAGAAGTTTTCTAGTAATGTTTATAAAGCTCTTGAATTTCTCTTCTATACTTCACCCAGAGAATACATAAAACATGATGACTTTTCAGCGATTAAAACATTCTGAATTAACCACAGTAGCTTTTTCTTATGCCCTTTTCTGGTTATCCACTTCATCTTATGTAAAACTATAAATTCCCTCGAATACTAATTGGAAATTACTTGTTTAAAGATATTACAGATATTCTTACAATGACTAGAGAGGAAGGAAAACCACATATTTAATCTGTAGAGGAAGGAAAACCACATATTTAATCTGTATCACTATTCCTCCCTTCAGCTGAAGAGAAACATTCAGTTAAGAAAAACAGTGAAGTCAGAATACTCCAACCTCAAAGCACATGAAGAACTCACTGAGCTTTCTAGGTTTCAAGCTGATTGTGAGTCAGAGCCTACAAGAATCAAAATACAAGAACTAATAACCTGGGCATGTAGTAAAAACAGATTCCTCCAGATTCAAATCAGTCTGAGTACAAACAAAAAAACCCAAGAAAACCCAGAAGACACTCCCAGTTTTTCAATACAATGAGATATGAGATACTGATAAGCAGCAGCTGAACATGTTACTGCTGGCTGTTTTATCAAGCTACCTCTTTCCTTATCTTCTCGGATTTACGGATGTCCTGTCGCAGAGCATCAATTTTCTGCATGCTCACTTCCAGCTCCTCTTCTTTGTCACGAAGTTGCCGGGACAGCTTCTGCTTTTGAGACCGCAGGTCTCCCATCCTCTCACTGAGCTCGGAGAACTCCTGCACAGCCAGCTTTCTTTGCTGGTGGGCATCCCTCAATTCTTTGGACTGCGCCTTTAATCTCTCTGAGGCTTCTACAAGTTGCTGGTTTAAATTAAAAATATAATAAAAATAATAATTTGAACTCCATATATTCTTTCCAAGAAGAAAAAAACTGGACCTACGTAAGCATGACTTGAAAGCTCAACCACCTCACATAACTTCTAAAGATTATTTCTAATTCTTAATTTACACAATTGTTTGAGGGTTTTTCTTGGCTAAGCAGCTCCAGTAATGTACCAAGACAGCCACTACTCTGCTACTAGTGTGGCAGCTCCAAGACTACCTTTGGTGTAGCCTTTTCTGCTACTCATATACTCTGGTTAACAGACAGAAGAGAGACTGTTAAATTCTAAGGTACAAACAGCTCAGAGATTTTGGCCCACAGATTGCTTTTGGATTCACCTGAATGCCCATGAGCAATATGGCTAGTAGGCTTTTCCAAAACTAGCTATTCCAATACAGATAGCTTTTTTTTTAATATCATTGAAAGTGGTATGTAGTATATGCAACTCCCTATTTACATTACTGCAAAATATTTTGCTGATTTAAACTAAGAACTGCTAAATTTTAGGAAGCAAACAAAGGTATAATTTACACAGCAGCAAATAAAATCAGCAATTACGTAAAAGTCACCATCAGTCTTAAGCAGCAATTAAGCTTTTGGTATAACAAAGAGCAAGTGCGCTCAAGCTGGAGCAGTGACTTAGCTCTATTAACTCTTTCATATATATATAAAAATACACACATATACACATATATATATATAGATCTGAGTTTAACTCCCGTGTACATTATCATAGAATCACAGTATAATTTAGGCTGGAGAAGACCTTTAAGACCATTGAGTCCAAATGTTAACCCAGCACTGTCCAGCCCACCACTAAACCATGTCCCTAAGTGCCACATCTCCATATCTTTCAAATACCTCCAGGGATAGTAACTCCACCAGTTCCCTGGGCAGCCTGTTCCAATGCTTGACAATCCTTTCAGTGAAGAAATTTTTCCTAATATCCAATCTAAATCTTCCTTGGTTCAACTTGAGGCCACTTCCTCTCATCCTGTCATTTGTTACTTGGGAGAAGAGACCTACTTTACTTCAACCTCCTTTCAGGCAGTCAAGCAATAAGGTCTTCCCTGGGCCTCCTTTTCTCCAGACTAAACAATCCCAGCTCCCTCAGCCACTCAAGGCCTCATAGGACTTGTGCTTCAGACCCTTCTGCTTCCTTGTTGCCCTTCCCTGGACTCATTCCAGCACCTCAATGTCTTTCTTACAGTGAGGGGCCCAGAACTGGACATTACTTAAGGTGTGGCCTCACCAATGTCAAGTACAGCACAACAATCACTGCCCTGGTCCTGCTGGCCACACTGTTGCTGACACAGGCCAGGATGCCATTGGCCTTCTTGGCCACGTGGGCACACTGCTGGCTCATGTTCAGCTACTGTTGACAGGACCTCCAGGGCCTTTTCTGCAGGGCAGATTTTCAGATGCTCTGCCCCAAGCCTGGAGCATTGCAAGGGGTTGTCATGACCGAAGTGCAGGACCCAGCTCCTCACCTGGTTGAATCTGTTACAAGCTAGCTATTTATCCCATCCCCTCTTTGGGGAGAGAAGCCCTAATTTCTATGTGACCATTCTCAGGCACTTCTCTGGTTTTAACACATCAATAACCCTTGTGTCTTTGCTGCTACATGGATCTCCATCCCCTGTTTCCACTGAGATGACAGACCGCAGGGCCTTGCTAGCACATGATCCCCCAAACACTGGTATGCCACCCACCTCAGCTTATTTCTATTGAGCCTGGCTTTATCCCTTTTTCCCCTTCAAATCTAGTTTAAAATTCTTTCAATGAGCCCTGCTAACTTCTGTGCAAAGATCCTTTCCCCCTTAAGACAGGTGTACCCCATCTGTCACCATCAGGCCTGGTGTCATGTAAACCAACCCATGGTCAAAAACCTCAGAATTCTGCCAGGGGTACCAGCCAGTTATTGATCTGCTGGTTCTTCCTCTTTCCTCCTTCATCATTCTCTGAAATTGGAAGAATGGAGGAGAACGATATTTATGTTCCTGATCCCTCAACAAGTCATCCCAGGGCTCTGAAGTCTCTCTTCATTGCCCTCAGATTTCTATTGAAACAGTTAAAAATAATTAAACAGCTTAATTAAAACCATTCTTTAGGTATTCGTTCTACCTAGCAGAACACATCTGAAATAAAAGCCCAGCAACTTCCAAAAGAGAAAGATTGATACCTTGAGAAGCTACTGTATGCAGAACAGGTTCCCTAACATCTCAGTATAGTTCTAAAAAACAGCATTTAAAACACTAAAATTGCAATCACAACATAACTATTCTACAACTACTTTACATGACCATTTTTAAAAGTATCTGTCTTTGGATCAATACCTTATGAAGGTCCTCCTTTTCTTGCCGCAGTACTCTGCACTGTTTTTCTAGCCCTTTCAACTTGTGTATGGAGTCCTCATGTTCTTGTCGAAAAGCCACTGCATCTGCAAGCTGTGCTTCCAGTTTACTTACATCTGTAGATTAATGCATATTAAAGGTAAGTGGTCCCAAATTAACACCAATAAAACAAGCAACATCACTCATGCAAACTGGCATCACTTTGCTTGGAAAATAAACTTCTTTCCCATTCCCAGCATTTTAGACTGTGTGAGGTAATTTTGGGGCATTGATACCTCAAAACAATTTTATTTTTCTCAGCCCCTTAAAGAAATTCCCCCAAAGACTGTGAACTCTAAGTGAAAAGCCTTAGCAGAGGGCTTGGTTTTGTTTTTGACGAATGCAACTTCTAGCCCTTGAAAATATTAAAATAAACTTGAGTTGTTCCAATTCTAGTTCTAGTAATGTGTTTCCTAAATAGTTTTTCACTATGTTACAAGAAGGGCTACAGTCAGTCATTAGTGCATCCAGCCAGACAGGCAAGGACTATTTATTTTCTAGACTAGATAAGAACTAATAGTCTGAGAAGGAAAAACTATCCTGGACGAGGTGAGTTGGAGACTGGATTGCTCGTGTTACTGGCATTTTGTTCTCTCTTTACTCTCAAAGAAAAATATACAAATTTGACTTGAAATTAATGCTTTTAAGTGCAAAAAAAGCCCAAAACCACTAGTCACCTCTATATATTTCTGCTCAGTCTTAGAACTAGTAAGAAAATGAACCACCATTCTCCATTTGGTTTTAATTACTACCTCTTTTAAACAAATAAATAAGAAATTGCATAGGGAATAACTGTCTCCCTCAAGTTCTACTGATGTCTGTGGCAGAACAGGAAACTGGACCCATGTATTCCGGAATCCCAAGCACTGCTGTAATTACGCTTGAAGCATTATTCCTTTCCTCACTTCTGCACAAACTTCCTCCCACCCTACATGAACCAATGCCACTTCTTTTTAAATCAGGACATACTGCTAGAATTTATATTTAACATTGGCTGAAGGAGCTAGATAAACCTGAACCATTTGCAGAAGTAGCACCTTAATCTAACTATTGTTAGATTCAAACCTAATTTCAGAATACACAAGAATAGCTTTTTTTGGAAGGATAATCTGTGTAGGAGAGCTGAACAGATTTTTGCAATGCTTACACCTACAAAAGGGGTATATTGCCAAACTAATGGGGAAAAAAAAAAATCGGCATCAGCAATTCTGCATGTGAACTCGCATATGCTATACTACAGGCCCCTATAAAACTCTCAGCCAAATCACTGAGATTCAAAACTAACATTTTGTTTATCACTGATTCCCACTTAAAAATTAGGTGCTAACAGGAAACTTGTATGGATAAACTAATAGCATTGTCAAGCAACAGATTTTCAGTGATATGGATGAGTCAGTCTTCCCTCAGGACAGATGCCAGTATTTGTTTTTCTGCAATGCTCAGTGATTCCTAATTAATGCATCACCAAATAGAAACACAAAGGGAGCAGGAACTCAGAAATATTTAAATGTGAACTATTATTAAACATCCTCCCATCTATTCCCTTATGTTACTAAAGAGCAACCACACTTCTCTCTCCCCTATCTCTTACACCTGCCTCCAAGTTTTACCCCTCCAAAACAGTGCTCCCCCCAAAAAGGAGTAAGAGAACATAATCTCCTAAGATTTTTAAGGAAACTAACATCACACAAAATATTTAACTGAATCCATCCACACAATTCATTGTACTCTAGACTTCCCACTCTAGTATATGCTATCAGGTCAAGCAAGTGGAAGAAGTAGTTAAGCACTCATTTGGAAAAACTGAAATGCCACTTCATATTGAAGGAGGATTTAAAAAACTCTTTTAAGTACCTCAAGAACATTAATTCTACGTATTGCAAAAACACAGCACATCATGTTACTAGGAGTACCAAAATAAATTGCATTACTATAATTACCATGCCGGAGGCTTACCTGTTAATTTGTTCTTCAACCGTTCAATTTCTTCATTTAATTTTTTAATCTCCTTATCTCGGCTTGTATTTACTGTAACACACATTGGACCTTGGAGGCTCTGCACTGTCTGTGTAGATTCTTAAAATCAGAAAAGAAAGGAAAATATTTTCAATAAATATGTTCCAATGACCAGAAGGAAGGATCCAAACAAATATAAACCACTAACCTTGTAGTTTTCTGTTCAAATCCTGCTTTTCTTGCTCTAATTTCCGTATTTTCTTTTCATAGCCTTCTATTTGTGAAGTGTTCTTTAAGTCACGTTGTACATCTGTATCTTTGGTTACAGTGTCAGACTGCATCACACTCTTTAAAGTGCCTCTATCAGATAAAGAGCTGAAAACAATTACATAAGTTAGAAAATTTTAATAAATACTCACAGCAGTCTATAGCAGTGACATGCTGGGATTTCACCAAATAGGCACCTTAAATTTACAAGAACAATTAATGCAGTAATTGTTACTGTAGAGACAACTGTCAGGGTAAAGTTATTATTCCCTAACTACTGTCCACGCTGCTGTAGAATTAAGATACCTGCATGCAGGACTTCAGTAACGCAGATGCACATTTCACTTAACAAACTGCCTAAATGATTGGAAATGTTAACTCTCCTATTCCAAAGGTTACTACTGTCTGGCAGAGAAAAGAAAGCAGGTAAGTGTACCTGCACTGAGATAGCTGAGGGACAAACCCCAAAGTTTAAAGCACGACAAAGACGGATTTCAGTTAATGCATATGATCTCCCTCTGAAAAGGATGAGATGTGTATTTTGGGTTCACAGGGTAACAAACCCCAACAAAGAGAAATAACAAAGTAACAAACAGGGCAGAATATCTTAACATATGAGACAAGAACATGTTTGAGAGATCTCATGGAGATCTCTCTACAAGGAGGCCATTTCAAAGATGTGCAAAGTGAGCCACTTTGTCCATGCTCAGAACCCTCTGTGTTAACCTGGGCTACCAGTAGGACATTGGAGCAATGAGATAATCCTGAACAGCTACTGGAAGATGTCCAGCATGGACAATACTTGCTCTCAGCCTCATAGTGCAGGGACAGCAAGTTTATACCCATTTGTAATTGACACATCTAGTCCCCTAACTTTCTTTCATTTCAAATAGATAAAATATTAAATACAAAAGCATCTAATCTTGGCACATATAATCCAAATATGTTAAGACATTTGAAGGGAAAAAAAAAAGAATATAGGTTTATCCAGAGGTATACCTGTGGACATCAACCTTTGTACATGTTTCTAAAAATGAGAATTTCCTAGAATTAGTTGCATTTGGGAAACAAGTTTAATGAAGAACAAATCCTTTGCTTACCTATCAGTTGTGTATGTAAACCCAACGAACGGTAAATGCAATCCAGAAAAGCCTGTATGAGAACTTGGTGGCACCACTTCCTGCATGAAAACAACAGGCATGAAAACCCGAAAGAGAACCCACACAGAGTGAAAGGCATTTGACTGAGCCTCAACAGCTAAAAGAGAGACAGCTAGTGGAAACACTTTTCTTAGTACATCAACTGACAATTGGCAGTTATACTCCATTGTCCCTGAACAAGGTTTATTTCAGATTAGGTCACTTAATATAATGATCTGAATTTAGGAGCCTCTTGAACTGGCACTTGAAAGAGCAGCATTTCAACAAGTTCAAAGCACAATGCAGCCAGTAAAAGAAAATCTGAAATATCAAGTTCCTAATTAAAAGTGACCTGGCACCAAAATGCGTGCTGTTAGTTTTAGCATTCTAGTTACTGTTGGACATGTAATCAAAAAACGTGCCAAAAGCTCTTTATTTCTTGGAATACAAGCTGATGAACAAATTACCACAAAAGCTCTCTGCTCTTCCTGACACATTTGCAAACTATGACACAACAGAAATGCAGGGCCAGAACTCCAATGTTCCCTACTCCAAAAACCAACCTCCTGGTTCTTAAGTCAGTGGAGAAGTATCAGTGTGAGTCCTCTCACCTGGACAGCTGTGATTCCAAGCTGCATGGAGAATTTATGTGTAATTCTAAAGACAGATATTTTTTCACCTTTGAAAAGGAATAAATCCAAATACTGGCTCCTTGTAAAGGTAAACTGAAAGGGCAACTAAGCGGTTTTTTTCCCCATCTAAGTATGTTTTAACTTTGGCCATGTAACAATACTTCATTTTGGCAAGTGTTACCACTTAGAAAAGCAGCTCATGACTTCTGATAACCCAAAACGTCAAAGAGATGAAAAACTTGAATTTTTCACATTTGATGTGACTTATTTTTCATCTCTCACATTATTTATTTTGAAATAATTTCTCACTACTACCTTACAGTGCAGCAAGGTTGCACACTTCCATTAGTAATATTTAAAAACAAAGACTCACTGGATTTCTTAGTACATCATCATCTACATCAAAGTTTGAGGTGTCAGAAGGACTGCTAACTTCTGGAATGTAAGGTGCTTCTAGGTTTCGGATGTTATCCCAATTAAGTCCTTCAAAAAATGCATGAGACTTAAAATCCTCTATTCCATTCTGTCCCAGTCTACGCTCCCTGCTGCAGATAAGTCGCTGAATAAGATCTTTTGCTTCTTCAGATACATCTGTAACATGGGATGGAAACTGAAATCGTTCCTACAAAACAAAACAAATAAGAGAAGTTTTTAGAGAAGGAATTTATTCTGTAACTTCCAAAAGTAGTTTCAAAAAGAACATGCTAGTAAAACTGGAAATGAATAGTAAAATACTGTTCTAGTTCCAGCGAGCAGTGACAGAGCACAATTCAATACATTCAGTGATAGACTTTTTGTCTTAAAATGGATTTTGAGGACAAGAAATCATTTTTCAATTTCTTTAATACAGATATGTTTTAAACTAACTGTGGTTACAGTAACTCTGTTGGGAAAAGCAAACTTTTTTTAAGACATACCAGAATTTTAACATACTGCAATATATTAAAGATTATACAATAAAGACAGGCCCCCACTGGTACTCTTAGTCAGAGGTCCATTGATCTCCTGAAGATGTATTCCTTGAGATTTAATTAATTTCAACTCTTAAAACCCCATGATAGTAGTTAATTCTTTACCAAATGTTGTTATATTTAAGGATGTATTTTTCTAATTTATAGGTTAAACACCTGTTTTTCTTACCAAAGTTTAATCTACATTCAGAAAATATTTATATTATCATAAACAAACATAAGATATAAAAAATGTAATTACCACTAACAACTGAAATTACCCTAGATAGAAAAAATTGGGAAACCTTTATTTGTATTTTAGCTTGTTACTACTACCACCGCTGTATCGTCAAGAAGGGTTTTTTGGTGTTTGGTTGGTTGGTTTGGTTTGTTTGTTTGTTTTCCAGTAAAAGATAATAACATATTTATACATATCATAGAATCATAGAATGGTTTGGGTTGGAAGGGACCTTAAATATCATCCTAGTTTCAACTCCCCTTTCATGGGCAGGGATGCCACCCACTAGATCAGGTTGCTGACAGATATATATAAAAATATATATTTTAAACTTTTCAAGTTTAAAAATGAGATCATTAAGGACCAAACCAGCATAAGTGAAATTAAACTTAAAAACTTCCAATGAAAAACATACAATCATATTGACTGTGTGTCCAAGTGAGATTAAAACATTAAGTTTGCGGGACAGGTTATATTTGCAATCAGTTCATGCATTGAAGGAATTAAAGCAAGAGAGAGATTAATATTCATCACGGCAAGGGTGTCAGCTCTGGCAAGGATTTCATGTCTTATCCATCACTGCCTCACTGTGAGAGTCAGCACTGTAAACCCCAGAAGAGTGCACTCATCCTGGGAAGAAGAAAATGCAATAATAACCCTATTGCAACAGCTTCTGGCTACCTGGGATGAGTATGCACATAAACACGTCCTTCTCATACAGCTCTTGAAAGGACACGATGAACTGTTTTATTCTCACTCTCTAATGTTCAAAATGCACCCACAAGTTCCCACTCTTCTCTACCACTCTGACCCTGGGCAAATGCCCAACCTCAGGTTCTTCATGCAGCTCATGTCTACACTGATTGACTTGCCTGTTGCCTTTTTGGTACTGTTATCAGTGTGACAGAAAATGTGCACAGCTGTGTAAATAATGCATTACTTCATTTCTCCTGCACTTTCCAGAGGAAACTTGCATTGGGCCTAACATTAAGAGTAGGTTTTAATTTTGACTTTGTGATGACTGCTTAGATTTTCCAATGAGAACAACATCAGCATTTAGAGAAAAATTTCAACTTGCCGGACAATTAAATTTCTGCAGTTCAGAGAACCAAACATTCCTAAAACCTGAACCATTAAACCTACACAACATGGCTCTAAAACACTGTGAAAAACCAAAGAACTACTATCACTTCAACATCTTCGAGTGATAAGTTTCTCTGTAAACATTATAAACTCTGTGAAAACACAAGACATGTAATATAGCTCTTACTTCATGGTTCATAATCTTCCCATAGGTTTCCACTAGTGACTCTGCATAGAAGGGTGTTTCCCCATAGAGCATTTCATACATGCAGACACCCAGTGACCACCAGTCACATTCAGGCCCGTATTTCCCCATTCCATCCTCCATTGCTTGCAGGATCTCAGGAGAGATGTAGTCAGGCGTACCCACTGCTACTGATGACTGTACCTTGAATATAAGGCAAACATAATTCTCATAAGTTTTCAGGTTCTCTCACCAACTTTTTTAACTCACATGCTACTATTTCTGACAAACAGAGACAGCAGGACTTGATTCTGGAGAAGGAAGAGATTTATAAATTCCCAGCAACATAACAAAGAAAATATTAAGAAAGTAACAAAGACTGCAAAGATTAAGTTCCAGTCTACTGCTACATAAAATCAGTTGATATGTTTTATTCTGTAGACAGGAGAAACCCAAAATAATCACAGTTATTGTGAAAGCAGAAAGACAAAATATGTTTTTCCTTTGTGTTGGTTTATACTTTAAAATTGCAATTGGCTGCCAGAAGTTGAAATGAAAAATGGATAAGTAGGGAGATCAAGTCCTACCCCTGAATTTTACAGTTTCATTTGAAGATCACAAAACAAGTTCCTTGGGTAAGTTTTATTATGTCAGAAATCAGCCAAATGTTTATTGCCTAACGTGCAACTGGATACAATACAGGGGTAAGGTGGGGAATGCCCTGTACCCAAGTAGTAGAGAAGACATGACCATCAGGGCAGTGGCAGAGCAGCTCTGATCTCTAGGAATATGTTCTCAATTCCAATAGCTCTTTCATTTTGCATTTTAATATGGTAAAGCCTTGGCAGGCATTTTATAACTAGAGGACATCACCAAGATGTGAGTTTGTGCCAAAATCAGTGAATGATGTTGCATGGCATAGTTTGGCAAGTGCCCTAAACTAGGCAAAACAAACAAAAAACATCATGCATAATTTAGCTTTTAGAGGTATATCCAATCTGGTGCACAAGATGGCCAATTACCATCATGTTGCTGTTCCATTTGTCAAAGGCATATAAAACAAACTGCTTATTAAGTATAGAATCAGACAATCATTTAGGTTGGAAAGGACCTTTAAGATCATTGTGTCCAACTGTTAACTGAGCACTGCCAAGTCCACCTAAATCATCTCCCTGTGTGCCACATCTACACACCTTTTCAATACCTCCAGGGATGGTGACTCCACATTTGTGTGTGTCTAAGTGGTGTAGCAGGTCACTGACTGCTCCCCCTTGGATTGTGGGGACTTCATTTCTGCTCTCCATTACCATCTTCCAGCCCATGGGGCTCACTATCCAGAGAACAACTGGTCTTACTATTAAACATTAAAGACTGAGGCAAAGAAGACATTAGGTACCTCAGTCTTTTCCTCATTCTTTGTCACCATATTTCCACTCCAATAAAGGAGGGAGATTCTCCTTAACACTCCTTTTGTTGTTAATACATTTATGGAGATATTTTTACTTTTTACACCAGCAGCCAGATTAAGTTCTAGTTGAGCTTAGTTATGTCCTCACTTGGGATGACTTGTACTTTAGTCTGTCATGGCTTTTAAGGTTCTTGGTCACATGTGATTGTAACACATACATAATATCAAATTTATGTCCTTTTTTAATAAAAGGGTTTTTGGATAGTTCATAAAAATCTCATGAAAACTCCAATGGTCTCCAGTAGGAGAAAAAGCGAAAACCAGAAAAATATAGCAAAGTGTAACTTTAAAAGTTTAGCAGCCTGTAAAACGAGGAGATGAAGACATCAGAAATGTGTTTAAGTACGTTAAGTTACACTCTTCCCTCAATTTTTAGCATATCAGATAGTCTACAATATACCACATCCCTGATGCACGCTGATGATGTCTAATCTCCTCAAGATCAGCAACTCACTTAAAAGGTCCCACTACCAGCAACCTAATTAAATTTTGCTTCATACATACTGTGCCATCTTCACTCATTTTCAGACAGGACCCAAAGTCTGCCAGTCGTATGTGGCCATTCATGTCCAAAAGAACATTATCAGGCTTTATATCTCTGTTAGAATAGAAAAAAGTTAAAAGATTTAAGCATATAGTATTAGCTCTGATTGTAAAGATTATTCTTGCATCAGAATAACACAAAATTTTAGGTTGGATACCCCCTGATGCAAACGCTTTTTACTGTACTATTTATTACCCTCTCCTCCTACAATTTGCCTACAATATTGAAGATGTAGACTACATCAGATTTTTAAGCTCAAAGTTCAACACTGAATGGTCAAATAATCAGGCAGATCAATGACAATGAGTCTACCAACTGTGACAGATAGGCAGTTTACTCTATCAACATAATTTCAAGATTATATGCATCATAATACATTGTTTAGAGGCAAGAAAAATAAAAGAGAAAAGACAATCTTTTAATCAAATGTTGGGTTTTTTTGCCAAGACTTATAACTGACTTCTAACTTCTTATCCAGGACAATTTTTTACTGCGGGGAATTTTGTCCAGCATTTCTGTTCACCAGTACTTTTTATTTGCTATTCAAGTCTTTCTATACACTACTGCACAGCATATTTGCTTCCAGGAATACCTAAGGATCTTTGCATCCTGTGTACAGGCAGCAGTTACCCTACAAGCCACTGAATTCATCCAGCTCTGGGCTCAGGGCAATACTATTTCAACAGGATACAGTAACATTAGAAAGTCTCCAACATCAATCTGCATCTTTCCTGTTCTTACATAGATATAGCTGGGTATAAAATCATATACAGCATGATAAAGCTACTAAATTACACAAACTAACATTCCTGTTTCATTCTAGCTTATTACTTCATATTCTTTTCAATATCAGGAAGGTCACCGAAAAGGATTTACTGAAGAGCATATTTATTTAATTTCATCCACCAATTAATGACATTTTATTTCATCACTTTGCACTCAAATTCACATGAAGTAAAGTATCAGCAAAAGATAATAATTCAGACATTCAGGTGTTGTTTATTTGTTTGGTGTTTTTTGGTTGGTTGGTTGGTTACTTGGTTGGTTAGTTGGTTGGTTTGTTGGGATGGTTTTGGTTTTTGTTTGGTTTTGTGGTTATTGTTGTTTGGTTCAGTGAGTGGCTTTCTTTTAATTAATAGCCTTAAAATATCCCAAATGATTTAAGAGCACCTAGCCAATATGTTGGGAAGTTGGCAAGAAAGGAAGAGGGAAGAACAAGGGCAGAAAGCAAAACCAACTCACTTATGTACCGATTCTGCAGGCTAAAAAGGAGAAAATCCATGTCTTCCAAGATAATATATACCAGTCTTCTCCCTTCCTTTAGCCAACAATACCCAGGATCAACTTCCAACATGCCAGCACACCATCATGCCATTTTTGAAATATTATTTTTGATCTGAGCTAGCCAAGAAAAAGATAACCAAGCCAATAAATGTGTTGATTTAGGTGGGGAGAGTTTTCTGATATTATGTTTATTCAAATAATACTATCTACTAGTAATATATAAAATCACATGTGCTTTACCTTAAACCTTCAAAAGTGAAGTTCCAAATGCCACTACATGTGCCCAAAACTTTAAATACTGTACAATACCTTCAGCTTGATCTTTGAGGAGACGACTAGAATTACTAGTTGTAAACAAAAACCCTGTGCTCTAATACACCTTGCTACATAGATGTGGAAGCTCACAATGTTTGATTTTTAAGGTGCTAAATTCTGGTTTCACACTTGAGGAGACTTGTGAGAAGAACCGTGATAGGTTTAACAAAGGGTCCTCATATGTGTAAAAATCCTGCCAACCCGATACATTTTTATTCAACACAAACTCGCATTAACCTTTTTTAACCAAAGGTTACTGCTCTACAATTAATTGCTGAAATGTCACTAATAATGCTGCTCATTAGCAGTATTAATACAAAATAATAAATGCTAATCTATGCCTGTCAACATAAACTTAAATGCATATTTATTTGTGATAATACAGAAAAATACGTGCTGAGAAAACTAGACTATGTCACTATGCTATCCCAATAAATTCATTAGCAATTTTTTACTGTTAAACTTATTCTGTACATTTCAGTTCCAGATATTGTCAACATTCTTTTACAGTCCCATAACCACAAGTGAAGCTCAATAGTTGCAGGGGACTATGAAAGCTAATATACAACTATATAGTAATCCATTTGTTTTTTAAAGAACACTGCTCACAGTGTCATTTGCAGCATGAGCCAATCTCATGCAACACTTCTCTGCTTCACATGCACATCTCACTTGCCTCAGGGACCATTACTGCTGTTCAGAAAGGCTTAATTCCTCATCTCTGAGCTCCACTGTTTCCTATCTACAGCTAACAGGTTGTATAAGCCTTTAAAGGGTCCTTGAAACCCTCTCCAGAGCAATCATGCTCCCTCCTAATCCATTCCAGTCGCCAAGCAGTAATTTCTTGGGCATTCATACATCTCCTATTCAAAGCATATGTTTTGGCCTCAGAGCCATCCACTCCTATTGCCACAACAGACGTTCACTCAATCCCATGAAAAGATGTAGCTGGTCAGTTTGTCAGGCCACCTTCTTCAGAAATGGATGCGAGGTGCCTCTGGTGAACTTCTCTGAGGCTGTAACATTTTTAAATCCCCATATATTGCCCCCACTTACTCACAGGAGTTCTACAGAGTTTATATATATTTTCTAATTGAATTTTAAAACAGCAAAGTCTGAACAGAAGAGTTCAAAGCATTATAGTTTGAGAATTCCCTGTGCTGTTCAAACATTAATTGCACTGTTACAAACCACAACCTAAGTTTACACGACAGTAGTCAGTGATTCAGAATACACATCCTGTGTACAAAAACAATTAGACTGGTACATGCCCACTGATTACAAAAACTGTTTGAGACCACCTCAGGTAAGCAGATGCACTGATGTTATCATGGGCTACCCGTGCATAAATTTTGCAGAATGTCCAAACATCTGTATAAAGCTCAAACCGTTTCAAACTGCTTCAAACTTCTAGGTTGGCTTGGACAAAAGCAGATAAATATTCATTAGGTGAACTAAGAATAAGCCAAGAACCCTGATTAAAAATAGAAGCTTCAGTAAAAGGTTAGTCAGATAAATGTCACTGCTTCAAATATCAATCTATCAACACTTGATATTTAAAATGTAATAGCTTATACAGCTATTATAGAGTTACACTAAGCATGTACCCACAGTAATTTTGCCTGTGGCAACCATGATCATTTGTATATGTAGCAGTATCTTTAGGATTAACTTCTTATAACTGTACATGTATTTCCACATACAGTTCCATGTACAGTTTCCATTACATTGCCAAATGAGATGGTATTTTACCTGTGCACATAATGCAGTTCATGTATGGAATGTATAGCAAGCACCATTTCACCAATGTAGAACCTAGCCATATCTTCTGGAAGCTTGTCTTCAAACTTACTGAGAAGAGTCAGCAAGTCACCACCAACATAGTAGTCCATCACTAGATACTGAAAATGGAAGAATAAAGAAGTCAAGTACTAGGAGACAGCTGGAAGAAAAAAAAACCCTCAAAGTTCACCAGTTAACCTTTCACTACTTTTTTTCTTCGCCTGTGGAAAGCAGTCAAAATTGGTGATCTTCTGTTTTACTTTTATTTGCTTATTTAGTATAAAAAGATACCACATTCCTTTAATAATCACAGTAAGAATGACATATCAGCATTTAGTTCTTACCATAAAAAACCTCCAAACAAGATATGGCAACAACAAACAAGTAAATCAGAGTTTATTGTGTTATCACACAAAGAAAATGATCTAATATCACCACAACTAATGCTGGTTATCAACTCTTTAAATAAGAGATGATGGAAGAAAAAAATAAGTATAGTGAAAACCACTATTTGATGCAGCTTAGTCTAAAATATACATTTCATTACTACTTTTAGTTTTGGTATAATTTCAGTACTATTAGTCGTTCCAAAAGTAGCACTTATCACATCAACATCTTCAAACACTCATCTTGACACATTCCACATCATGGATGCATAACATAGCTGGCAGGAGCTTGATGACACTATACATTACAGATGCCCATGACAAGCCAAAAGCACTGTCAAGCCAGAGGCACCAAAGTGGGAAATTTAAAAATCAAAGATTAATCGTCTTTTGAATATATTTCAATGAAAAAGTAAAGAGCCTCCTAGGCCAAACAGCCATTACCCTATCCAGGGAAAGGACCAATAGTGATAGGGAAACATGAAAGAAAAGGACTCAGATGTGCTATTTGTTTTTCATACTACAAAATAAGGATTATGTTTTAGTTATTTCCTAGCAACAGTCACCTAAATCCAGACCATCACTTCAAGTATAATGACTTTATCTAGTACTACCACAGTCTTGAGCCATTTTGTTCCATGCTTCCCAAAATGATTTGATATGTGGGTTTAGGACTAACTTTGTTTATTCTGGAGTTAAGTTTCCAGAGCAGTCATGTTATCTTTCTCCTCAAAGTAAAGCAACCTAGAATCCACTGTCCCTGCCACAGATTCATCTTCCACAAGGGAAGGAAATTAAAGAAGATAGGAATGCAAAGGAACATAAAGTGCAGTACTAACCATTTCCTCACTATCTTTTGGCTTAAAAGAGTGACTCTGAACTATCAGTCTTCTAAAAGGGATATTGTCCTAAAGTATTTTCTCTGAAATTCAAGGCAAAGAGACCTTATAGAGCCTTCTGTGGTAAGTGAAATATCCTGCCTGTCAGGGACAAGGTAATGCACTTCCCTCAGCTCCCAAAGCATTTATAACTTAACAAGAACTCAGCTGACCCAGAAGCAAGGAACTTGGATCAGAGAAAGATCATGAGACCCCTTCTATAAGAAAGTCAAATTTTATTCACCTCTCAATTCAGAACAATCTACTGCTTCTCTCTTCCTATGGGGTTAAAATAAAGGCTATTCAGCTGCAGAAATCTAGAGGCATTACATTTCTTCCAGGGAATTGACTACATCAAACAGGGTGAGAGTAGTTAGAAATCAAAGGAAAAAAAGGATATCAAAATACTCTTATGAGTACTCAGAAGCCTTTAGGAGGCTGACAACAGACACACATACAAGGTCCTTCATCATGACTGAGACTGGGAAAGAAAACTAACAGATTTTAATCTGGAAGAGATGGAGAACTTCAGGTCCCATACAAGTTTCTAATATTCATGGACTATGTTTCACCTACATCATATCTGCTTCAGCAGAATCACCAAAGACTTACTTAACCCATCTTGACTCAAGATGTCTCTATGAAAGCTTTCTAAGAATCAGAAGAAAAGTCATGCTTGCATTCCCGTGTATTGTCATTTAAGAGTTGGCTGTTTAGAAAACAGTAACGTATGATGTATTTGTTTCAAAGGTTTTAAAACTACAGAAGCAGAACCTGAAAATGAACTCCAGAACATATACATTTTGCAGAATTTTGTATTTCTTCATTAAATATAAGTTCTGCATTATTAAATGCTCTATTAATATTAAATAGAGTCTATAAAACTCTACTTACTTTTAGACTCTTCAAAGGCAGGTACTACTTTTCAATTTTAACATCTTACTTTCTCTTTGTCTCATTCTGAACCCTTTGTCATGCAGCCAGCAGAGGCAAAGCCCGAGGTGTGGGAAGACACCAAGGCTGTCTCTCTGCTTCAGGTTTGGCTTAGGTGGTTTTGAATTTAAGAATCTCTAGCTATAATGCACAAACATCACTGTGAGGAGATAACAGAATCTAGAGCTTTCTCTTTCAGAGGGCCAGGTTGGAAAACTGAGCTCTGTTGTCTGTTCTTGTTTTGTTCTCAGCTTTGTATTCCATTCTGCAAGGATCAGAGATGAACAGCACAGCTAAAGTAAAGCAAATCTGCCCGGGTTCTGAAACAAGGTAGCACTCTCCAGGCTGAGCAAAAATGTGGCTATAAACTTCTTCAAGTTCAGAAGAGAATCCAACAGAGATTTTTTAGCCCCTGGACAAGCACTCAATGGTATGGAAGAGAACCTTCTGTCCAGGTTTTTGGATGAATTTATTTCCCGATGTGTTTCACCTTCTCTTCATGCATCATTTACAACAGTGACTGAGATGCAAATCCACTCCATCTGTGAGCACCACACATTTACAGGAGATAGATGCTGAGTAATAGACCAAATTGGAAGGCAGCATCTCAGCACATGCAGAACCAGACCTCAGGCAAGCTGAGAATCTGCTGACTTTGGCTGCTGGGCAGAGCTGTTGCTTCCTCAGATACTAGATCTTAATTACATGCTAGATGTCTAATTCTGCTGTCAAGTGAAACTTCAACATCTAAGTGCCTGTGGGAACTTTGGGAAAACAAACGTATTTATATTGATACATCTCACTTGGAACTGATTTGTATAAAATGGTATTAGATCCCCCTGTCATTACTATCACTTGCTATCTTGCACAGCTAACAATTTTTTCTTAGGTAGCTCTATTCTTACAAGCTACTTGGAAATACAAACAGGATACTTTATGTTATTCTTATGCAAGTCCGAAGGCTGTTTGGTTCTGTGGGAATTTGAAATTATAAACTACCTACACAAGGTAGTGTCAGAGATAACCAAACTGTGAGAGATTGAAAATCTGGATCTATCACAAACCATTCAATGGAAATAGCCTGTAAATGAGGGCCTAAGACATGACTACTTATTTTCTTACAATGTGCTTGTTATTCTAAAAATACTTTAAACGCGATAAGGTAATGCACTTTGTTTCAGCATTTGTGGAAATGAATGTGTATTTTCTAACTCTTGCTTAGTTCCTGAACTCTTTGGCAGCCTTTTATCAATACATTTTTTCTTATTTATATTCATGACTTGCTACTGTGGTACTATCTAAAAAGTGTTAAGAAGGTGAAAACTTTCACACTACAACTCTGTCAGTTGTTACAGAAGTAGCAGGTTTGCAAATCCAGCCTCAAGTAGCCAGAGGGAAGCTGTGTGGTTCAGCATGCTACAGAATGTGGGGATTTCACTGTCTTTGCTCCTAACCAGTACTCTCCTGTATTCTGTGACTAAGGTAAACACAGCTTATGTTACAGTACTAGTAACTCATCATTAAAAAATGTCATAAGAGTATGGACTTTCTTTATAAATGGTTGCTAAAGTCTCTCAGTCTACTGAGATGACCAATCTGCTGATTTAAAAACATACTTTATAAATACTTTTAAGAAATAGGCTTTTTTTTCCCCCTAGGGCTTTTAAAATACCAACATTTTAAATTACTTTTGCCAGTTTTAAACAAAATCTTGCTTCAAAAGACATTCTGAAAGTTAAAAGTAAAATAAAAAGATTTCTCACTTTCACAGAGTTAATACCTCTCAAATTATTTAATTGCAACCCTATCCAAAATATTAAACTTGAATACAATATTTTTTATGCAACGGTAGATTATTTAATTTAAAATGCTTAACTAAAGCTCTATATACTACATTACTACACAACTTTCTCACTCTCCTGGAGTTACAGCCAGTCCCTTTGAAGTTTTTCTTCAAGGAGAAACAAGAATGTTGAAACACTGCTGTGAGGCATTAGGTGGACTGATCTAATGCACTAATATCCTTAAAATATACCAAAAAATAAAGTTTTTTCATAACCCAAAGTTTTTATTAGCTGATGAATCAAACATACCAAATAGTTCTCATCTTGAAAGGCGTAGTGCAACGTAGTAATCCACTGACAATCTCCATTCACCAAGACATTTCTCTCCTCTCGGAAGCAAGCTGTCTAGAGGAAGAGAGGGGGAAAAAGCCATTGTCAACATCAACAACTGGTTTTCACAGGATGAATATATATGGATGTTTTATGGGATTATTTCAAATTACTGAACAGAGGTCTCTATTCATTGGAATTCAGTCTGCACAAGTGACAAGCCAAGGAATCTCTGCAGGCTTTAGTCAGGCATTCAGTCACTCTAATCCTGACTGGGACTTTAAAAAAAACAACAAACCAAACCAAAAACTCCTCACCAACACACAACACCCCCACAAACACCAAAAAGCCCACAAGCCAATTCAAGTCAACACTAAATCTTTGTTTCATAAAGTATTTTTAAAAGCCAGAAAATGATAACTTGTCACTGCCATCTGTAGCAGAAAGATAATGGCTCTAGGAAAGTAAGTCTGGTTCTTCTGATAAAGACCTTTATGAAAACAGTTTCATGTATACTTTTATTACGTTACAGTCCCAGTTCCAGACACTGCTAACACACTACAGGAAATAAGCAGATTTTACTATTACTGTCTTATCTTTGTCCAGTATAATACATTTTCATTTTCAATAATCTTTCCTCTACTTCAAACAGCACACTGCAACACTTCAGAAAAGCAAGCTCTGTGTAACAGGTTTTCTCAGCATCTCTACATAAAACCAACTTTCATAAACTTCAAGCGAGTCCTCCTTAATAAAAATATATTAATGTTTTTATTGGATCAAAACCATCAAGACACAGACCTTGGGACTCTTCCACTACTCTCGGTTCAGAGAGGCATTATCAGGATATTCAGTAGATTCAAGTGTTAGGGTTCTAGACAAGAACTGACTTTTTTTTGTTTCTGTCATTGCTGTTCATTCAGATTTCTTAGAAAATGTATAATGGAAATGTGCCTGGGGGGACCAAGTCTTACCATACATGATTGCACCTTATAAAGGTATCTTGACCATGTTTCCCCTCAAAGGAAGCAAAATTCCATTTGCATTTCTACTGAAGAAGACCATGCTGTGGTCACATTGTAAAGTTAGTAATCACTGGTGCAAAGAGAAGTAAATTGTAATTAAATGCTAACTGAGTGGTTTAACGGTTTATGAATGCAAGGTCAAAGTAACACTCTACAGAAAAGTTTGGCAGCTACAGCAGCTCCAAGCAATCCTATTCCCTTCCCGCAGCACCAGAGCACAGCCCTTCTCAGATCTTCTGGCACCACAATGTGAGGAGGCTGCCAACACAGAAAACTAGTTTGTTTATTTTTGAAGACATCAGTTCCTTGATCCAGTTCACTGTGCAACCTCAAATAGTGAGGGAACGTTATGAACACTAAAAACCCAGCAATGCTGCCGAACACTTTGCATCATGAATTCAGAGTATAAAACTCTCCCTCTCTGCTTACGCTAGCTTGAAAGGCCTTGAGACGTGACTTGAAAAAGCATGACAGGCTACCTAATCACCCAGTCAGGACTTATTTGGAACTGTCAACAGTAATACGCTAATGACTATGTATTTTGCTGTCAGAACAATAAACGCAAATTGTCCTTATCAACACAGATAGCATGCCAATTTTGCTTGTAACCAATTTATCAGGTGATGTCAGGTGATATTCACTAATCTTTCCTGTATTTTAGTGGCTTCCAACCATGCGGGGCTTTTTTTTTTTCTTGCAGCTAGTACATGAATAAGCAGTATTTAGATAACTTCTTGCTAGGTTTAATAAGTCATACACAACAAACATAAACCAGTAAAACAACATGCTTGTCAGACCACTCATACAGTGGATAATAAAACACCTGAAGTCTGCTTTTCAGTGGAATTGCCCATTTAAGAGGCTACTGTATTCTTGCAGGCTTCATTTTAAAAATAACAAGTTTTACCACATTTGGGAAATTTTAACACCCAAATGTTGTGTGAACTTGATGTGCAGGTTGTAAAGTCTTGCTTACCCAGAAAAGCCAAATCAAGTGAGCAAACTGAACAGGAAAAGACAAAGGGGCCAAGCAGAGAAGACAGTTCCTTTATTGCCTTTTGTAGATGTGAAAAATGAGCAGAAAGAGAACTTTTTTGGACTGTTATTTATTTTAAGTGTGTACTGTGCTTATTATACATTTTTCTTGGTGGCCAAACCTTTTCCACCTCATCCCTGTCTGAGATGGTAAGAGGAGTTAGTTGCATGATTTGAAGACAGTTTGTAAAGAGCTGTCTTCTCAGGACATCTCTACATGCAAAAGTTGCAGCTATTTAGATAGGCCATTTCATGAAGTCACTTTAAAAATGACTGAAGTAAGCCAGCATAGCTGTATTTCCATGAGAGTTTGGGAGACCCCTGCAAACATTTCTGTTTAAAATAATTCTATACTGACCAATGATTTAACACAGTTGAAATCTGCATAGAAAGGGCACCAAATTTCCCTCATACAGGGAAAGGCTTAATGCAGAACCGCTGATGCAGCACACCCCAGAGTGTGAAATCTCCTGACAGCTCAAAGGAGACCCGGACTGCTGCTGCCTGTAAAGAAATGCATGGATGGATGGACAGAGTGTGACTAAATTAGGCAAAGGCATTGGTGAAGAGGGGCTTAACAGGAGGGAGGAGATTTTTATCACAGGAAAAGAGCTGGCACTGACTCACTGAAAGGAAGGGAGGCACTAGGAAGGGCAGGCTGGGGGGTAGGAGGTGTCAGGAAGGGGACAGAAGAATGGGACAGGGAAGGGTCAGCAAGCACGGTCTTCAGCAAAGCAGCTAGTGCTCACCCCTTAACAGAACTCCTGCGAGTACTGATGCACTACATGTACTTTCTCCTCAAATCTATTGCTGTTAGCTTATGTAATATTACATTTGCCATAAGGTTTTCCTCTACTGTGCAAGCGTAGGTATCCTAGGAATATCTATCCTACAAAGCTGCTTCCCACTGCGTATTCTTAGTAGGTCTTTTCCTCATCTGCGAAGTACCCGCTCCCATTTACACAATTTGTTGTGACAATGTACATCTCCTTTCACAAAAAAAGCCCTTCTTAAACAAATTTACCTTCTTAACGTTTTGTTTTACAATCTGAATCTCTGATTCCAAAATATTTAGTTACAGTTTCACTAGTTATACAAATCCTGTTACAAACTGTAGGATGCAAAGCTCCTTAGTGTATGCTTTCTGAATGGAAGAGAAAAAAGACCTTTATGTATACAGCTGTGAATGTCACAGTAGCACCAATCTCAGCTTTCATGTAGTCTTTAACTTGCCTTTACCATAAACAAAAATCTGGCCAATAAATTCAGGGTAAGAACTAGGGCAGACTGTCTGGTAAACGAATACACAGTAATGCTGAGAACAACAGATGCCTGGAAGGGACTGTCAGACTTGATTGCATTAAAACAGCTTAAGGAAAAAAAAGAAAAAAAGAATGAAGCTCCTATGCTCATGAAATAATTCTTCCTAATCTGGAAGAGCTTCAATGTAATCTTCCTAATGTCATTTTAAAAATTCTTCCGTGTTAAAAAAAACATATTACTTACCTCTGCCCTTTTAAGCATTTCCCACTTATTCAGAATTTTCATTGCATAAATGCGCTCTGTACACTTCATTTTAACAACTGCAACCTGAAATAATAAGATATTTTTATTTAACAGAAGCATGGTCAGAAAAATACAGTTTTCAAACAGCTTAATGTTCACAAATCAACAAAATAAGTTACTCATGAGTCATGAGTGATCAATTGACACATTGATAAACCACAGCTTGAGTCTTTGCTCCTTCTATATTCGTCCTACATTAATACTATGTGCTTGATGCACCATGTGTGGTCAAGTGCTCGTGATGAAGTACATGGGGGATGATACAGGAGGAGCATGAAGCTTTTCATATGAAGATGTGTAGTAGAGCTGCATTGTTTCCCAAGAACAAGCAGGGCTTGTAGCCAGGCCTGCAGCCAACGGGGCAACATTTAAAAGGGCAGCCTGGGAAAACAAGAAAGGCTGCTGTCAATAGAAATACACTACATTTGACTAATTTGTTTTCACATTTCAGGTCTCAGAAACTTGAAAGATATTTGCAAATTAGCATGCTTTTGTGTACTGTATGCAGATACCTTAAAAGAAAAAAATAATCATTTATTTATTCACCATTTTGCTTGAAGCATTTTATTCTGCATCCTGTGTACAAGATTTGCTTACACTGATCTGTTATGAATAGTAGCTGTGCACATAGTTGTAACAGCGGAAGAAAAAACAGAGACTAGAAAAACTTCAAGGCTTAAGAATGCAAAGACTTTATTTTGACCAAGACTTGTATTCTCCAAGACCAAAACTAATTCTTCTTGTGGTAAAGCCACCATTTCCACAGAATTCTTGCAGCTGGCAAAAAACCCCCAGGCATCATGACTAAGACAGCAACATTTTCACAGGACTATACATGGACTGCTTGAATATTTCTACTGCTTCTCAGCTCATCTCTATTTCAGAAGCAGAAAACCAACCAGCTTCCAACAGAGCTCTGAATAGCCCTGTGAAAAGTAAAAGGAATGACATCAGCTCGCCTCTTCTGTTGCTTAAAAACCCTTATCTACAAAGGATTCAGGAACTACAGCAGCTTTAAGATGATGCTGACTACAAAAAAAGGTTGGAATTGTGCGTCAAGCAGAGCAACACCATACAAAGCCATAAGTCTTGAGGAGGGAAGAGGGAAATGTCATACCTCCCTGCACCTCAGCAGTAAAGAAGCTCCAGATGAGGGGCACGGGGATTACTGCTTCTCCAGTAACACAAGAACAGGATATTCACATTTAGACAGTTATCTCACCCTGCAGGCGAAGTCCTAAAGCCTTCCACCCGCCAGTGAGTGAAACTCCACTCACCAGGTCACATAATGGATAACAGCAACCTTGTACACACCTGCACAGAGTCATGTAATGGAAACACAGCTCTAAAAAAGGTGTCATAGGTACCCACCGCAGGAAAGACATGGGAATCTGGCCCTAAGCACAGCTGGGAAAGGCACAGCACTAAGAAGCAGCTTTTATAAGTGACGTAGAATATCCACAGCTACATTACAACCCCAGTGTCTCCTGGCCTACAAGCACCTCCCGCAGACACTGCTCATGCTGCAGAGGAAGGATGAGCAAGACAGGAGTGTTTCAACCAAACACACGAGGTTCCTTGGCACATATGAAACCGTTCAACACTGACCTTCAGCAATGGCTTAAAATTTAAACAGCCTTACTCCTTGCCTCATCCCAGCTAAAAGTCACTGTTAACAGCCTTTCTCCGTACACTTTAATTGGGTCATTACCCTGATCCAGCTGAAGGCACACTGTAAGTCAAACACCATATTAAAAGCTTTGAAAAACTGCAAGATGCTGACTACACTTCTTAAACTGTTCCAGGCAGAACATGACGACTCAGGAAAAGCCCCCACCTCCAAAGCAGGGACAGAACAGCACAGAATGCTGTTACCTGCTGCAGAGGAACAAAGGAAGGAACCCTCTGGGGCAGATGCAATTTGAAAGTGCAGCTCTGTGAGCCCTGGAGTAGCAACATTCAAGTTTCACTACAGCACTAGAACTGCTCAGCTATTTAACTACAAATACAGTGCACGAACCCGAACCCAGATAGGCATCTACTGCACTTCATCTAAGGCCATCACTGTCCCAAAGCACTGCAGGATAGTGCAAGTTTGGAGCGTACTCAACTGCAGAGGAAGGATGGGAGCCTGGAGTGCTGGAGGACAGGCACAGCTGAGGAGCTATGCAAATGTTAGAACAAAGTAGGAAATGAAACAGGCTTAGAAAAAAAGAAAAAAAGAAAAGAAAGGATGCCAAATCTGTAGGACCAATTTAATGATTCCCCAGTTGCTAACTATATATTAGTGCTATTTATTTTCAACTGAAAGGACTGCTTAAAAAAGACCCAATTTAAACTTTCTGGAGGAAGATAATTGTCTTCTGTGGAAGAAAAAACAGAATTCATAAAAAGAAAGTTGAGTCATATTTTCATATTAAGTGGTTATCAAGTTATGTCACCAGTAAACACACTCTGCTTTAGCTGTAAGGGTGACAGAGGGGCAGCTGCTTGTGTCAGCAGAAAAATTAACTGAACCATACAGCAAATTAGGTAATTCCCCATGAATTTTATCTCTGAAAAGAAGTCTGAAGGGAGATACTGCACATAACTGACAGAATTTCTGCCTGACTAGACCTGACTCCTCAACCAATTCAAATCATTAGGATTTTTTTTAAAGGAAAACAAACAGAAAATTGTAACCCAAACCTCCTTGACGTCTGAACTGAGACAGGGAAGCACAAAGAAAATTATGCTCTGATACACTCAGTGCTGTTACAAGCAAGAGTACTTACAATAATGAAAAAAATCCTTTCTTCTATAAAACACCTCAGTGTTTCCTTCGAGTTACATTTCTTTTACTTTCTTCATCAGGTGGCAGTATGTCTAAGTTTACTATTGTCATTTACTTTGGCTGCTTCTGACATGGTGCAGTGGAGTTGTTTTTTCTTATTTTTGTATTAATTCCTCTTTTTCTGGCGCACCTCAAATTCAGTTACAATAACCACACAGACCACTTCGCAAGATCAAACAGAGACCTCTTACTGCAATTGTACTAACCATGGTTAACGACCTGGTTTTAAATATGATGGTTCTCAAAGTACATATTGATCCACCACATCTACTAAAGTTGGTGTTCAGAGATATTCCAAAGGACACAGATTTGTAAACTGCTACAAATGCCTACTTTAAGAACAAAAGCATTGCTTCTATCTTCAGAGCTTAAAAGTCTACTGGCTGAACAAGTGCTCATGTTATGCACAGACCAGGATTTAATTTTGGTGCTCACTCTTCATTTCCAAGGCTAATACAACTTACACTGTAATAGAAGTTAAAAAAAAAAGAAGTATGTTGAGGATAATGAAAGGAAAAAAATGTACAAGCAGAGGTATAATAAAAGAGGAATCTTCTGAAGAAGAAGATTTAATAACCTAAAATATTCCAGGCCTGAAAGAGGTAACAGCTATGATGGATATATAAAATCATGAAGAAGATGAACAGACAACAATAATTTGCTGTTTCTCATAACACAGAAATTGAAAAGCATCAAATAACATAAAAAGATAACAAGATTAAGGAAGTATTATTGTCACACAACAGTTCTGGAACTCAGCCACAGGCTGCTGTGGACACCTAGGTATTCAGAAAGTATTTAAGTACGTACATGCTTAATACCTGAGTAACACACACAGCAGTGTGGGTCTCAGTGACTACTGACTGCTGGGGTAGGGAGTCCCTGAACCCTCACCTGCTGGAAACTGGGAGGGTTCAGCTCTGCTCTGTCCTTGGATTTTGTTTCCTACACCTCTGTACCTGGCCAAAGGGATGGGATGTGGGCTAACTAATCCTCACACCTTTGACCCAGAACAACTACCTTTGATGCCTGTGTCAAACTAAGAAAATTAAAACTTACCCAACTTGCATTTTGTAATGCCAGGTGGGAATGTGGAATCAGGGGGTCCAAATACACAACAATAACAGAGAGGTTTGGTAGAGAGATTTATATGATTCTGTTTTACTAAGTCTTGAAACACTGGTAAGGAAAACTTGTAGGTGCAAGGGTTCCCCCACCACTGCAACATTCCCTTCCAGGCATGTCCGTATGGTTTTACTGTCTGAGTCATTACTATCTGGTGTGATTAGCATCACTGTAACTCTCAGGAAACAGGAACACTGCAATAAAGATCAAGTATGTTTCCTCAAGGACCTCAGAAAGTCTAATGAATCCTAGTGACTACAATTCAACCAACTTTAGACATATTTATGTAAAAAAATATATGAGCATTGGTGCTAAAGTGCAAGTGAGATCCAGCTATGGTTACTACAGGCCACAACACCCAATCAGATTTGTATTACTTCTGCCATCTGTTTTATTCCCATACTTTGTGCCTCAAAGCTCTGTTTCACTTGTACTGCAATAAAATAAAATAAAGAACCAATATAGCTAAAGTAACTTTTCTAGACTTCGGCAAGAGTTAGTGTTTTCCTTCTTGAATTGTTTTATAGAAGTATTTTGTTACATTTTGATCTTCAAAATCCACTGAATATTGACATTTAGGGCTGCACTGTACAAAGTCATCCCAGGCCAATTTCCACCTTTCCTCATGCCCCAATGAAACCTACAGGGTGGGAATCTGAGCCAAATCAGCCTCTACAAACATGACAGAACTTCCCACCACTGTACTTTGCCCTCTGAGTGACATGATCAGCATTAGTAAGCAGCATCAAGTTACAAATTTTCTTTTATGTAAACAATAAGTATGGCACAATAAAGCGCAGAAATCATTTAAATGTAAGACTGGCTTTCCAGAAAACAACTGAGACAGTTAACAAAAACTTCTTGGAAACAATGCTGGCATTAATTTCCAAGCAAAGATAAAAAAGTGCTCACTAGGACAGTACTCATGCTCATGGCACTTTAATTTTCAGGTAAAACTTATCCTCAAGGACTGGACTTTAGTAATAAGGTGAAACTCAAGTACAAAATGTTCTCAGCTGAAAAGAAGAGGAACACAGACGTATAGGTGAAAATACTCATGCAAACAGCTCATAACGGCAAACTGGTTAAGAAAAAAGGCAAACTCAATTTTGGAATTCACAGGCAGATAGATACACACCACTAGGGATGGGTAAACATTACTGCCTTGTAATAAAAACTCATTGGAAACTCCACACACAGCCACACCTCAGAAAAATAAACTTTATCTGGAGCAGGTGTGAAAGAGGACTATTGAAACGATCAAGGAACTAAAGAGTCTCTCAAACTACTGTGGGAATACAGGAAGCTTTACTTGTTTAAAAAAAAAAAAAAGGTAGATATTGTTATCTACAAATAAAATTGGGAGGAAGGACATCAGTAATGTGGGTGATAAAAGATCTGCTTAGGCTAATGGACAATAAAATTACGGATAAAACGGTGTAAAATACCATGAATTAACCTTTGGCAGGAACTTGGAATGGCTTTAGACATTTGAGCAGAGATTTTAGTCAAGACTTTCAACCGGGAGAAGAGACAAAATGTCATTTCAGATGTAAACAATTTAGCTGTAATGTCTTATTACCAGATTCATAATTGAATATTACAGCCATTTCCCTCAGCTAAAGCTTGTGTATGCCATTTTTACTCTACTATTTCTGTCTCATGCTATTGATACTGTGGACACTGGCTACTGCGGACACCAGCTACTGCAAAAACACCGCAGGAACTGCTTTATCCTCACAATACTCTTGGAAATGAAAAGTCTTTGATATAGAGCTCATTAGTTAATAGTTTTAATATTGCATCTTGGAGGAAAAACTGGTCTGGGCTGCTCTATCAGGTTTTTTTATGTCTCTTTTACATATAAAATTAACAATCAGAGTGTCTTTTGATAGAGTTCATGTGCCATGGTGCACATTTCCAAACCAAAATCAGGTTTTTTTGAACATGCAGTATATATCCTCATCTTGTGCAAATAAGAAATCAAGTGCCAGCCAGAAAGATTCTGCAAAGTAAGAATAAAGACCCCGAATAGCACCTAAGCTGTTCCTCAGCAATCAGGGGGGTTTGCAGAGACAAATGGCTGGTCTACCAGCAGCATTACAATGAACTGTGTCTCTCCAGCTCCTTGCAACCTGCCTGTCTCCATAGTTACTTGGTGCTCTCATACAAACACACACGGATCTGGGGAGGACTAAGATAGCAACCAGCTCTTTTGAAGCATTTTCAAAACAAAGCAGCTTCTTTCTTCATCCATTTCCACAGCAGAAAATAGCTTGCTTTGATTTAATTTTTTTTTGTGATGAGCATACTGAAGAAAAGCAAAGCTAATTAAATACTTCCACATCATATTCTGAATGCTTTGACTCTTTGAATAGTTCAATGAAAAGTGTCATATATTGTGTGCAATACTTAGGAATTCTGTTAATCCACAATGTAGGAAGGTATAGTCCCTGCTGGGCACCTAACACCAACCACCAAAGCTTCTGAATAGGTGAGACAGCCTTAATTGCAGTCTGTAGCTCACTGTGCCCCAGGTTAATTTCTAGAACTACATCAAAACATTGAACTCAGTACCCTACAGCTGTGATTACAAGGTGGAAAGGGCACAAGCAGCTCTGCCACTTGCTGCCAAGCACGACTGACCGCAGGAAGCTTAGGTTTTACATATTCACTTTTGACTCTCACTGCGACCTTAGCCAGTATCTCTCTCATTAGGAACCACATAACTGCTCAGAACCTGTGGTACACAGAGGATCAGTCTTATTCTCTCAACCATTATTTATTTTCTTCTGGGAACACATTTTTCTGTCTGCTGATTCCAGCTGAGACTGACTAGGCCTCTCGAGTCGAGGTGACATGTACTATTACTAAACACTACACAGATCAAGTCTGTACAGAACAGCACTTATATGAAAAGGTATTTCTAATCCATTCAGAGCAGTAATACTTAGGTGGGGCACATTAAGAGTTTTAGTTATTTTTGACCTAAGCAAGACCAAGCAGTTCCACCCTTCCGCTGGAACCACAGTAAGCATTGCTCATTCAAGAAATCCTTGCTAACAAACAAGGGAAGGAAAACAATTGTTTCAATCCCACACTGCCAAATTTCCAGGAGGTGTCAGCCACCTTATACAATCCACATTCTCAAACAAGGTACATCTTGACACATTCTTCCTTCAACAACTGCTCTTCAACTGAAATTGCATACAGCAATGTGCATAAGTGGTCTTTTACACAAAATGAGGACGTATGACCTTAAAGACTTACATTACTAAGAGGTCAGACGAACCTCGCAAAGGAGCACATGCGAGTATTAAGAGCCACAGTCCCCATACACAGTGTCCTCCTCCTATCCCTTTCACCATACTGTAAGCAGGAATACTCCCAGTTCCCATGCTACAAGAACTTCCATTCAGGTAGGTTTTGCATTGGGTTTTGTTCTCATATTGCTGGAAAAAGTGTAAAGAACCAAGCTGAGTTCTGCTGGTTTGCAAAGGAGTAAGTAAGAAAAAGGTAGTGACACGCCAGTACAGGTATGTACTAGTGATTATATCAATCTGCCTTAAATTAGATACTGATTTTGCAGTTGTGTTCACAGGGATAACTTCACATGTGGTCTCAATCCTCACTCTGGTCAAATACCACATTTCCTTGGCTAATGTGTTGTCTGGCAAAAACTGACCACTAATCCTGACTAATAACTAATATCATGCTTTTAATTTTGTTTAAGCTATATTTCTTCAAAGCTACTGATTAATGCAAAAGGCCTTAGGTAGGAATAAAGCTGCTGGCATTCTCCAAAAAGTCCAAAGAAGCTAAACTGAGAAGAATGGAATGTAATTTTCATCGTTTTTGAAGTCTGCCTTGTTTAGCTGTTCAGTGTTTAAATTAAACTACTTAGTTCTAACAGGAATATGTTTAGTTTAATTCTGATTAATTTCTTTATACATTTAAACACATTGTATAGGTATTTAAAAATTTACTTCTAGCAGATAAATCCCCTCAACTAATTTCTAACATAGTTCCCATGTATGAATGAACGTTCTATGGAAAAATTACTTACAGCCCTTCCATTCAGCTTTATACAAGTCAAATGCCACAAGTTCCTCTCAAGAAACTATATTTCATTTTCTTATTATGGAATGTCAACCTTTAAATAATTACTATTTTATAATGCCTACAATATTTGGCAATTACAGCATGTAGTATACACAAGGGTCAAAGGATGCTTTCATAAGCAAAAAGCACAAAATACTCTGGCAAGAGTGCTTAAAGAACAGTGAACTTAAAATCAATTATTCCTGCATAATGCAAACTGATAAGAAGTTTCACACTGCTGCAACTATAAACTAAAACTTTTCTAGATAAGAGATGAACAAGATGTGATATTGACAGATAACTAACACCACTGACTGTGAGCACTCACAGCTCTAACAGAAGGATGAAATTAAGATACTTTCTCATTTCACTTCTGTGAAACTTCATTTCCACTGAGGGGGATGGGATGTTTGAATTGCTTTAGTTAAGTTCCATGCTTTTCCAAATGAAAGAATATGAAACACATTGTTGATTCAGGCACTCCAAACACTATTAATACAAGTTTTCATCCAGAATTCGTATCTTTTATACACCTTAAGACTTTTGATCCAAAGCTAAGAAAGGTCATCCTAAAGCCCCATGGCAAATATAAACTGAAGTCTCTGGAAGTGCATATAAATACTTCATTCTGCTGTTGTACTGAAATTTCCAGTTGGTCAATTCCTTAAGTGGAGAAGAGCATCTTTTGAAAAAGAACAGAACAAGTACTATGGAAAACAGCCCTTCCTTAAGTTACACTGTTGGAAGGCAATCCCAACACTGACTCCATCTGCAAGTCACTATAAAGGGTTCCCATTTTTGATAGCTATAGCATTCACAAGTCTAGCTCTGAAAAGATCCAGAAATCCCTTCTAATCTTGCCAAAAGACAAACTGCCAAAATACTAATCTAAAATTCTTTAGATATTAGTGGTCACAGCCACTATAGCAAGTAATTCAGCACAGCGAGACCAGAACAACATCAAAGTATCCTGTGCTGAGCCTTCCCATCTATACTGTATGCAGTTCAGGAATTTTGTTTCAGACTGTATCCAGCCTGGTTTCCCGGACCAAACATGCTTTGAAGCTGTTAGGAGAGTCAAACCCAGCGATTGATTCTTAGGTACTCCTTGGGCCCAGAAGCGCATTTGGCGCACACCTGGAATGGAGGTTCTGGTTATTTTCCTCCAAAAGAAATCCAGCACATGCTTAGTAAAATCATTCTGCAGTAAGCAGGGACACTGTCTTCAAAACAGTGTTACTGCTTTGAACCAAAACCCTAATAGAGAGGTAGACACTTACCTACTACTGTCTTGATTCTCCAGGCCTTCTATCTACTCACAAACCTCTCTGCTTAGAACTCCTTCCTGGACTAAATTTGTAGTTTTTTTCAGACCTTCCTCGGACTTAGCAAATTTTTCCAATTCTTGCTTTTTCCTGCCAAACTCTTTGCAGTAACTTTTTTCTTTAAAAGTCATGTTCAAATAACACATACCAGCTAAAAAGAAACACTCAAGTAACTGATTTCCATGCAGTATTTCCACTGCCCTAACATTCCCTTTTTTGTAACAAATGTTGTACTTATCAAGTTCAACATCCACTAGAAAGTGAATTTTTGTCTTACAAGTCAAGACGCTACTGTTTATCTCCACATTTTACTTAAAATGCTCCAGTTCCTTCAGAAACTGTATTCACAATAATTGCAACTGAACTACCTGTTACCTCATCATATCATTAGATGCTGGTACAGATGAAGAGGTATTCTTGAAACACTAATTTCTGTCTCAGGAGTCCACTTTTCTCAAAAGCAGTCTCTGAAGCAGCTTAAAATTATGTGGATATGAAGCTATTACTTCATGAAGCTATCACTGCACATATAAACCTCATTACTTTCTGAACCCAGTCCAGTAGGGTCCTGGAATTTCTGGTATTTCTCCAGCTTAGGTTCTGGTCGGCCTCGGACAGCCCTGTCCCACAACCAAACCCTTCGTGGAAGAGTTTGAGGTGTCCAGGGCACACCATGCTTGGAAGGAAAGGCCTGCATGGCACACAGTCCTGCTCTCTGTGGAGACAACAGGAGATGGAGACGAGGAAGTTCATCCTTAGCCACCAGCAGCAGAAGCTGTAACCAAGTGCTAATGGGCTGAATTGAGCCACTAACAGCAGTCTCTAAATTTCACTTTAGTGTGGCACTACTTAAAAGAAGTTTCCTGGAAGAAATCGAAGGGTTTTTTTCTTCTAGAAATTCTCTAGTTAATAACCTCTCTTGCTGACAGCTATGACTTTAGTTACCTGTACTTAAATGCTGAAAGGGTTGTCTTTGACGTTCTCCAGAAGTCTCAGGTATCCTATGCCTGCTGGAGGGGACACGCTCACAAATGCTTTTGCCAGTGGCAAGCCCTACCAGACTTGTGTGACTGATGAGACTTTCATGAAGCATATTAAGAAGTAAAGCTTCAGTCCAGGGTCCTGGGACTGGCGAGTCCTCAAAACACAAGGCGTTCCTATCATCCCAGCATGATTCAACTCGCTGTCCAAAAAACAGATCCAGCAGCCTTTGATCTTCAAAGATGACAGGGAGCAGTCTTTGAGGCAGCCAAATGCGTCTTTCTGCATTACCAGATTGCTACAGAGACAGGCAGATGGGTGGAGCAACCTCTGCGCTCCTGCCATAGAAGCAGCGCAGTTCTGTGTTAAATTAGAGCAGCACCCAGCAGTACATATGGCAAGTGGGAGAAGAGATCCTAAATTCAGCTGTGCAGCTTCTAGGTGGGACCACCCTGTTCATAAACACATTCAAGAGACACTTGTTTTGCTACACTGAAGTCGGAATGAGCCAGTCACAGAAATGGCAGAACTGGACACTAAATAACCTGCTTCAAAGGGACCTGGCACTAGTACCTAGCTTCATCTCACATTTGGAAGTATTTTAACACATCTGTGTGAATCTTTTGTCTTTAGGACAAGTACAGGTGAACTATAGCAAGAAATCAGATGCACAAACGATGAAAGTTATATTAGTACAACTGTGAGTAAAAAATCTCTTACCTCTCCAAATGCACCTCTTCCGATCACTTTTATAATTTCAAAGTCATCTCGATGGAGTTGCATTTCCTTTACCAATTTTGTAAATGGTTTTGCTGTTAAAGAAAAAAAAAAAGAAAATTCAATTATAAAGAGAAACACTGCAAGCCAAAATAATCCATAAACCAAAGGTCAAAAGTACTTGTTGCATACCCAGAACAACAGTAAATCTTCAACTATTAGGACTACAGAAGGAAAAAAAAGTTATTAACACTATTTAATTAACACTTAAAAGTTTTATAAAAAGTTCAATCGTATGAGTGGCTCTGCCTTGGTGCTAATGCGTAATGAGTAAAGTGGTCTTTCAGAAGGATTCCCCCCCCCTTTCTTTAGGGCTTTGTGAATCAGTAAAGGACCATGTGAAAGGGAGATAGCTCATTCATTTTTGGTAAACCCTAGAGACAATCTGTCCTACCCTTCAGCCACTAGATTAATTCTCTTCTTAAGTAGAGTGCAGCTTTACTTTTTATTATTTCAGCTAGTACCAGCTAAAGCTTTAACAGCCGACTCTCAAGAGAGATTGTCTCTACCCAACAGCAATGAAACCATTTCCCACAAGATCTGTGGCTAATTTAGGATTTTTACTTTGAACTATCTTTTCTGTTAAGCAACATTCACCAGATCTCAATTAGACCAAGTACTGAAGGGCTCCAGCCTAAAAGATGTCCAGTGATTAACTAACCCACACTTACTTTATTCTGTGGTCCCACTGGATTCATGACATTTCTCAAAATATTTGGTTGATAAATTCTACTGCACCTGCAGCTCCATCAATTTTTTCCTCTCCAGATTACAGCACGGGGATCACTATTTAGATACGACGTTCGTTACAATTCACTACTCTGATTAAGAAGATCAAATCCATAAGGAAAAACAGTGGTGCAAGTGCAAGCCAAACTGCACAAGGGCAAGTATGCACAAGCAAAGCAGCAGCTCACTCTTCAAACTAAGCACAAAAAGATCGCTGCTCTTCACTTCATCACAAACATTATTAGACTAAAAAGAATGAAGTTCTTCAACACATGTATTTTTCCCATGTGCAACTGAATAAAATATCACAGAACTAGTACTTGTAATTCAGCCCAGACTCCTGTTTTACCTCACCTTACACTATGATTAAGCTAATGAGTTACAAGCCAAACAGAATTCCTACAAGAGGGGTCATTGCCTTGATTTCGGATGATAACACAAACAAACGTACCCTTACAACGACACAGACAGAAGTCTGAACTGGAGACTGCAGATTTCAGTATAAAGTCTAACAAAGAAAGCCTGAAAACTTCTCAGCAAAAAATCACCAGAGCTAAAAAAATGAAGAAACAGCTGTACTGAAGAATAACCATGTTGCTTCCTTATACTTAGGAGAGGTGTTACTAAAAAGGTTCCTCCAGAAGTAATACACCTTTCACTGCGTGTTTCTTGTCTACCTGAAGTATGAACTTCATCCTAGCTTTTCTGCTAGACTCCCTATTTCAGCTGGACAGAAATGCCTACCACAGTCTTCCTCACCACAAGGTCATTGAGACTATCACCCCAACCCCCCAAATTGTTTATAAACACCACCTCAAACCAGTTAGAGACCTATACCAGTCCAATCAGACACCTGTACAAGTAAATACCACTGCTGATGCCTGTGATATTTGTCAATTATTCTGCAAGGTTCTCTCACCTCCCTCCCACCAAACCAAGGCAGACTGAAGAAACACAACTGCAGACAAGAAATAAACATGACAGTTCCATTATTAAGTATGAGGTTGCTACTACAGAAAGTGGTTCTTTGGACTAATTTTGCAGAACATCAGCTTCTGTTATTAAAATTCAAGGAGAGGGGAAATGAAATCTAGTAATTTTATTTCTGTGGTCACTAACACAATAATAGTTTTTGTTTTAAATAAATAACAAATTTTAGCAATAGTTCTGATAAGCAAACAGAACATGAAAATCATAGAATCATAGAATGGTTTAGGTTGGAAGGGACCTTGTCCCTGCCCATGGGCAGGGACACCTTCCACTAGGTGTTTTATATTTCAAAAGATAATAAATATTATGTATCAAGCAGAGTACATACTTTAATTTCAGTAAGCAGAAGAAATAGTGTCCACAGGGAAGGGCATGAACGTCACCTTTCTAGGAATTATACCCTTGAAGAAGGAAGGATGAGCAGCCCTCATTCTCCTGACCACCATTTCAATTAAAAAACTTCAAGAGTTTTAGTTGATCTTGTTTTTTCATCTCAATTGGTCAACTGAAGTAGTGCTTTTAAAATTAAATATTTTAATATATGTAAATGAAAAAAGTATTCTCTCCTAAAAGGAAGTTACTATTTTTACAAGCCATTTGTGCACTTAACTAATGTTTGCTTTTAGTATTTAGTAGGTGTTGGTGTTCGGAAACACAGCAGCTTCAGTGGTCTCTCTCTTGGAAAGCACTAAACATGAATACTTGAATGTACAGAAATATTTTAAATTGGACAGGACTTCTCTTGAAATAGAAAGATTTGAGTCTTATAATAAAACCTAATACCCACAGAATCTTATCATCACAGAGACCACAACAAAAGTTACACATCAAGTCAGAGTTCAAAGGAGGCAACAGACCAGTAATTCATTTAAACTCATATTTACTTTATTAGCACTTGTTTACACCAGGATGTGACCTGCTGCATTTAAGTACTGGATTTCACAATTTCTATCTCTTAGTAAGTTAAATCAAAAAATATTTCCTATTTGATTTCCTACTCTCCTCCCAGGAGGCTGCTGTTCCTCAATCTGCAAATATCCAGACCAGTAGCATGCAGAGAACTGGTAAAACTGAGGGAGGAGAAACTTCCACCAAAAAGTAGCAGAGACAGGCTGTGTTTGCTGTGCTTGCCAGAACAATGCCAAGTGATTTATCACTAGCTAACTGGTAAAAAGATCCAGCTTTTCCTTTTACATATCACTATTTGATAAATAGGGAACTCAAGACAAACTTATCTCCATATACTGGAATGAATAATTACATTTTACTGATTAGTTCTGATCCTAATATTGAAGGCAGAACTTATGATTTAGAGTTGATTTAATACTTAATGAAAGTATTTCATCCTGGCAAACAGAAGCATTAGCTGTGCTGGGGGTTTTGTTGGCAGTGATTACTGAATTTTGTTATATATACACACTGTTGTCAGGGTAACATTAGCTGAGAGTAATTGCAAGAGTTTGCTTATTCATGACTGTGAGGATGTAATCAGAATTTGGGATAGACATTCTACATGCAAATATTTGTATGCATCACTGCCTTTTCTCTCAAGCTCATTTTGCATTATTGTACTTATTCTTGTTTGGAAGAAGGGTGCTCTCCATAAGGCCAGACAACAAAAAAACCCAACAAAACCCCAAAGAACTAATTTTAAGGAGCCAAGTAATGTACGCTCTCAAGAATATAATACAAAACAGTAACAGTTGATGTTTTGATTCATAATGGGAAGTGAAATGCCAACCTTTATTTCTTCATTGAACAGCAGGGTACATATGAAAGACATAATTTTCCACATTCAATTTCTATTCTGATCATATTCTCCTCTTCCACTGATAGCTGGGATTACGATATTTTATTTACACGAAAACATCAATTTGAATAATTTGAAAATACATTTTAAAGCACAGTTACAGGTAAACAGGTTTGTGATTTAGGTTTGAGAGCTGGTGCACCTACACTGCAGTCAATCTGTATTATGCCACCTGATAGAAAATATTTGAAGGCTGTTTCAGAATGACTAAAAGCTGCAGGAAATGCCAGCGGAGATGATCTGACACAGGAGACTGGGCACTCTGCACTGCTACCCCAGGAATGGGTGCACACCAGCCTCTGTCAACATCAGAAGCTTTTGCCAAATTGCCTCTCATTTCTGAAGGCAGGTCAGGGAAGGATGACGGTATTGTCAACATCACCATCAAAAAATAAAAGGTTAACTCTTCCCACCTAGAATGCAATTAAAAATGAGAAGTGTCGAGGTATATTTTACATTTTTACTTTCTGTTCAGATTCTGAATCATTCAATTTATGTCAATAACTTACCATCTGGAATCACACCAGCCAGCACCTTTATATCAGTGGGCAAAAGACTACCCGCTGGGTTTATGATAACTACTGCTTCAGTGGTGGAATTATCCGATGCCTGTAATTTGAGGACTCCTCCATATTTTGTTAGGCAGTGCAAGTTTCCAGAAAGTCACAAAAATCACTCAGCTGAAGCTGCCAAATGTTCAAGAACATCTGATGTTTTGTATCATTGGCAGCTCCAAGTTTTAAATAAATGTGACAACTGCAAGCAAACAATACACAGACTCACAATTCAGGTTGAAAGGGACTACCTGGTCTCTAATCCAACCTCCTGCTCAAATCACTGTCAATACTGATTTCAGACCAGGTTACTCAGAGTTCTGCCTGGTCAGGTTTCAAAAACTTCCAAGGATGGAGACTCCATGGGCTCTTGGAGAACCTTGCTCATATACTGGACTGCCTTACACCAAGTAGTTTCACAGTTCGGAACCGATCCTGGAAGTGATTTGAGGTTTAAGTCATTACATATGATAACAAACTGAGGTAGATCTACCCTGAAGGTACGTCCAAACTGCCTGGTCAGATAGAAATTCATCTGCCACCACAGTCCCTTTATCTACTCATCCCCTTTACAAAACATTGTGGTAGGCAACTATGTGAATTGCAAAAGATTAATGTCAGGGAAACAAGAAAATGACACAGATAACTGTCTGTGGAGCCACACTCCCACCAGGCAGATACAATATTTTATTTAAGTTGTTTTCTTTGGAGAAAGAACATGAAAGAGCAGCAAGTTTTACCATTTCCCTCAACCATCCCTCTTAACTTACATTCTAGAAATCAAGTAACTTATTTGCCCTCTGTGCACCCTTTTCAAAGAAACAGCATTCCTATGATATTGCTACTAAAACAGAAGGCTGGCAGGTTTAACAAGTTAGTGCTTGTATACACATCTTGGAAGATACTCACACCCAGGTAGCCCCAACCTGCTCACTAGGGTGATAAATACCTGTTACAACCCACACTTGAGTTTTAAAGAAGTATAATCGCCTTGCTACCCAATTGTGAAATTTTCCCTGTACTTTAAAAATGTAATTTTTTTTATTCTTCCATCTTTTGCTGACTTCAGTTTTAATTTTTCCAAATATAGACCCTTGCCTCCCTTTTCCTGTGCTGCCTGTTTCCTCTTACTGTCAACCCATGTGAAAGCTTTCCTTCAATCTGGTTTCCTAAGGAAATAAGGTATGTGTGATCCCACTGTTGGGCAGTCTGAGGCCATTCCTCCCACCCACTATCTTTTGATCCCAGTGAACACCCTTCCACTTTATCAAATTTCACTGAAGTTATCTGAAGATACCAAGTTGCTACAAGTTTTATTAAAAAAACGGCAGCGACTAGAAGACACCCACAGTATCACCTCCACTAAGGGAAAGGCTGCATCAGGAATACAGCGGTCACCCGGCAGCCAGCACACACCAAGGTGCAAAGCATCCGTGGTCATGCAGGGACAGGGGAGCAACACAACACAGTAGAGGGAAGAAAGGAAGAGTGCAGCAGAAAAGGGAAGGTAGTACAGTGGGAAGGGCAGGGGGTTATTCCACTGAACCTAGTAAAGGAGGTAGATACAAATTCTACAGGGTTCAAACTTCACCAAAGTTCTGCTGTTTACAAGCCAAAGGTGACACATTCTGTGTTCTCTGACACATTTTCTGCTTGCCCTCCCTCCTGTTTTTATGACATACATACACACACTTCCATTACTCTGTCTGCCTCTTGCTCAATGATCCGATTCTTCGTCATTCATCAACATCCATTAGACCAGTGCAGTGGTGCAAGACTTTGGTTATCACTACAATGACACAAACTCCACAACCTGGTTACCTCTTGCAAAGTGCCTACAGCCCTTGCAGAACAGCCTCCTGATACGACACTGCTTCACACACTGTTAGAGTCCTCTTTATGCCCCGAGCAAGGGGCCATCCAGTTTTACAGTGCCTGGATACTCAGTATTTCCTAATTTTAAGATGTTCTCTTCTAACAGCATTTATCGGAACTAAAATGACAGTAGAAACAGACACTAACACAACAGCAAGAAAGTCTGAGTCTTCTTAAGGCTGATTTTAAAGACAGTGAGTGGTAGCTAATTATTAAATATCATATTTTTCTTTATTTGGTATCCAAATACTTAAAAAATGCTCAAGCTCTTCTGAAGAACTATTGCACAGAGGTATCCATTTGCAGCCATGATTATGGATTTGTTTATTTTATAAAAGCTTTCTGGCATATGTGAAAGTGTCTGACCACTTTCAATCAGATACCTTGCTGACACTTAACAGAACTATGAATTGGGACAAGATTTGGATTAGATAATTACATGCAAACCCCTCAAAAATTTAAAAGGATAAAAAGATAATTAGTTTTAGGCATAAACCAAGACTGAGTGCTCATAGCTTCTGCATTTGCTCTGTAAGTGGCTTTATCAATTACAGAAGAACTGACTGTAGTATTTAGAATTTGTACACTAGTCTGTGATAACTGCATGAAAAATTTAATCACCAAGCTAAAGGGTAATGGCACTGGGAAACGCTTTGAAGAAAAATATTGAGTAGTAGTTCTGATGTTGATCCTATTAGTGCTGCTAAATTTGCCAGCAGAAGAGCAAGGCATTTGCCTTGAAACATCATCTGTGTTCACTGCTACTCTTTTTGTGTGGCAAGCCCCAAGTGCAAGAGCCATACAGAAGGACTCAATCAGCAGCAACATGCCAGCTTGCTGATGAATGTTACCACAAACACTTAATAGCTGGCTATCTGCCTGACTAGCCCATTCACTGCTTTTCATGCTTACAATGAAAGGACACCAAAGATAATACGCAAGGTTTGAACAGAGTAGAAGAGAGGAACACACAGATGGTTCCCAATAGTCTAAGTGACAAAACATGTTGCCAGTTTAATCAAAGCCACCGCATGTGTCCTTGAGAACTAAACAGCAACAGTGTTCTAGCAGGTGAGAGGAAGTAAGTGCTGGCTTACATACCCAAAAAAACCAACAAATGACTATTTGCTGTACTCATATATATGCAAGACCTTAGTTTACCAAAAGAAAAATAATGGTCAGGTAAAATAAAAACAACATGTCAATCAGACCTAAAGGTAATGGCATATCCCAATACTACAAGGGATGCAAGTACAAGGAGAAGAACCTCATATCGAACAGAGGACGAAGCTCAGTGACCAATTTCTCATCTTACTGTTGTGTTACTGTCATGGAATGATTCAAATTTAGGGAAATATTACTTGGTCTCTAGAAGCAATTCAGGCAGGATTTGTATTTTCTTCTTTTTTTTTTTTCCCCCTCCAAACATTGGAGTTGATCTTGGAAGATGGAACTATTAGTACTAAGACTGAAGAAAAACATGACTGTGAATAGCATTTTGTTTGGGAAAGCCAGAAGTGACTTACTATCCACACAAACCCGGTGAAGCTTCACAACATGTAGCATTTCAGATACAGCAGGAAAAAAGACTGAACAGTGAACAAGAAAACCTGCACCTTTGGGAGTGCTCATTGGGGCATTTCAGAAAATATTCAGCAGCTTGAAATGAAGTTCTAGCCAAACTTTCACAGGAGAATGAAGAAAGCTCCCAGAGAAATTATGTTCCTGACTGCACTTTGTAGTCCAGTTTTTCATACTTCTTTCCAACTTCTCACATTTGTTTGGGAGAGGGAAAGCTAATATGCCTCTCTAACCTTTCCCTAGGGTTTCCAGCTCCTTCAGCAGACTATGCACCAAACATGGATTCATTGGTGGTTCATCAGCCTCTTCAGCCTTAGAGCCTTCACTGACTAACCTACCGAGCAGAAGCTCAGCCTCTGCAAGTTGTCACTCTCTGAAGAGATTGAAACAAATGTATCTTGCTTCTACTCAAATTTTTTAAGATTTACAAAGGTGGTACTTTCCTTCCTCCTAAGCCTTGCTAAAAAATGCAAAGAAAATATTACTATTCCATAATAAAGAAACTTTTCCACTCTTGTATAACTGTTGATACCAAATGCCTTCATAGGCTTCATCTTCAGTCCTTTTACTTTCCTCAAAATGATCATACCCAGCCCGGAAGACACATGTACATCAATCCTATACAGGCTCTTTTGAATTATACATTTTCCTTGGAACAGCCTGACATTCCAGACATTTCAGACAACTGAATAGGGAGCTACATGACCACTTTAATTCATAAAGGAAATTCATTCTGCTGCTGAAAGAGTTTTTCTTTGTTCCTTCCTACCACACTCCACTCTATCGTTTGGATCAACATTAGCATTCATGTGTACGTCAAACCAGGAAACATCTCCAGACGAAAGCTGACTTGTCTGTCCCATTCCATCTCATCCCACCAAACCATTCGCCCAGTGGGACTCAGATACACCTGCAACGTTGGCACCCCAGTCCAATGCAGGGAGAAGGACAAGAGTGGAGAAGGGCAAAATGGCTTTTGGAATTGATGTGAATCTGGTTTGGACTGCAGCAAGCATGGAAGTGCTAGTCCAGAGCCTGTTTCTAGGAAACCTGTACCAAATTAGCACAGGATCTTCCAAGATACATGTCAAAACATTGTAAGAAATGGATGTGACACGCCACAGAATGCAATCTCTGTTTAATATAGCTTTATCCATGCCTTAGTTTTTCTGTACTCCTAGTTCAGGGCCAGATTTTGCAGGTGTTGGAGAGGCCATTTAAGCCACAGCAAATGGTAATCGCATATTGAAGCACATCCGTAATGGAAAAATTGTTTCAGGGTTTTACATGAATCACTAGTTCCAAACAGTAAAATTTCAATGATTCCATTTCTTTTATTCCATAACAACATTGTAAATATTGCTAAAATCCACTTATTTTACTGCATGATGAATAATCTTAAAAAGATAGTTAATTATTTTTTTGTAGAATAGTTTGAGAATTATGACTGCTCAGAAAAAGAACTTTGATATCATCACTTATTTTTCAGATGGTTTCAAAGCAGAGATTAAGAAAATCTCAAATTTGAGCTCACCCAAATTTCAACAACATAGGATGAAACTAAATTTCATCAGACCTAGCACCTCTTGCACACCCTGCTAAGAAATAAAATAACTCCAATCTGATGACCACACTGTGCTGATATAAGCTTACATGCGCTTACATGCACTTACATTAATTAAGCCACCACTTACATCATCAATGTATGAGCAAAGTTCTAGTTTCTGACTGCATGCTTTATTTCACTTTAGAAGTAAAACTTAGCAAAAAAGTAGCATCAATTACTTACAGTGAATGCACATCTTTTTTTTTTTGCTCCAGATATATGCAAGATGTTCTCGCAAGTGACTATAAACTTAATGCATGCAAAATGTAACAGAACAATTTATACTTTACACTGGTGCCGTATTTACCACATGCCAACTCCTTTATTTTAGAGGTTAGAGGTTTCTATGAAGTTCTTTTAGCCAAAGCACTCTACAGAAATGCACTTAGGAGTGACAGGAATGAATCCACATAATGAGGTATCCCTTTTAGTTTAATGACACAACCATAGTGGATTGCTGCAACCAGAGGGGCAGTTCCAGAGATCGCTCTCTTCCTTGTATCAGCTCCAACAAATTCAGCTGGTCTCACCTCACTGACCTGATTCTACTCACGAAACCAGCGGGATCCTGAGACACACAACACAACTATCATCCTGTAATTTAACAAATTGAATCATCATTGCTGAAGGGTCGTGAGAGGCTGCTGTGCCAGCACAAGCAAGAAGGGTAAAGGAGGACAGCTGTTCTTCAGAGGTCACTGTCCCAAGTGGCACAGGGTGTGATAAACTGCCCACACATCAGCCTTTGCTGCCGTCCAGTTGCTGCAGAGGTGGCCTGCCTTGGTGCTAACACCCATGGAAAGCTGGATCAGGGAGCAGAGACAAACAACAATTACCTTTTTCCTGATACTTCAGTTCCCAACCATATCAACACCACAAACTAGGAAACATAAGGCTAAGGATCAGCTTACAGTGCTACAGAACTGCATCTGACTTTTATTTTTTTGATGGCTCAAGGCTGCAACACTACACATATAAACACCCTGTTTTTCAATTTCAAGAGTTCAAGTAGCAGCAGCAGCTACTGTAAGTACAGGTGTGGCACATCTTTCTCTTCACTTCCTTCTAAATGGCAGTGTAGAGGAGGACATTTTCTCAGACATTACTCACCCTGTTTCAAAAGTTGCCTGGAGCTTGAGAGATAATTAAAAGGTCACTGAAAGTCATATTTTTGCCATAGGAAAAGGCCACGAAGACATGCGACAACAATTATTGTAACCAGGCATTAGAATATTTGGAGTAGCTCAAGTTACTCTGAAGGAGAGAAGAGGGGGATTGTCTTTAATCCTGCAGAGAATACTAACAAGTCCCATGCTAAGATTTGCTACACATTATAGTGGATGGCTCAGAGTGGTTTTTTTATTATTATAAATACTCTCACTCAGTTCTCTCTCTAGACCAGGAAATCTAGAGCCAAGGCCATTCTGTCTCAGTCTACTAATTCCAATGTCACCAGCTGGGAGCAAGGAAGTGGAAGACCATTTACAGCAGCACTATTTTCACGGACTCCAGGTGCTAAAGGTCACTACCAACAAAACTCAGGGCAAACATTAAGAGCATGGCCAGCCACCTGTAACAGCAAAATCATTGGGGTTTGGGTCATTCAGAAGGTAAGCGCAGCTCCAGAGGGCATGTCAGGATGTTTCCTAACACTTACTGCTCAGACAGGATATAAAAAGCGTAGAAAGGAAAGAGAAATACATCTCTCAGCCTTCCAAGATGTGATGAAAACTTTATCCAGATAAGGCAACATGCTTCTAATTTCACTTTGCAACTTTTCCCTAATGTCTGACACTGACATAGCATAATTCACAATTTGTCTATCCCCAGGCTTTTCATATACTACAGTTAAAATTTAAAATGGGTAAGGAAGGTCTAAATTTTTACCACATGGAGGAAGGGGAGAATCTACTGGAAAACTATGAGGACATCCTAAACTTGGCCTTAGATACAGATTTCTAAAAATGGAGTCAAATTGTATGGTACATGGATCATTAGCAGTACAGAATTTTTTATAAGTAGTAATGGCTCAAAAAAACCCACCCCCAAATAAAAAATTCCCCAAATGTCATTATTAGGAAATAAACCAAGAAGCCTGCAGAATACTGTTTTAGAATATTGCCCATTCCAGCTATCAGTTTGCTAGCATCAACTAATTAGTCTGAAGTTTCAGACTGACCAAGATCATAACGCCTGCTATTACATAAAGAAAAAAAAGCCATTTAAATCTTGCCTGGAAGCAGGGTTTGGTTTTTTAACACACAATGAATAGCCCTGAAAGAAAACATTTTGGATAAATGATAATTTAGAATATTAGATACATGACAGTTTATACGTTTGAATTTTTAAACTGTCCTTTAAATCAAAAAGTCGTCCTTAGGGAAGTCAAATCCTGGAACAGTTAGGAGTGAATTTTTAAAATCTAACTGATTTACAGCATGACTAAACAGCTTTAACATCACATATATATGCAAACCATACGGAACAAGAATCTAAAAATAGAACACCATGCCTTTTCCTAGAGACATTTCCAAGTTTCCAAGCATTATAAATTCAGCTTTCTCTAGTACAGGCAGGATGAAGTTCTTCCTTCTTCTCTCCCCCTCATTCTGCATTTTTATCATGCTTTCCTATCCAAATTTTTGCTAATTTATGTACAGTACACTGAATAAGCTCTTTCCCCTTATCTCAGTATTTTGTGTATCAAAGAACAGTTTTGGTTTTGATTTTGTTTAGTATTTATAGCCTGTCTTTTCCTAACATCTTTGCTGTGATATCTTTTCAATTCTTAAATCCAGTTTCTGGATCATGATTTTAGAAAAGCTCTCAACAGACTGCCAGCCCACATGATGTGCTGTCTAATGGACATGCTTCTAGGCATTCCCAAACCTCTTGTAGGCTCCCAGAAGCTTGTATCCTCCACACTAACATTCCAATGCAGAACATACCTCCCATTACTGCACACTCCAGCATGATCAGCAGCAGTCCAAGATCCCTGGGTTCTAGCTTCTCCCTCCTTCTTGCCTTATATTCTTAAAGCCAGTAAGAAACAAAACTGTTCAATCACTACCCTCACAGTTGTAGATATCACGTCTCACCTTTACGTCTTGCTCCTCAGTTTTTCAAGGTAGGCATATCAAGTGAGGATCATCCCAACAAGTTTTTATATCAGATGAAGTATCAGATAGAACATTCTGCTTTTAAGCTTGTCATTTTAAACACAACTTTTCAGTTTTGTACACTCCTGTTTACTTAAATTTAGGTGTAAGATTATCCACATGCCATCTGTGTTTAATAAGCACCACATCCATAATCCTTTTGCCCTAAGATTTATTTCCACACATTTAGGCGGACAGTTCCTTTTCTTTACTCATCTACAGCCCATCTAGACAGGTGTGTTGATTTCAAAACAAAGTCAATTACTAGGGCATTTAGAACAAGCTTGTAGTACCCTGGCAATCTCAAATCTTCATCTGTACCTCAGGCTCCATTCTTTTGGCTTCCAACCTTTTTCTTTACTCATACTTGGAAATAACAACCAAACATTTGGAAGCTCCAATGCAACACCAGGGTGAGCAGCTGCATGCCAGTACAGATGCAGCTGGAAAACCCTACCAGTATAGAGGTGCTTTTACGGCTTTTCATTTCCAGAGTACGAACCAGTGAAGATGCATTAACTTCCTTCCACAAATCTTCTGACATAGTACTCGGCCTCTGAGGAGACCATGAGAAGAAGAGGTGACCACAAGCAGAAGAATGAGGAATTTCAGTCAATCCTCAAAATACTTTAACCTACTTCAATGCAACTGGAAACTCTGCAAAGTAGTATAGACATTGAGTCAGTATTTACAAAGAGGAAAGCCAAACAGTTGTCTTTCTACCTCCTTATGCATCATTTTAGCTATACCCCATTCCCTTCTTTTTCCCCACATAGAATTTAATATTTTCCTTTACTAATTTGTCTCCAGTGTCATCTAAGTAAACCTTGGCTACTTTGCCCATTCTGTGACTCTTTTAGCTCTTAAGTAATATTTTCCAATTGCATCGACTCACTTTAAAAAAAAAAAACGTCAGTCCCAAACCACAGTTTATAAAGACTGTCAAACTTTTCATCCTTGATAATGTAGTTCAGACAAGCTAGTTTCTTTTTTGGTGCTAGCTGAGGCTATGTAATCCTTTTCTTCCATAAACTTCTTTGGGATTCTCTAACGGAAAAGTCTGGAAGAGATGTAATCTCTAATTTTTTGCTTTACTTTATAATGTCTTAAGATAATATATATGCCAATCAGGTCATCTTTTTTTTCAAATATCATGAAAAGGTTGCTCAGGGTTGCTTGATAAATAACATATCATTCCACCTTTGGGTTGCCACTGTGAATCCAGCAAGGACATGAATATTACCAAAAATGTTTTTAATCTCTTGGTAGTTTCATGGTCTTTGAAGTAACATACAAGTTTCAATCTGGTTCTTATGGGCAGGTACAGACACAACACAAGTTTGTGGCAGTGGTCTGCAAGACAGAGATACCATGCAGCACAGAGGGGAAAGAAGACTGTGCTTATAAACTTGCATTTTTGTTGATCAAATTGTCTGTAAAGGAGTTTAAGTCTTGAAGACTATTCTTCTGGCAACTGTCCTAATGTTTATACCTTAACAGCAACAAAATTTCAGTTTTATAATAATTTCAGGAAGCTTAACTCTTGTTTCCTATGTAATTTGAATTTTAAAACTAAGTCCATAGCAGCATCATTAAAAAAAAATAATCCAGGACCATAAAAATCTTTAAAAAGAAGTAGCAGGAACAGTCATGTGTTAAACTATTCCACTTTATTATCTGCATGAGCAGCAAGTGTCACTTTGTCACTGTTTCTATTACTGTGCTCAGACTGCACCAGTAGTTACTCTTACACAGGAACAAAAATGCACCTAATTATTCTAAGAAATTTTACAATAGCAGAGTAGCTTGTGCAACTGCTGGCAAAAATTCGCCCCTGACTGAATGTTCTGCTGCATTTTAAAGGAAGGAAAGAAGCCAGAAGCATTCACAACTATATTATATGAACCCAAAATTTAAGAAATTATTCTTTACTGAAGATCCACTCTATGAGAAAGGCATTTTCAAAGAACCAAGAAGTCAACCCGAAGTCTCATCTTTCTTACATATTTGAATAGATCAAAACACCCAAGTCTAGTAAGAAACTTTATCTCATACGAAAAGTTTTTTTTGAGTGCCATCAGTTCCACTGCTCCTTCAAAATCTTCCTTTACAGACATTTTGGTAAATAAACTCAACTTAAAAGTTTTCCTTAAAGTACAAGAACTTCCAGAAGCACAGGTAAAGACATCTGGCCTAACCAATGTTTGTAGTATATTGATCAATATTTAGGACTTCAAATGATCTCTTTCCCACTCCTTTCTAACTCATGTACCTGCTTCTTTTTTATTCCAAGACTACAAGTTTTAAATCAAGTACTATGACTCCTCAACAATCTATTTCTGGATAAGTGTTAAAAGATTACAAGCTGACAGTGTTGATTTCCTCTTCCACAAATTGTTATGCACACCTAAAATTATTTCCCTGCCAATTATTTTTTTTTAATTTTTTTTAAACAAAAAATTATAACTAGCAGTTTCCACCCAAGTCTCAGAAAATGGAGAGGACAGGTTCTTAAGTGTTATATGGGACATGAAGGGGGAGGAAGAGATGAGGGCAAGGAGATTGAAGTAAGAAGTAGGTCTTGCCCATGCTTTCCTCTTGCAGAAAGATAATCCATTATCTTTCACCAGCTGTCACCCATTTCAGAGCTCCCCACAGAGCTCTGAAGGTAAATTACTGGAGCACATTTTCCAGTAAAGTCTCTGTATTATTTATTCTGTAGCTATCAAGCATACACTTGAAGAAAGAGCTATCATTACCAATGTGCAAAATGACATATTACAGCCATTGACACAAAAGATCATTGCTGCAATGTGTGCACAAACGTGTATTGCTTTTTTAAAGACATCACTGCAAAGTGCCTTCTCTAAATACAAATAGGAAATGAAAAGGGAAGAGTCTGAACTAAATGAAAGAGGAAATTAAGGACATGAGAGGAGGAGAATGATTTCTCAGTAGTTTTAACCAGCAAGACTCAGTCCAAAAAAAAGAAGTTATTGCCATTATTTTACTATCTGCTTTTTCTTCCAAGGTACCTGCAAGCGTGCATGTACCAGAGCACCTGAAACAACCACAGAACACTTTGAAAAAAGTTTCTTCTGAAAAACTAACACACATTATAAACTGCTCGCAGACACAGTCCTTGCCCCAGAAGGGCAGTGGACCATTACATTATATGGTACTGTCAATTAATGCCTTTATGACACAGCTGACAGTATATGTTCTCTGAGAAGGATGTCTACCAGACTTCCAGGCATTTAGGAATGTAAGAATTTTGAAGAATCTTATTATTTTCCAAGGAGTTTGCTGGAAGCAACACACTCAAAGACATAAATTCATTGTATGGAAAGTCAAATGGCACTTAGGATACCCTATGGGCACGACACACCACTAATAAAGGATTTAGTTCTTGGGTTTTGCCCTATTTATACATTGCTATCCTCATCACTGATAGCACTTCCTGTGCCATTTTCCATATATCAATATGATTTTGAAACACTGAATTTGTTGCGCACTTTGGTTAGCTCACTGTGCTATCATCAGTAAAGAACATCAGCATTAAAACCATGTTGCAAGTCCAACTTCAGGTAGGTCATAAAGCTCTTATTCTACAGAGGAAGCAAAAAACCCCAGCTACTATCTCCCATTAGATCTTTAGAACTATGAGGAAGATTTGTTTCACCCTGTTGATAGCAACCGCTTAGCCAGACTTCTTATAATGTCAGATCTAAGGATATTAGGAACTCTACTAAATAGAGATCCCTTTGGGATATGAGAACATACATCTAGAAGAACAGCTTAACCTGTGTTTTTCATAAAGGATGATTCAGGCTCGCAGTCATGCAGGGATTTCAGGCTCTTCTGACACCTCCATGGAACAATGCTTTAAAATACTTCAACTGCTATCAAGGCTAACAACCAGACATAAGGAAACCACACTTCAGAAAAAGCACTAGACATAAAACATAGGTTCAAAGTTCTTAAAACTTGTTCTGGCAATTCTCTGCTAGGAACAAGGAAACTGGTGCTTTCTTTAAATACATGGCAGAACAACATGAAAAAAATTGTTTCCCGTCACTTACAAGCTCAGTTACAAGTTTGTCGATACTTACATTCAGACTGTGGTAACCACCGAAGATTATCAAAAATTAATAGTAAATTTACACAAGTTGTGTGAACTTCTTCATCTACTACAAGAAGAAGATTCTATTTCACATATTTCTTTCTATTTTGAGAAGTATGAAGAACAACTGTTTTCTGTTAGAGCAGCCATGATGTAAAATGCATTTGTGAACACAGGAAAAAATATTATACTGAACCACACAGTAAATTTAGGTTGGCAGGGACCTCTGGAGATCAGAGTCCACCCTCCTACTCAAAGCTGAGATAACATCAAAATTCAATCAGGTGACACAAGGCCTGTCCAGCTGAGGTTTATCCCTTAGGATGGAGAGACTATCACCTTTCTGGGAGACTCTTCCAGTGCCAGACCACCCTCATAAGGAGTACTTTGTCCCCCTGACTATTTGAATAGTCAGAATCCTCCTTGCCATAGCCTGTGTCCACTGTATCTCCTTTTTGGCAGTGCACCCAGGAAGCATCTGCCTGTGTGTCCTCCCTAACCACACATCTGGCAGTTGAGGATCATGATCAGCCCTTCTCCAGGCTGACCAGCCCCAGATATCTCAGGCCTTTCTTGCATATCTTGTACTTCAGGCCTCCAACCACATCAGTGGTTTACTGCCAGACTCTCTTCAGTTCCCCAGTGGTTTTTCTGTACTGGGAAGCCCAGAAATAGACAAAGTACCCCAGAAATGGCCTCAGAAGTGCTGCAAAGGGACAAATAACCACTTCCCTCAGCCTGCTGGCTACAGTCTCGCAGATGCAGCCCTCTACACAGGCAGCTTCTGTTTCTACAATGATGCACCACTGACTTGTCCAACTAATTGTTTATCAGGATTCTCAAATCTTTTTCTGCAAGGCTGTTTTCTAGTTGGTCATTCCCCAGCTTTTACAGCAAGACTTCACACTTGTCATGCTGAACTCTGTGAGGTTTCACAGTGTGAAGGAAGCATAATGCTGGTATGCAAAAGGTGAAGGACAGAATGTAAGGTCTGCTATCCCCACCCTCAACAAGTGCCCAAAACCGTAAACACAATCTTTACAATGTTTAATACTACCCACAAGAACAGGAAGGTTATACCCAGACAACCTATAGCTCCAATTCTTTTGTGATCAACCAGGGTACTTCTGCTCCTGGCCTGAGTCACTCATATCCATGCATACCTTTAATGTTGAGGAAAATTACTGAAAGCCCTTTCCTAAGGGCAGTAAAAGCTTCTCCATCACCGAATTTTAATTTTTTTATTTAAACTTCTCCCCCTTCCCACCTTCTCAAAAGTCTTTTATCTTTACAATTCACATCAGACAGAGTCAACTTCAGGATTCACAAGGATTGATTATTTCTAGCCATGGATGTAGACCTGCCTGGGTCAAGCCTGACCAGTACAGCCCTGTTCACAGAGCACTACATCCAATCCAGTAAATCCTGCTGGCCCACAATATCACAAACACAGCGATAACCACAGTTCAGTTGCCTTAATAACCAGTAAATATTTCTAAGGGCAAGATAAAGACAGTGCATGGGCCTGATACAGCCTCCAGTTAGGCATCCTCACTGTATGTTGTCCTGTGTTATCTGGAGTATCAGGCCAGCAGGACCACAGTTTAAAAACAATTGTGTGTATATTGTCATTATTCCCAACTTAAATATAAACTGTTCAGGAAACCAAAGGCTGAACTTACTGGTAATGGAAATCTTCAGTTACATAACAGAGTAATTTAACACAGTCAAACTTAACTCCTCTCAGCAGCAATATGTTACCACATGACTAAGGCATATTACTACAACTAGTTAAAGCTGGTCTGGAAAGAAAATGTTTTTGCTTCTTCCCTACGATACAACTCATCTGCAACTTCTCAGAAGTCTGCTCTGAAAGATGAAGTGTTGCGAGTTTAAGAAAAATACCATATTACCCTTAAAAGGCAGAAAGGTTAAATACCACAGACTCCAGCCTTCTCTCTGCACTATAACCCAACATGTAGCAATTACCAGCTCCATTAGGACGTTTAGATCACTTTTAGCCTCTTGTACATGTAAAACTTTTCTTCTCACAGCCTCCTGTAGGACGTCACATAGGGTGAGGTTCTGAATCATAATAATGTAGTTTCCTTTAGGGTAACTTGAGAGCATTGCAAGACAACAAAGCCGCCCTAAAAGGAACCACTGATAGCAAGAGCACAGCGACATCCCCTCCTTTGCTTAAAGAACATACTAACTAAAAAGAAAGAAAAAGTGGCCAGATATTACATTGCCATTTCTCACAGACATAACGCAAACACTCAGACACAGAAACCTAATTTTAAAATTTTAATTTATTAATATCATTAACATTAATAATATTATATATACAATGTTATTATTATTTTAAAATTTAAATCCTAATTTAAATTTTTCAATAGAAACTTCTTACTTAACTACACCTATAGCTATAGGAAAAACACATTTGCTACTCTCCTTTATATCCAGAGTCCAAGAACGGACAGAAGCCTGCAGAACAAAGCCTGCAGTGCCTGCACACTGGGCATCCATCTCTCAGGGCTAACGAGAGACAAGGAGGGCCCAGACATCCAGCCATTATACACAGAAATGGGGGTGGAAGGAACGACACAGGATGACCTAACTAATCCTATCAGAAGAAAGAGCTAAATTTAAAGACTAAACATGCATCTTAAAAAGCAAACCTTTGGGAGCATATTTCAAAATGATATAATAGGATCTTCATGCCTGAAGCCACCCTCCTGCTGTTTCTACTCTGCCTTAATTACAGTAAAATAGAAAGACACTGAGAACACTCACAGCTTTCCTCATTGATAATCCAAGTCACACGGGCAGCAATAAAGCCAACAGCAACACAGAAAAGCTCCATGAAGAAGCCAACTTTTGAGGAAGGATATGCAAAATGAAGATCATAGAAGTCATGTAACTGCAGCAGAAATCCAAAGGTGTGCAAGGCAATGGAAACATCCCCATCCACCCCCAAGGTACATACGGATCTCTTGAAGAGGCAGAGGGGGAACCAGGGACAGAAGAATTTCTCAAGAGTGGGAAAAAGGTTTCAGATGCCCCACCAGTATTACCATGCAATTACTAGAAAACTTGTCCTTCCTCAGATGAGGACAGAGATTTTATCTATTCAGGAAAGGCACACAGTTTAACTCTTAGGCTAAGGGACCATTACTAGCAGGGAAATCATAACATACAACACCCCTCATACTTCTGCAGTGGTCGCTATGTTTTGGGTAAAGTTATACCGCCTATAAAAAGAATGAATCCACAACCCACGAACTACATAGTCCGAAATAAAAGTACAATATTGCCAGAAAAAGAGTGGTTTAAGACTTCTTTAAGACTGACTTCCCCATATCTACCTAAGTGAATTTAAAACATGTGTCATCTTACTTGTTACTTTATCTTTCACCTAATTGTTTAATGACAATTAGAATAATATAACCCAGGTTTAAGATGAATTAAAAATCCAGACAGAATTTTGTACAGACTCTTCTAAAACCCTAAGCATGCACATCTTGCTAAACTGGCACAAACACATTTGAAATAGGACTTCACAAAGTTTATCCGTGTTTATTTTTATGTTGGAGAAAAATTATAAATGGTGAAAAGAATTTGGAATTTGTGCTGCTTCTGATCTTTTCTCTTCTTGGCCTTTTGCAGAAAGGCAGCTATACGTATTCAGCTCTCAATGGCATTGCACTTAAGCAAATTAAGAACTATATCTCAGCCTTCATTAATGCACATCTGCTTAATAAATTCCATTAATTTTCAATGATTCAGTACTTGGTGAAGGCACCCCACCAGTTTCCAAAGCTCAGATTCCCTCATAGAGGTCTCAGGTAGGGTGTCCGAAGATACTAATCACATTTGAAGCTTTAGGCCATGGTTAAGTAATAACAGGTTTCAGTGTTAAGACCCTGATGACATGAATGATAGAAATTAAGATCTCAGGCACTTCAGGATGCCTAAGGCCTCAGCTGGAAATGATGGATGCACACACTTAATCTGAATGCACTCTAAGTATATCTACAGACATGATTACTGAGGCCTATGCAAAATCAGGGCTTAAGAAAACAGCGTGTAGTTTCCTATTGAAGAAAGCTACATTCATTATAGTGAACAAGATCTTTATAAATGAAAGCTTGCATTCTGGCAATCTGCATACGCTGATGAGAAAAATAGGGTGGAAGATTTTAGTGTTAAGAGATAGCTGAAATGAACAGATCACAGTAAACCACAGAGCAAATGACGAAAATCCTTAGAAATGGAGAAGCTTTTTAAAATTAAATCTCTTTTCTTAAAAAAAAAAATAATTAAAAAAACAAAAACCACCACAAAACCTAGAGCCTCGCTGAGATATATTACTGAGCACGATACAAGCCCTTTGGTAACTACATCGAGAATACATTGGAATTCTCAAGTGTACCTTATGAAAGACTAGGAAATTAATCTCAGCTCTGTTTAAGGCATTATCAAAGGCAACAATACAGCAAAAAGCTTTAGCAAGCCACTTCTATTTTTCTAAAAAGTTGGTTTATGGTCCATCATCCTACTAATCTTTTCAGACTTGGGTAATGAAAAAGATGAACCCATAAAACTTTTCCTAATCCTATTCTGTTAACAGCTCAGATAAATTTGCAATTGTTAAGGTAAGTATTATAATTCTTCCTTTTTGTAATACCCATCTAAAACCAGCTGGTATTAATTGCTTCAAATTACATGCAAAGGATAAAATATAATTTTTATAAATACAAAGAACCTGTAGTTTAATATTCCCAACTAATCTCAACTACAGATCAACATTTTTAAAATCTGAAACATTAATATAGAACCATAAAGTAAAAGCAACTTGCTAAAAATAGCTAATGAAACAAGTCTCCTTAGTTCAGATTTACCCAGTTAAAATCATTTGTTCTAGTAGGTGTGGAAGAAACTGACTCACTCCCACATGTGAATTGTTTGCAAAAATAGGTTAGTTCAACTTAATTTGATTTAAAAAGTTCATTGTACTGGATCAGTTGACTAAACCGACTTCCAAGACATCTCACTGGTAATGCATAACTCTGCCAACCATGAAAGTTTTAAGGATGTAAATTAAATAAATTTTTTTGCAAAATATTATATCTTAATATATGTGAAAAATCAATATGAAAATAAGAGTGAAACAAGTCAAAAAATCATTAGATTTATGGATGCTTATGAAACCTTATTTCTGCATTCTATACCTTATCATGTACCATCAGTGAGAAACTCCTAGCTGCACACATTTTTCCTATGCGAAGACAAATTTATCCATGACTTACTTATCCTCTTCTGAGTTTTCATAGATAAACAAAATTAAAATGCAAAATATAGATCACAGCCTTTAACATAGCACACAATTCCTCAAGCCCTCAGTAAAGACCTCCGCTATTTATTAGTACCTTTATCCACAGAAAAGTGATACTGACTTCCTTCTATGGGACAAAAGACAAGCTTCACCCAGGAGTCTGTCACTTTAACAGCACATGCCTATGGATCTCTCATCTTCCAGACCACATTACTTTCCCACTACTAAAACATGACTGCACCATTCAGTGCAATGTTTCACTGCATAAAGTTTTACAGAAAAAGTCATTAAAAGATATTGCCGCGTTCTAAAAATAACAGATTAAAACAGATGTCCTGTAAAGTAGTCCATCATCACAGAGCAGCAGGGTTTGAACGTCATGCCCTCAGGTCATTAGCCCAGCCTACAATGCTGTCAAAGATAACATGGCAGCTTGGGCTACTTCAACATGAATTAATCCTAACATACATTTTTTAAAAGAACAAAACCAGTTTAAAGCAGAGAACTTGGGGAACTGGGATTTGGCGGCCATGCTCACACTAAGACTTCATTAGCAAAGGTGATCCAAGCTATGGTGTGCCATATCTGACCACAGGAAAGGGTTCCAGCTCATCCACACTGCACAAAGAAACTGTAGTGATCACCACCACTCGCCTTCCCAGAACCTCTGAAAGGCACCTGCACCTGTACGCTGCCCTAGTGGGCCCTCAATCCACCCTCCTGCTATATCTTCAGTATAAGAGATAATAACAGGCTTTGCTGGATAGAGGATGGAAGTAGAGGAAATTTAGCCAAAATCTGAAATTCAGTTGTCTTGTTCATCAGCTGTCTTCATTATCTAACCACAGTCATTTCACACTCGTGCCCAACAGGCTTATCACTCACTGCACAGCTTTTGCCTGCACAGAGAAGGACATTATACAAACTGGCAGAGCCTGAGGTCCCTTCCTGACTTTTTATGTGTATTTCTGTAAGCAGGAGATGCGGTAGGAGTGCCAAAAGGAAAGAAGAGAGGAATTTGGGCCCTCAAGTCGAGATATAACATGTTATCAAGTGACAGTTTTTCCTGGTGTAACCCTGAAAGGCCAAAAAAAAAAATCCTCATAAGCAACGGTCAAAGTCCGACAACTCTAAGATCATCTCAAAAATACTTAAGGATAGTTTCTGTCTCCTATATCAGCAGCACACTTCCTCACATATCATGTCCCTGCCCTTACCTACCACTTTTCTAGTACATCAGTAACTGTGGCAGTCAGAGGACTAGGTCTACCCTGCAGCTCGTTTTGAAGATGCTATAATGCAGGCTGGGAAGATCTTTTCTCAAGTCCTCATCTACACTTCTAAACACAACTTCTTTTAGGCTGAGAGCAAGCTCTACACTATTCTGACAGAAAGGCCACACTGCAAGATTCTCCCTTCCCTCATTAGGTATTCTTTTACTTGAAAGGTTAAGGTGCCTCTTTAAGCAGAACTGGAAGGAGGAGAAAGAAGGCCAGCAAATCAACTTGCGAAGTTCACAAAGCCCCTCCAAGCAGCAAGATCCAAACTTGAAGCACCAGTCCTGACAGTGGCCCAAAGCTGTGAATCACTGCACCAGCACAACAGCAGCCCTTCCTGGTAAACGTTCTGTGCGTGATTTTTTCCATCTATGGTCCAGCCTCAAGTGTAACAGATATATACCCAAAAGTGGCAGCTCAGGGCTAGGTTAGAGGTTGCTGTGAGCACTGTGCATGTACATTTTTCTCTCCTCTAGTCCACACTGGGAGCACATTGTTGTTACTACAACAGCATCCACTATTATGCCAGACTGTCTTCAGGAGCTCGGCAGCAGGTGCCCAGCTGGCCTACTTGTGCTAATCATCTGCAATCTTCCTTTTCCCCATAGCTTCAGCCCCCTTTAAGTTCCTCTCAGGAAAAATAAAAACAAACACACAGACAAAAAAACTCCCATCACCACCTTTGAAAAGCAGAACACCACTCCAGCTGAGTAGCAGACCTTGCACAAGCTGAGAACATAGAAGATAAGTCAGCGTACAAACAGGCAGCTCATAACACATCAGGAGAAATAGTCCACAGAAGTATCTCATGCACCTGCTTCAAGCAAAAAATCAAACATTTCAGATCAGTTTAAACCACTTTGACATCATTTCTGAGGTGCTCTCACAGAGAGAACCAGCCAGTGCATAGTCCAGGAGTGAGACAACACCAAATGAAGTGTATGGGGACATGTGCCACCTTGCCCTCTGTAGAAGGCCAGCAGTATGACACAGGGTCAGAGGAAACAAAGGCTGGAGTAAGAGAGGCTGTGCAGCACCAAGATAATTTTGAATACAAATAAAGCCCATTCCTGTCAGACTTTCCCCTGAATGTGCTTGCCTACTGGCTGCAAACTTTGCCAAGTAGCTGTCCAAAAATGGAGCAGCCGGTTGCACCAGTCCCTGCTGACTGGAAGTAAGGGGCAGTGAACACCAGCCACAGCCAACTAAGATAACTCCTGAAAAACAAGGTGATGTCAGACCAGCACAAAACTGATGCCAGCCAGCAAGGTGCCCTGGCAGCAGCCACTCTAGCACAGGATTATGCAAGACTCAGATGCCTCAGTATGACAGAACAAGAGGCTCCATAGGGAGGAACACGCTGTACCTGAAAGCTAAAGGACAGGTGGTGCTCGGACACCTGAGCTGCAGCAGTGCTGCTCCAGCACTCCTGTGCCTCTCTCCTTGTCAGGTTAAAAAAGGGACAGCGCACTTTTTTTTGCAGTACATGGACAATACCACCCCACAGCACCAAGGCACTGCTGTGCACCACAGTCCATCAGACAAGCCCAAAGGACACGTAGCCTCCTCTGTGCTTGATGATAGCTTTAAGAAGTCTCGCTTTCAGAGAAGAATGAGCAAAACCAACTAGAATAAAGAGGACTCCTCACTGTTAGGATTCCTCTCTATTTCCCACTCTAGGAGCAGCAGATGCAACAACAGTTTAAAAGACATTAAGCACAGATTTGGGAAATTTTTTCTGAACATGCAGACATAGGTCTGTTATTTAAGAGATTTGGGTTCAATTCCCACTGAGAATACTGAGCATTATTTCAATATCTATTATATAAACAATATACTGATAACCAACTGGGTGGGATCTTATTCAACATAAGTTATAAATAAAAATAACTAGAAGAAAAGGACTTTGGACTCCTCACTTGCAGCTCAGCTAGCTCTTCTCCAAAGACACCTGGCATAAAGATATGTGTATTATACATCCACTATAGGGAAAAAACAGTCTGAAAGCTCCAATCACCATGGGAAAGCTGTAATTGCCAAGGTTAAAATGGCAGATTCTTACAACATTTGTAAAGCAATGGAAGCCACAAGCTGCCTCAAGGCGAATGGCCACACCCTACGCTCTTCTATGGTTAGAAAATAGGAAGAAGATTTTGAAGAAATAAGCCTGTGGCAGGTCTGCCAGGAAGCAGCAGTGGGATTTACAGGACAGAAGCAATTGGATCCACCATTTGGAGCTCAGCAGCCTCTGCAGGTAAGGTGTGAGGCTTCCACAGATGTTGAGTAGGGACAAGTTGGCCCAAGTATCACAAGATAAACATGGAGCTTAATTTTTTGGACTCCCCATTTCTCTTCTCCAGCAACCAAGTGCCAGCTCCAGAATATGAGCAGCATCATGCTGCTGTCAAGAGAGCAGAGATATCCACATCTGGACACTACACCATACAACTCTTCATCTTCTCTGCACCACACAGCCAGAAAAAGCCCTGCCTCAACTACCACGCCTGAACTCTCTTTTCTCTTGGTAATTAAGAATGAGAGCAAGTCCATTAGCCACGCTGAATCATTTCAAGGGAATTTTACATGTGTGATACCTCACACCCAGTTTTAAATCCAAAATTTTAAAGAAATGCTTATTACATAGCTCAGTTTAATTCAAACTTAGAACCTATGCAGCTTATTTCCATTGTCAGTGATAAGTCTCCATTTTGTCAAAAGGAAATTCTGTCTGCAGTTGATAAAGAAACACTGGTCTTCAAAGTATATCCCAAATATTTAACTACACTCTCATGCTTCCACAGACACATAACAGCACAGAAAACTTGTGCACATCAATCCAGAATATCTTCTAACAGAGAATCAGGCTGTAATTAAGACATATCATGACACAACGAAGATTAGCATGTTTGGCATGATAGTTTCCTTATAAGCTGGAGGCAGAAACAAGTTCCTTGTCAGTGGAAACATACTGTGAGGGCATTAGGACACAGATAAAAGGTGTCTCGTTGCTGGCATTCATTAGTTTTTAACAGCTTGAAGGAAAGGGAGGAGCACAGGGTATCAACTGTAATTGGTTTTAAGAGTATCCCTTGTTGATGGAACACAAATATACAGCAGTCCAGATTTAGGCCCACCCCCTTACCATCAAGAGCCTGGATTATAAACTTTTATCCCTACTCTGCAGCACCAGATGGTAGCTCACATACATTTCAATTATTTATTGAATAGGCACTTTGTTATACCAGGGTAATCCCACACTGCAGTAAGAACTATACACTGTTTTTATTGCGAGCTATACTTTTCATCAAGTCAGTAACCTTTTCACATTCAGTGAACACAATAAATAGAATTAAAAGAAACGATTTTATAAACAACTGGATAATCAGCCTCTCCATCACATAGAAAATGACAACGCAGGGATCAATCAGTGAGACACAACCACCAGCAGTGCTATAGAAAAGGCACATCATTCTCTGGCCTGCCCCAAATCCTTTCCTCAACTTCAGTGCTCTAAGTACCTTTGCAGTCTGATCTATCACACTTAACAGTTTGCTGGTGCTGACCCGTTCAAGCCATTGGCTTAAAAACAAAACACCCTGAATGCACTTGGCAGAAGATGTACAAAGCTCCCACGACAAAACAAATAATCAATGTTCCCCGGGCTGCAGCCTTGGGGGGCAGATGTGATAAAGTGGTTAATTATTCAGTTGGCAATCGCATTACTGACGTCAATAGAAGAGTCCAGGAAGTGAATCCTCTTAGTTTGTTAGTGTATGACAAAGAGTGGTGGTCCCCACAGAAATTAAGGAGAACCAGCTGTCCCTTCATGGTAGTGCTCTGGTCTGTAGTGCTGAAGACACACATTTGCATTTACTGAAGTAAATCTGCCCCTCCTTCTCCCTTAGGAAATCCTTTGTTTTCTTGGTTGTTTTTTGTTGTTTTGGCGTTTCTTTTTTAAGAGTGGTCTTTTTAAGGCCTAATTAACTGTACATCCATGAAACAGCTGATAAACGGGACAATGCACTCGTGAGCAATGATGTCTCCTCCCTCCCCTTCAATTCTCATTTCCATGGAGAAGTTAAGTCACCTTCATCATGCATTATTATTCATAACTTACTCAGCTGAATAAACCAGTCAGCCACCATGGCCGTTTTAACATAAATTCATTTAGACTTGCAGCAGGGAAGGATCTCTGCTCTCCACATACCTGTAGTCAATAGCCTTTAACTAAACAACACTGGATAGGAAACTTTTATCCTAAGCGTTACCAAAAGTATCCACATTTTCTTTTGTCAGCGCTCTCCGGACTACTGGAGGTCTCTCATTATCAGACTGCTTAGGTCTTATAAAGGCCGCCTAGAAACGCTCTGTCCTTCGGGGGCATACCCAAATTACAAAAAAGACTGCATGATGAACGGGAGCTGTTGTTTCTTCAAGACACACACATACACGCCCTCTCCAAAGCAACGACCCGGCACCAGAGCAGCATTTCAAAGCCTGAGCCTGCTGTACTCTCCTCCTCCCCTCCCCCAGGTAGGAAACCCTCCGAGGAGCGCCGGATTAGCCTGACATTTCGGGCTAAGCCGAGCAGGGTTTCAGGCCAAGGACACTCCGGTGCTCTTCCTGCCGCCGGCTGCCAAGCGGTTCGCCTGGGACCGAGGGAGGAGACCTGCGGGGTCAAGGCCCGGCTGGCGGCGGGGGTGTTCCCCAGGGAGGCGCCGCATCCAGGGGCGGCGTCTCCGGCCGCCGCCGGGAGCAAGGAGCACCGTGCGGGGCCGGGACGCCCCCGGCCCCTCGCAGCCCCCGCCCCCCGGCCCCGGCCCCCCGGGCTCACCCCACTCGAGGAAGTCGGACACGTATCGGTCGCGGCGGAGCGGCGAGTCGCGGCTGCACTCGGCGTAGACGCCGACCAGGAGGTCGAGCAGGGTCTCCACGCTCAGCACGCTGTCGTGCCGCTGCGGCCCGTCCAGCACCAGCTGTTCCAGCCGCTTCAGCCGCACCTTGGCCGACATGGTGCCGCTGGGGCGGCGGGCGCGGGGCGCGGGCGGGACGGGGCTGGGGCGAAGGCCCCGGGGCTCAGCCGCGCTCGGCAGCCCCGCGCCGCCTCCCGCGGCCGAGCGGCTCCTTCCGCGGGCTCCGCCTCAGGCGCGGACGGTCCATGGGCCGGGCCCGGCCACCCCCCACCCCGCTGCGCTGCGGCCTCGCCCCGGCAGCGGCAGGGAAGGGAAGGGAAGGGAAGGGCCGATCCCGTTCCCGCTGCTCCTCCCCCGGCCCGGCGCGGCCCTCGGAGCGGCCCCGGCCACGCCCCCCGCGCGGCGCCCGCGCGCTCCGACGTGGGCAGGGCCGCGCGGGGCCGCACAGGAAGGTTGGGCCGAGCGGGGACCCGTAGCGGCAGATTCGCCGCGAAGCGGGTGGGGGGCGACGCGTGCGGAGCGTCCGCGGCAGCACTTTCGTGTGTCCCACTCTGTGTGTGAGTGAGTGTGTGAGATCTCCTTCGGGAGGGCCTCTGATGTGAGGCGTTGGTGTACTTTCGAGCCTGAGAAAGGAGACCTAATCAGTGGAACAGCATCCCTTACTCAAGGACATGGGCGGAGCTCACAAGCTTTAAGGATGCAGTAAAGCGAGATGTTGGCGTGTGTCTTATGTTTACAGAATCACGGAATGGGTCAGGTTGGAAGGGACCGCAGTGCATTGTCTGCTCCAACCTCCCTTGCTCAAGCAGGGTCATCCCAGAGAATATGGCACAGGGTTGCATCCAAATGGTTATTGAATATCAGCAGTGAGGGAGAGTCCACACCCTCTCTGGTCAACCTGTTCCAGTGCTGGGTCACTGCACAGTAAAGTAGTTCTTCCTCGTGTTCAGGTGGAACTTCCTGTGCATCAGATTTTGCCCATTGCCTCTTGTCCTATTGCTCAGCATCACTGAGAAGAGCCCGGCTCCATCCTCTCTCGGCACCCACCCTCCAATTACTTATAGGCAGTGATGAGGTCCCCTCTAGGCTGTCTCTACTCAAAGCTGAACAGCCTCAGAGCTCCCTGAGCCTTTCTTGTAAAAGAGATGCGCCAGCCCCTCAACCATCTTTGTTGCCCTCCATTGATCCTGCACCAGGAGCTCCATGTCTCTCTATACATTGCTAACTTGGCAAAATACTCAAAGTCCGTGTATCCTACACCTGAACTATCTTAATTATAATACTAAAAATCACACCTACATGTCAAAAAGACCCCTGCCCAGGTGAAGACCCTTCCTCTGAACATGCATAGAAGTTAGCTGGGCTTACTTAACTTGTATGGAAATTACCAACAAATCCTAATAGAGGGGTTGTATTTGGAAAGTTACTAACTCTGAATTTCTGTGTGTAAATAATAGGTGGACAGTCTGGTGGCAGGTACCTGATTTGTGCAATGCCACTGGGCACCCAGGCTTGTGCAACTCTGAAATAAATAATCAATATCTCTCCTGAGTGTGTAATTGTTGGCTTGTTGCACACCAGGTGACGAATCACATTTTCTGGACAACTTGTGTGTCCCAGCCTGGCTCAGTGTGTGTGTGTGTGTGTGTGTGTGCCCAGCCTGTGCCATCCCAGCAGGACTCCAGGGCAAAGTCCCCTCTACCCAGGTCCACACCTGGCTTCCCACAAAGGATGAGACTGACCCCGGAGGACTTCACTGGGCACTATGGGCATTGGGAGACTTCTCTGGGCATGGCTGGAGCGAGACCTTCTGTTTCCCAGCCTTGGCCATGATCCCCTGCTCTGTGGCTGGGCTTGCCTTGGTGGCAACAGATGCGAGGCTGGCAGGGTAGGCATGGCCTCACAGCAGGACGTGGTGTCTGGAAGCTGTGGCTTCCTATGGCTTTCAGAACCTCCCTGGTGATAGGGCTTTATTTCCCAGCAGCAGCAGCTTGCCTGGGCAAAGAGAGCCCTATGTAGTAACAGCTGATGTCCTTGTTCCCTTGAAGAGAAGGGACCTGGGTGTAAGGCACTCGAAACTTTCTGCAGTGCTGCTTTTTTCTTTCTCATCACAACTGTTCTCTGTGGAGGCTGCAGCACCTCAAGGCAAGATGCTGAGTAGCTTGGGATGGGAGTTTACTTCTGTAGGAATGCAGCCAGTCAGGTCCTGATGCAAAGCTGAACTGGCAAGGATGCCATTTCCTTGCTTGTCTCCCCCGGCAAGTAGTTGGAGTGCTGTGTGCTCAAAACCATCCCACCGGAAAGGGAGGCAGCCAAGTGCTGGTTCTGTCAGGGCTGGGAACCCCCTGCCTCTGGTAGCAGGAGCTGGACAAGGGTTTGCACCATGGTGGCTGCAGTTGCCAGGGCTCCTTCATAGTCAGATGTGACATGTCAGTCATTGCTGAAAGACCTGAACGTTCTCATCCATCACCTTCAGGGCCAATGGCGAGGCCAAACCCAACCAGTGCTGCACACAGGGAGCTGCCCTTTTCAAAGGGTCAGGAGCATAACCAGGCAGAGTTAGATGGATTATTGTGTAGCAGAAAGTATTGCTTCCAATGTGACAGAGAGGTCCAGCTGATGATTACAGAAATACTTGTAATCAGGTATGTTTGATATCTCTTTGACATCTAACACCTGTTATATCTGAGACCTATTCAGTTCATAATAATACTGTGCTGTGCATTTGGACCCAGTACCTGGGTCTAGAAGATACAGGCATGTTAGGACCTGTTCATTCTAAAAAATGCAAGTCGATAGAAGATCCTGTGAATCATACTTTTATACTGAGAACCTGTAATTTTAAAACAAAGAGAACCAACAGTGGACTAAAATAGTTTTGTTTTTCCTGAATAACTTCTATCCCTTTGTACTTCCTTCTGAAAACATCCACTTGGAAAAAAAAACCAAAACATTTCACAGCAGATCTCAAAAGTTTTCGTTGTTCTCTCGCTGTGTTCCTCCTTGGTTACAATTGTTTCACCTGATCTCAAACTGTGTCGTATCACAGATACATTCATTTACAAGGATCCTTGGCATTTTAAAAGTCACAATTGTTTTTCTGGTGCTGTTCTTTTATTTAAAAGAAGACCTTAACATTTTCTGCTTATTCCCACTTTGGAGACTCATTTTCCGGTAGTTGATCAGAGTAATGGCTGGGGAGAACGGAGTTTTAAAGATCCTGTTACAATATCTATCTTTCCCCTTCTTATCTGTTCTTGCAGGTGTTGATTATCATCACCTCCCTCAGCAAGGAAGAGATAAAGGAGGCGGCAACTGGGTGAAGAAATAGCCATTCCTGCCCACCAATTGCTCTATTGTTTCCAGTCTCCTCAGTCTGTTTTACATTAGTATAATTCGGGGGTTTTCAGGAGCTATTCCTGACTTCACAGGGAAGAGCCGGGTCCAGTGCTGGGAAAACGACAGATGGGTGACAGATGATATTGAAGCCGGCTTTAACAGCTATGGAAGGTTTAGTACATGAGACCAGCACGTGCAGGATTATTTATGAGCAAAACTGTAGGTATTCCAGACTGAGTTGAAATTTCATTTAAAGAACCCTTGCAAAGGGTTAAGAGCCTTGTGCATTGTAAATAATGCCGGGTGTTCACAGCAAGGGTTTCAACTACAAAAAAACATACCGACCTGAAAAGTTGGTAGACATTTGGTATTCCTACTAGGAAATATATGCAAGCTTGGAAATGTAGTTGATGGTATTCTGCTTCTGTTACTCATCTGTGCCAATTCCATAGACTAAAAATAAATGTGATCTGGCTAAAATGAACCAAATGATCCATCTTACCAGTTCCTTTTCTCCTGTGGCATATTTTAGTGGAAAATTATATTTTAAAATTCTCTCTCTCTCTATTTTTTAAATTAATTTTTTTTTTTTTAATGAGTGGACATCTTCTCACTTATTTATCTGGAATTATTATAGACCTGCAGAAGTGAATGCACAAAGTCCATATGGCTAATGAAAAGTTTTTTTGGATCCAATCAATTTAGGTCTCTTTATTACTTTTTTCTTTTTGTTGTTGTTGTTTTGGCTGTACTCCCAGTAACTTAGTAACTAGAAGAGGGAGAAATTCTGTTACAGAATTTTGATGGCAACAGGAAATAGCTGTGTCACCACTTTATGACTTCAGGAAAATCCACCCACCGATCATTTTGGAATTGAGAAAAATGAAGAAATACAAAGAGTATGGACAGAAATTGCAAACACAGCTCATTAACAAGGAATACCCCATGCTAAAAATAAAAAGAAAAAAAGTGAAGATGTTGCAAATATCTCCTTTGTCCCATTCAGACAGATAATTCTAGAAAAAGAGAAAAAAACCATCAAGTTGCAATATTTTATTTGCTATTTGTTTTAATTGTTTTTACATTAGTGAGCAAAGGGGAGACTCTAAAGAGCTAGAAAACCTAGCTAGAAGACCTAAATATATTCTACTAATTAACAAAATTAGATGAATATTTTAACTGAGAGAGAAGATGACTAATGTGCAGCAAGGGAGGAATTTTTCAAGGATCCAGAATGCAAAATATAATTAAATTGAAATCAGAGAAAGCTCATAGTAATAACTTCCAAAGGTAGATTACAACAAAAAGTTAAGTATGCCTAAAAACAACATGACTGTTTTATTATCAAGGACTTTCCTTCCTGGAATTATTTTTTAGGAAACTGTCACCTTTGCAGCTCTGTTTGTATTTGGCAATATTCTAAAAAATTCTTTCTTGCCAAAAGCAGTGTAAATCTACAGCTGTCATCCATACTGGGAGCCAAAAATAATCCGTCAGTGGGGGTTGTCTTTGATGACGTTGCACCATGTAAGCCTGAGCATTGAGCTAATGTACTCAATATTAAAACCAACAGCTAAGTCACCACTGTATGATATCAGCTGTGGTGGGAAGTACACAGAAAATTTCTCAAAGAAGACAAAGCACTAGCTGAGCAAGGCAGTTTCACAAATGCTCTTCCCTTTGCACATGATGATGAGTGAAGTGGGAGGAAAGAAAGGGCAGTTGTTCACAGGAAAGTGCTGGGAAGGGCTAAGAGTCTGGTCATGTCCAATTTTCAGTAAAATACTTTCTCATAACAATAATTAAAAAAAAAAAAAGGAGCAGCAAAGCCATTTGGCAGGCTACCTCCTGTTAAGTGCATTCTGCCATTACATGCATTTGTTAGCAGTGCTTCTGTATTGCTTTTGTAAGCATCTAGATTTTAGTGATGGTATAACCCAACATTTTGACCTGAAAGTGAAGCAAACTGGGATATGAAAAGTTTTTTACTTGGTGCATACTTTCTTAAAGAGAACAAAAAATAAAGAAGCAAAATATCATTAGGTGTGTTAGTAGAGACTTTTAGGAATCCTATTGCTTCTGACTGGTTTGCTTTGCGGGATTTAGGGAACAGAGTGCTATAATAGGCAAAGAAATCATGCTAATACCTTACTTCTTCCAGCCTAGATGCAGCAGGTTCCCAAACACACAATTTTATCCCTCAGTATTTTTTCTTGCTCATATAGTTGTCTTACTCAAAAATTGCTGCCTATATCTCTACCTGAAAGAAGGGAACTTGCCTCTCTGCTGCGCTTTCAGGAAACTGTCAGTCTTATTGATCTATATGTTTCCTGATTACGGGCAGTTTAATATAAGGACCCTGAAATGGATCCCATCAAATTAACAGGCTTCCCATTCCATTCACGCTTCGAGAGCAGCATTAACTGAAGTGGGCAGCTGCTTTCATCAAAATCATTATGAGATCACTTGTTCTTGTCTTTCTCTTTTTTTTCTTTTTCTTCTCCCCTCACCCCCACCCCAGGATTTGTCTGAAAATGACTGAAGTGTATGGAACTAGGGGTTTAGATGAGGTCATTGTCGTGGACATCTGGAACAGAATGTCATCACCACATTTAGGCAAGACAACAGCTCATTTTTATTTCAGTTCTGATTTCAAGTCCACAGTATCCTAAGAAAAACATTGGCTCAATGATCCTGTCTGTTTAGGCACATGGCAGTATCGAAAGACTGACAAAACGAAACATAAAACCCTCCTTAGAGTTCAGATCTCTGCTTCTTTAGGGATCTTCCAAGAAGGTGGAAGAAGTGGTACAGAGATGATGTTAAAACCCCAAATATTCATCGCCAGTTATGACACCTTGCAAGTCACAGCACCACATCTTGCTCTCTGTACAGCTGCCGTTTTGTCATTTAATAGTGTTGTGTTACTGCAACTTCACATCTGCCAGACTCGGTCAGATCAATTTCTGTACAAAGTGTGAAAAGCACAGTGTTCCTAGAGGCAATTTTTTGTGCCTGGGTTGATGCTAGACTAAGATTATCTGATTTTATTTTGTGGGCTTTTTTATTTTTTGCTACATAGTCTGGCACTGTGGTTCAGCAAAGCTGAGAGTCACACTGTTTGTTGCAGAGAATAAGAGGAGATTTAGGTGCAAAAGATAGGTAGGATATGTGTTCCTTTTTCTTGGCTAATCTGTAGGATTAGTTCTCCTGAGTTGCTGAGAGTAGCAGTGTTATTCATACTGCATTTTAAATTAACACTAACTAATACATTTTATTTTTTGATGCCTTAAGAAGAATGACTGAAAAATAAAACTTCTCCAGTGTTCTCTCTTGAACCTTTAAAAATCTGTCACTGACTTTAATAGTAGTGTTCCCATGGAGATAAGCACAACTAAGTCTATCTAAAGGGAAAAGAAGTAATCTGCTTTGAATGAAATATTTTTGCATTTTAAGTAATGTTACTTTAATACACACTTCTTTCTTCTCTAACAAAGTGCTCTTTGATTTTTCAGAAAATGCGTAATCAAAATAAAGAGCAAGTTCTATTGTATTCTCTTCCCTGGTTCCCTCTCCACAATGGACAATCCATAGATAATAATTTTGTGGTAATGAGAAGTTGAAATCAGAAAATATTCCAATCTCTTTCTAAGATACAGGCAGAGCATAAATAGCATTCAGGTAAAATGCAGTTGTACACTGCCCTAAAAGCAGCAGGAGACATTGTACAGAAAAATGCTTTTACTTTTCAGTAATGATGACCTGGCAAACCATTCCCAGCTGATGGTTCTTTATTACAAATTTCTGAGCACTATTCAGAAAAGCAGAGGTGGGACCAAAATGGCTTCAATTCAGAGTAACCTGGGACAGTGAAATAATAACTGTACCAGCTTCAGCATCAAATATCCTGAAAGGCTGCTCCTGATAATTCTCTCTTTTCTGTCCTATAAAACCTCTTCCAAAAACAAAGTGATTTTTCTGACAGTGTGCAAAAAAGACATTTTGCTCCTATTCATTTGCTCTGAACCAAGATTTCAGCCAACCTTCAGGCTGATCTTGACTGCACCATTACACATCCAGAGCTGCTCAGTCTGGATTTACAGACTTACCCCGCCTCAGCACAGAGCTGCGCCAAAGCCCTCTTCTCACACGTTAGCAATTACAAAGATTTGTAACAACACTGACAGCAATTCAGAAGAGATCTGAACTTCACAGCACTGCAGGGAAGTCTGAATGATACCCCTACCTGACTCCCCTTCTCAAAGCCACCGCCAGTCCCCCACCCATCGGAAATATTTGATCCCCCACTTCCCACCTCCCTGCTGAGGGCTGGCTCCTTGTCATCCCCATGTCAATCGGACTAGCAATGAGCTACTCATTCTCCAGTAGCAGATGCTGAAGGAGTGAGTGGTGGCACACAGCTGGACTTTTCAGAGGTCATGCTTTTCGGAGGTCAGACAGCAGCTCATGCTGCCTGCAGGAATCAAGGGGAAGGACAGACAAAAAACCAGAAAGGATCCTGAAGAGCTGGACATGCACCTGCTAATTTGGGGATGGGGGCTGTATGGTGGCTGGCAATGCCCCTGGTAGTGGATTAACCTCCCTTGGAAGGAGTAGCAGCAAGGCTTGCTCTCCAGCTTCAGTCAAGAAGGAAAGGATAATGGCTAGTTCCACAGCTGGCTCTATAGTTGCTAGTCCTCAACCACTCCTAGTATATAAAATATCTGCAGCTCCTGCTCTTTTATCTTGTTTTCTTTTTAGCTTTGTATAGTTGTCTCCATATTATGTTGAAATGATGCATGCATTTTAGGGCAACTTGAGGTTCTGAAAATTGAATCTGTGATGAGCTACCTCAGTTGGGTTTTCAACTTCAGAGACAAGACCAAACACCGTACATGCAATTCCCAATACCATGGGGGTAGAGACTGCATTTGCTAGTGTGCGTGACAGTGTCAAACATACATTTTTATGGCATCACATATGTCCTATCAAAGCTCTGTTTTCAGAGATGAAAGAGCAGGCAGTGATCACCACACGTACTAGGAGCCCATAGTCCCAGGCAAGGAGGTCTTGCCAGCAGCAAGCACCATGAGAGGAGCAGCAAAGGAAGGAATCCCCAAGTAGCCTTGTGTGTGAGAGCTGCTTCCCTGCTGAGAGATATAAGAGCAGATGTATAGTGTACAAGGAGGAAGCTGCTGTGGTTATCACTTGTTCTGAGTCTGTTAGCTGTGATGGGGAAATGGGAACTTTCCTGAATGCAAAACTGAAGACTCTGCAGTGACCAATGGCACAGACCAAGGACTCAGGGTGGACAACCCAGGACAGCACAAAGTTGTCATTGCTCTTTCTGAGAGGATCTTCTCGAAGACTGTGTGCTGCTCTGTCCCCACAATTTAAGAAGGATGTGAGGTCCTTGAGTGCATCTGGAGGAGGGCAACAAAACTGACAAAAGGGCTGGATGGAATGGCGTATCAGGAGTGGCTAAGGGCTTTGGGCTTGTCTAGTTTGGATAAAAGGAGGCTGAGGCATGACCTCATTACCTCCCACAGCTTCCTGAGAAGGGGAGGTGGAGAGGGATGTGCTGGTCTCTTCTCCCTGGGATCCAGTGACAGAACACATAGGAATGGTTCAAAGCTACATCAGGGAGGTTAAGACTGCACATTAGGAAACATTTCTTTACGGAGAGAGTGATCAAACACTGGAACAGCTTCCTTGAGAGATTACTGATGCCTCAAACCTGTCAGAGTTTAGTTGGACTGGATGATCACTGTGGGTCCCTTCCTAATAGACTGAAATAACTTATGCTATTCTATTCTATTCTATTCCAAATGGATATTGCTTCTGTTCCTGATATTAAGTGGGGACGGGGGAGTAGGTCCTCAGCTACAGTAAATTGCCATGCCTTCATTTGAGTCAATAGCAAATTGCAGAGTCTCACTATGTCAATAACTAAACTCCCCAGGGCTGACAGAATCGGTCATAACTTCATTGAAATCCACTGATGTCCATCTGACTCTGAGATTTTGCTATTGATTATGCTGGGAGTAGGACAAGACCTAAATTGAATTTTGTGATGGTCCAGGAACAGGATACATTGTTTCAAAGCATTTGTCATTACTGCAGTTAATTGAGGCCTGTGCTGGACAAGGCTGTCTCATTCAGTCATTAAAATGCTGCTTGCCAATCTATGATTTGCCCCGCAGATGTGAAAATCTGCACTGACATAATATATGTAAAGCAGAAGGGGTTTGACTATTTCAGGTTTCATTTAGGTGTGTAGCCTGTAGTTGCCTCAGGTAACACTAGGTACTACTTAATCATGATAACATGATTAAGATGCAAATCCACATGCCTAATTTAAATACATTTGTTCTCTGAGCCATCCACCTGGGTGTAGTTTTTAAGAGTAAATGCAAAGTACTCACAGCAGGCTTCAACTCGAGCAGAATCTCAGGGACAGCTTCCAAATGTAATCACTCATTGTCGTGATAGAAAGTTGAGGTCACCTTTTTTAGAAGTCCAGGTGTTACAGACGATCCTCACTGTATTACAGAATCCTCACTGTGTTACAGAATAACAGATCACAGAGTGGATGGAGTTGGAAGGGACCTCTGGAGGTCACCTGCTCCCACTCCCCCTGCTCAAGCAGGGCCATCTAGAGCCAGTTGCCCAGGGCTGTGGGCAGTATCTATAGGGATGAGAGAATATTTCTAGGAGTGGAGACTTCATGACCTCCCTGGGCAACCTGTGCTGGTGCTTGGTCACCCTCAGAGAGGAAAGGTGCTTCTTCATGTTCAGATGGAAACTCCCAGGTTTCTGTTAGTGGCCCCTGCTTCTTGTCCTGTTACTTGGCACCACTGAGCCTGATTCCATTCTTTTTACACTCTCCCTTCAGGTATTTATACACATTCAGAAGATGCCCTCAAGCATTCTATTTTCCAGGCTGAACAGGCCCAGCTCTCTCAGCCTTTCCTCATAAGAGAGATGATCCAGTTCCTTAATCACCTTAGTGTCCCTTCACTAGACTCTCTCCACTATGTCCACGTCTGCCTTGTACTGAGGAGCCTAGAACTGGACACAATGCTCCAGGCAGGGCCTCACCAGGACTGAGTAAAGGAGAAGGATAACCTCCCTCAACCTGGTGGCAACATTCCTCCTAACATAGCCCAGGAAACCTTTGGCTTTCTTTGTCACAGGGACACATTGCTGATTCATGTAACTGCCATTTTTTTTCCTGGGGGAAATGGGCTTTGTGCAGGAGTGAGAGGATATTACCCCTGGAGCCAAGCCTCACAGTTCAGAGAACCTGCAGAGACACTGCTCAGCACGGCTGACATGGTCTCTGCTCTGAACATAAATAAGACAGCCCTAAGCTAACCAATGGATCTACATCTTCAGGTCTTCCCTAGTCATGTCCACCCATCTGTCTTGCCCCAAAACTGTCTGGTGTGTTACTACTGAGAAAGCCTTCTCAAGGAGCAGCCACCACTGAGCAAGGTGACGTGCAGTTCTCATTGTGGATCCTGCTGGATCCCTAGCAAAGCACGAGGATGGCATTGGCTGCAGATATGGGAATATGGGGCAACAACCCAAGGTCTGAGCCATGCCTGGCTGGACACCTATCCCAGGATTTTGTCCTTGACGACTTGTAGGCAGCCTCACGTATCCAAGGTGCCTTTAGCAGCCCCTGAGTGGTGAGACACAGCCTGGTCAGAGTGGCCATCTCCCCTCTGGCTGTGAGTAGCTGTCTTGTCTCTGTGGGACAGGCCGTGATATTGGTGGTGGATTTGGCAGTGTCAGGTTTACAGTTGGACTTGATGATCTGAAAGATCTTTTCCATCCTAAATCCTTCTATGATTTTAATGCAGTTGGCATGCAGTCTTGGGTCTGCAGCTCAGGTTAAACCCAGATGTGCTGGAAGTTTACAGCTTGTCCTGTTCTGCCTGCACTTCCTCCTGCCTGCTGCATTTCCCCTTGAGAAATAACTCCTGAGGCTCCAGTGAAGATTTGCTTCATTTTCAGTACCCTGAGGCAGGGCTGTGGGCCTCACTCATACGAAGTATGAGCTCTAATGGTGTTTTAATGGCCCTTTCTAGCTAGAGTATGGCCCTGCTGAAGGGCTTTAGTATTCCCATGGGCACACAGCTAATTCTCCAGTAATTTTACTTGCAGGTTCCTTCCCCCATCACGCTGAAAGAGAGTGTCTAGGTGAAGAAGCCTGGTCCTTTAGACTGCAGGGTGGGGATATGTCGAACATTTCTCCTATAAAAGCCCTGATTTATATGAAACTCAAGTACACTTTAGGAAATCACCAAGAATAACGTGTGCAAGTGAAACTTGGACTGTGAGATGTTTTGATCCTATGCAGTTCAGGCCACCCCCGAAACATGACATTGCAACCAGAGGAATATCACAGCTATGCAAAAGTTGAAAGAGCTGGAATACTCTCATTTAAAAATGCACAAACCCACTGTTCTGTAGCAGAAGCAAGCTGGCCAGATATGCAGTGCGAGCATGTATTATGATGAGCCTGGGTTATTAGCAGTCACCAGTTTGGAAGCCCTCAGTGAATAAATTTGCTGTTTCAGGATAAAAAAGGGAGCACGGTATCTGCTTCGTCAGTAATCACTGCAGAAGCGAATAATGAAATAACAGGAACAGTCCATGAAGAACTGTGCAGATCCATGCTGGGTTTCTCAAGTTTATCATAAGAAACAAGCAAGAGAACTACAGTGCTAAAATAGAGGAAGAAACTAATTACATGTTAAAAGAGTCCTTGGGCTGTGAACAGTTACAAGGGAATGAGACCAGACACACTTAAAGATATTATGGAGAGATCAGGTCACTGTTATTCAGGTCACTGTTAATCATGTCAATCAGTTTGTCAGTAGTGATCCAGGATGGACAGTGTTCATGAGGTACAGAACTAAGGAACCTTTTTCCACTGGATCTGTGCCCTTACACTAATGATCACTAATGAACTCTACTCATCCTCTCTGACATTTCCACATCAGCATCCTCAGAACTGCTCTACATCCAGCACTCCAGTCCTGTACCTGCCTTTCCCACCCATGCTTCCTGTGCCTCTGTCCTCCAGCCCTCCAAAGCTTTCACTACTTCCTTCTGGCTAGTGTCAGTGTTTCCAGTTCCCTTCTTGTTTCCCACCTACCTCTTGTGGGCTCTCAACCAAGTACCACAAGCACCCTGGCTGTGCTTATTGCCACACCCGGTAGGTGAGGGCTGGAGATAGTCTTGCCTTTCCTTCTGGGAGGGTAAAACCACAACTTCTCTCTCTTCTATTAAATCACCCATTTGCACAGAACGTGCAGGAAGAGAACATCTTTGCTATTTCTTTGCTTTCGACAAATTTGGCAGAAATCAGGTTCTGTAGGTACCGGTGCAGGGAGAACAGCAGACATATAACCAGAAGACAGTTGCTAAGGAAATCAGAAATGCAAAAGATGAGGCTGCTGAGGAGCTCTGACTGTGACTTGTAAGAATGTCAATAGCAGAAATACCTGCATGATGAGGAATTAGATGAGAAACAGCCATAGAAATACCCCGGAGGCTTTGAGAAACCAAAGTCTAGAAAGGGACATTACAGAAATGCTGAGCTTGAGGTTTTAAGTGAGTGTTGTATGAGAGTTGTGAAAGGTGTTGGTACCTCCAAGATACACCCAACACAGGAAGGATGACACAAAAGCAGCTGAGGATTAATGTGCAGTGTGACTGATTGTTTGCATTCAAAATCCAACTCAGTCTCTTGCAGAGGAATATGATATTGCTGCAAGTGGGTACAAAAAGCTGACAGAATGAAGCAAAAGATATTTCTTTTGTGGCTTTCCGGACATGATGGGTCAGAGTAGGAGTCCTAACAGCATGTGAGCATTTTACAAAAGTGGCAGTGAAGGGAAGATAGCAAGTGGGAGTGAATCCTATAAAGAAGAAAAATGGAAGCTTTTAGTTCTAAAGAATTCAACTGCAGAAAGGCAGAGGAACACTTTAATGAGGTCCTTAACAGAGAGGTGGGCAAAGGTGAAGAGTAAGTGGCCATTTTCTGCACAGCTGAGCTGTTTGCAGAAAGATTTTTGGGGAAAAAAAAAAAAGATGCAAAAGGCACTTGGGAGGCTCAGGACCAACAATGGAGTAGGGCACAATGTGTTCCTGCTGATTTACTAAAAAATGGGTTGTAGAGATAACATGAAAGCATTTATAAGCTATTTTTACTGGCTTGGGGGTTTAAAACAATAATGGAAGGGTTGACTGTGATCTAAATTGCATGCCCAGTTTGGAGAAAGGAGTAAAACAAGAGCGTGGGAACATCAGAAACTGCTCTTCAAGGCTTGTAAAATGTAACGGTGATGCTCAGGAGAGGTAGACCCCTCAAGCCAGGGAGCTAGTCAGGCTTTCCTGAACACGGGACTCAAGAGAGTCCAAGTCAGTTTTGCTGCCTACATCCCAGGAAGCTTTTCAGTCAGTGCCTCGATGTGAATGAGCAGCTCTCTGGATTCAGGCTGGACAGACACAGGGACACAGAAGCCCTGCACTCTCCCCTCAACTGCTGGGGCTGTGCTTTTAATATATCTTCTTGTGTCTGTTTCTGGATGACCTGCAAGTTTCCTCTCTGTCTCTCAACCCTTGTCACTCAGCCTCAAACATTACCCAGACAAAACCACACTACCCAGAACAGCTGAATTCCTGAGCAGCCTCCCCTATATGAATCATATGTTTACTGCATCTTAAAGATTCCTTAAATGGAAGAGAAGCATAGAAACCTACCATAGCTCATGAGATTTAATCCAGTCCTAAAACAACGTTTGTGTAACTAATGTGTTAGTTTTGTGCTGTAATCACAGCAAAATGCACCTACCACAGGCCATATGGCACAGATTCTGCATTCTGTACCCCCAGCAATAGTGTTATTTCTCCCAGTTTTATTGCAGCGACATACAATGCTGATGAGCTCAAAACTTTTCTGAATAGGACTCCCAAATACTTGGCAGTGTATTGCATGACAGTGCTATTTGCAGCTTGGCACTTCTCCCTGATTTATTGTTTCACATTACTCATAAACAGTAAAACCCATCTCTCCTTTATTGGCTTTGGGTTAGAGACTGATGCCCTGATTCACTTTGAGAAGCACCCAACTCAACAAATATTCCCACTGACGTTCACGGATCTCCTGTTCAGTTTGCAGAGCAAGTGGTTATGAAACTATCATTTGCTTTTACATGAAATACAACCATGTAAAAAAAAAAATTCCAGTATATAATTTTCACAGTCATCTTTCAGATCAGAGCTGTGTTGCAAACATACCAGCTCCCTTCCTGCTTATTAAATCCAACTGTTGTTTTAACCTGCAAATTTTGGTAACTAATATTTCATATCCCAACCTAGTCATTTAAACATACAAGACATTATAGATAATTAAAGTCTTAAAATCAAATGCTTGCTGGTTTCCTCATGTCCTAGCCTCCCCTTGTAAGCTGTTTTTGAGCCAGCTGTCTATCTAACTCAATGCTTTAGTACATTATCATACCACAGCCAATAGTCAATTAATCTCTTTATGAAGTGCTTTTTAAAAACCTTGGCAGAAAATATCCTCTCTATTTTCTCTTACTATCATCCCACTAACAGCTCTGAAACATTGCAGTGAATTAGCTATGCAAGACTTCTTATCATTTCACATCATCTGTCTCATCATTGCAAAGAAGGCACTGAAGCACTGATTTACCAAGACCTGTCTCAAATAGATTACTGCATCCTTCAGAAAGAACACCATTTTCTTCCCAATACAGTTTATGATGGGTTTCCCCCAGCCCTGTGCTATTTGACTGCATTTTCTTTTGGGAATATTGTCTCACTCTGACAGGAATGGTTCAATTTTTGAACTCTGCAAATTCTATGCTAACTCACCTTTTATTGGCTCTGTCTTTCACCTTTTTTGCTGGGCTGGATGGCACGTTCAACCAACTCCTCATTCCCAACATAGAGAAAAACCAAGAGGTTCTGCGGCTTCTCTGATCATTCCCCTCAGAAGAGTTGCTGAAAGGCTGAGGAACACCAGCCTTCATCCTGGCAGCATATCATTGCTTAAGCACACTTCATGGGTACTTCAACTGCTAGGACATATGGTGCAAAATATGTGCCGGCAAATCATATCCAACTGTCATGGTCTTTAAGGCCCCTAGATACCTCATTTGGCAGCCTGGGCTGTGGCAAGCACATCACTGCATCCTGTGGCATCCTCCTTCTCCCTGACTTATATCCACTTGAGCAGAAGGAAAACAGTAGCAGCAGATTGATTGCAGTATAGTTACCACTTTTCAACACAGAAGGCTTTATTTTAAAATTACATTTACACTTTATCTTGTACCTTGCTTGTACTTGTCATGTCAATAGTTACCAGGTAGGGAGAGGAAAGAAATGCAACCCTAGATAACCCAGCTAACAAACATGTGATGGGCTAATTTTTACTGAAGGAGTTTTTCCACTTTGCAATGATTCAGCAGCAGCTGCCATAAAATCTTTGAACATTTTAATATATATTTTTTAATGATAGTGGCATAAATAACAAGTTATTAATGCTCAGGATAAAAAAGCAAACCAAAACCCAGATATTTTCTTCAGCTTGCTAATAAACCTGGCACTTTGCTGTTCCAACAAAAGCAATATATCTAGGAAAGCAGCAAGTACAATTTATTCACACTTGACATGATGTGAGTATCCAAGGACACAGAGTGATCTGAGTTGCAAGGAAAAAGCAACTTATTTCTTGCTTTTAGAACACTATAAACTGAATGCAGTATCCTGAAATGGCTTTCACAGGCAGGACACAGCAGGCCTGCCCAGCAGCTGCCCATGGCACTTGGCAGGTGGGCAGCGCTCGAGCTCATCCTTTGGTGCGAGTGCTCCCACTTCGTTCCCTCAAAGCTGGCCAGCCTCCATCATAGCTGATAGACTGGCAAACCCCTTCTCTCCAGGGCTCTGGCACAGTGTGCCACATGGCATAGTGCTGGCAGACAGCACTTTTGGTGTGCATGGCTGGCACAGTGTGCCAACATGCAGAGGTGGGCTGCAGCCCACTGCTTGCCTGGCTGAGCCTGGACTAGCCTAGCCACCAGAGCCTCTCCTGCCTCTCCATGGCTGTGTTGGGTGAAGGAGGCTTCTAGTCTTGCGTCAGAGAAGTTTCCCTGAGCACGAGCAATAGATGTCAGCCCAGCTGTTGCTCCACATCACTTGCTGCACTGCAGCAGCAGGTTTGGTGCTGCAGGTAACCCCTGAGCCCTGGAGAGCTCAGGGTCATGCCCTCAATGGTGCAGTCTAGTGCATCCTCCCTCCCTACCCCATGCCTTCTACACAGGTGTCTTCTACACTTCAGCTTGAAGAGAGCAGCAAAGGAAACAAAAGCTAATACAAGCCCTTGGAAGGGAGAGAGGGTGGGTTGAGGGCCCTGTAACACTGAGACTGCTGCAGCCAACAAGGACAATGCTCACAGTTCTGCTCCGTCCTAGAGGAGGCACTACCGAGAGCTGGCATTGTCGCAGAGCTCATGGCTCCACCCCAGTGGGATGCTTGAGGGCCAGGGTGTAACTCAGCAGGCAGTATAGGTCATTTTTTACAGTCTGAGGTAAGATGGGCAGCTGTGGAGAAGGGAGATGGGATGATCCAAGTCAACCCCTGGCCAACTCACCTTGGAAGGATTCATGCCTGTGCGTAGGAAGGGACAATGGCTGCTGGTGGTAAAAATAGAGGAGGCAGGGAAGCTGTGCCTGGTGGGGCCTGGGCTTAAGACCAAACTGCAGCCTCAGTCTCCTGAGAGTCTCTTTGCTTGGCAGAGAGGGACGGGCTCCTCTGGGGCTCAGTAAAAGCAGAAATCCAATTTGGATGGCCAGATGTGCCCTCTGTTCTTGTCCTGTGTGGGCATGGAGAAATCTTGCAATACATGCATGTGTATGTGTGTGACATGGACAAGCCAGTCTCAGTAGATGCTCAGGAACATCTGAAACATGAATCTGAGCAGCCAAAATCTGGAAGTAGATACAGAAACACATAGAAAAATATGCAGAAATACATAGTAAATAGCTAGTCAAGAAAGCTGCACATGGGAATAGTTTTGAATTAAATACCACCTAAATTGTGATGGTTACTCTAACCACAAAAAGGACACAATTTGGTCTTACTCTGTGACAGTCACAGTGTCCAAGCACATGAGGGATGCTGGGAGTGAGCACACATGATGCAGCTGAGTCACGGTGGGGAAAAAGAGAGAGAAATATAGAAAGGTGGGCTAACCCTCAGGTTGTGGTAAAACAGTACAAGACCTCCACCAGTGAGACCTCATCCTGCTGCTCTCTCCTGTATGGGGCTGGGTGCACCGTGCTCTATCTCTGCACTGCTGCTAGCAAGTTTATTTGTAGCTCCTCCATCCATCTCATGGAAAGACCAGGCAGGGACAGGAGTGGAGGGCACAGAAACCGCTGTTGTGTCTCAGGGCCATCTGGGAAGCAAACAGGGGCAGGGAGGTATCTGTAAAAGCACCACTACTGAGACAATGTGTCCTGCATCCTCAGGCTTGGTAGGACAGTTTCATAGAGAGGTGAGGCACAAGGCGCTGGAAAATACCTGTGTTTTCTCTCCCTGGGTGACAGAGAACATTTTGGGATTAAACTGAAAGAATTCTTTTATTGCAATTGGAATGACAATTAGTGACAATAGCAGGCAGCTGCTGTACTGTGACCGTGGGTAATTAAGCTAATCATAATTGTCTCCCTGTTACCTTGTGCTCCTCCCTGTCTGTATGGGGCATCCATCTGTTGTCGCTCATTCTGTAATTAAACCGGAAGCTCTTTGGGGCAGGGACCATTTTTTCATTATGTCTTGCATGAGGGGGTCCCAATCAGAGCCTCTAGCTGCTACTCCAGCACAAATAAAGTGGCAATAAATAAGGGAAAATACTCTACTTCTCTTGGATTTGAATACCAGTTACAGCTTAGAAAGCATTACTGTTAATGAGATGTGGTTTGTGAGAGGGAAATGTGCTTCATCAGAGGAGATCAACACACGCTTTGCTCCTGGCGAAGACCTGAGGGTCACGGTGAGACCAACCCCACTGTGACTGCAGTGTGCCAGCTCTGGCATCCTGTGGGAGGGCAAAGGTTTTGCTCTCAGCCATCAGTGAAGGAGGCATCAGGGAATTTGCCACAGGTCGTGTACCCCCTGAGTCAGGGAGGACCCAACAGCTGGGGGAACCTGGGAGCTGTAACCATCCGTGTCCCTCCCTCGCAGCCTTGCTCCATGGAGCTGTACCCTATGCCAGCTGCTGGCTGCTCCTGGGGTATGTGCCAATGGTGCCCTGTGTGCTGACGTGTGTGTGTGTGTGTGTGTACGTGCCGGTGGGCAGGACGTGGTGGGGAGGATCTGGCATGGGACATCCTGCAGCTGGGGAAGTGCAGAGCATGGCGCTGAGCTGGGAAGGCTGGTGCTGCTCCAGCTCAGGACAGTGTGTGGGCAGTGGCTGGATCCTCTACTCCTCTGGGGACACCAGAGTCAGGGCAGGACACCAGGAGCCTTAGGGTCAGGTCAAAATAGACGAAAAAAACCCGTCCAAGTGAGGCATGCAGTGCAACGCCTCGGTCCAGGCAGGCAGATCACCACTCACATCTCTTATTTCTAAAGGATCTTTTCTAGGCCCCTGAAGAATTACTTCACTTCTGCATTAGCAATCTGCTTCAGTGGCGGGAAACAAAAGCCCACACTCCTAGTTCATCCTTCACCAGGCATCAAGCTTTGGACGTGTCAGTGCTCTTATTTTATTTGGAGCTCTAGGAGGCTAGGAATTTACACTTTACTGAACACCCTGCGGGGCCAGGACCCATCTCTTCCTCTAGCACCACTTCGAAGTGCAGCAGGACGTGGTCCCACGTACGGCGGGCACACACACATCCCATGCAGCCCACGCCGCGCCCGCAGCAATCCTAGCGCTGCCGTCAGCTCCTGTGGCATCCCCGCCGAAAACAGGAGCTGCCTTTTGCGTTCGCTCCCGCTCCCTGCAAAACAGCTGAAAAAAAATTTCTCTGCTGCCATAAGAGAATATTGCCAACCCGCCCCAAGAGCGCGGCGCATGTTATGAATATTAATGCTCAAGCTTGGTGGAAAAAATAACCCGAGTGCCCTCTAGTGACACAGGATCGGAGCCACGCCGGGGTGCCGGGGGGATCGATGGACTCGGGACACGGCTGAGGGGTGGTGGTGGGAGCCCAGAGGGGCCTCGGGGGGTGATTTTGGGGAGAGACCTTTGCAGGGGTGAGGTTTTATTAAAATAACCCGTGGTCTTGTTATTGTAGCCTGTAGGAAACCCCAGTTGCCTGTGACAGCCATGCAGCCTGGGGTGTGAGTGTGGGAGCATGCTGACCACATAGGAAGCCCACCGGTAAGGTACTGGCACGGTCCCTGACTTGCCTTTTCCCAATCCTGTTACCCAGCTTCTCCGATTCTTCAGCTTTTTCCTGCCTTGAATTCATACTCCCCCATGACACAATATTTTCCATGGAAACCAGTGATAAAGTCACAGACAAATGTTCCTCGTGGTTCTGTCAGCAGCTGCCCTTTCAAATAAATGAGGTAAGTGAGGGGGAAGGTGGCGCCTTCCCTCAGCCTGCTCCCTTGCCCCTACAGCACCAGGGCTCTGAGCCACTGCCCTGAGCCGGGCATCTCTCCTCCCTCCCTTCAGCCCTGCACACAGCCAGGGCAAAGAAATATCTCTTCCTCCAGCTCTCCCATGCATAGGGTCTGTATCTATTCCAGGCAACTCTCTAGTTTTTATCACGGTTTTTTGTATCATTCACATTAGTGCAAGTGCAGCAGGCTCAGGTAGGAGCCTACCTGTTCCTTGGCTTCCCAGTGAGAATCTATTTACTGGCATAAGTCAAGTGAGAAGATAAACAGCTGAGCAGATTGCCAGCATGCTCAGCAGGTAGGTCTTTGCTGCACATGCTGGCTGCACTGGCAGCCACTGCCATTGCTGGGAAGAGGGAGGCAGTTAAAATGGGTGGCTTGATTGCTGATATATCTTTCCAATCCAATGTGGTTGCTTGGAATAGAGAGAAGCTCTCATGTAATAATGCAAATTATCATCTTAAGTCAAATAACAATAATAAATAGCTAGCCTGATAATGCTGATTGTAATTATTTGTTTATGGCAAAGCAAGACGAGCGAAATGCCACTGAGCTGATCTCATAAGCTGTCCTTGGCCCCAGTGGGCTGCAATCCCAACACACAGCCCTGCAGGACGGCAGAAGAAGGGGGATGTTCACATCAGCCACACACGGGTCCTTGGGAAAGTTTGCAGGTTGTGATCTGTTCAGTCAGAGAAACTGGGTTGTCTAACGCCTACAAATATTCTGATGAGTTTGTTTTAAAAGGAAGCTTGAAATAAGTGAGAGCTGAGTGGATTATTGCTTGGCTTTAGTCTACTGAAGGATGAGGCTTTTAATATGCATGGCCAGTTTGGAAAGCTTTTCATTTCTATTGCTCTTTTGCAAAGCATTTAAAGATATTGACTTGGAACCATGAAGCAGACATTAATTCCTGACAAAAAGCCTGTTTTTCCCTGGGAACTGATTGGGAAGATGTAGCTAGTAGATGCACTTGATTTATAAAGGAGCGTCCTTGCAGCTCTGACTCCTTGAATATTGCAGCTGCCTTGTGAATATGAGTTTTCAAGCCCTGACTACCTGTGAGAGGCCAGGATATGACTGCTGTGACTGCTGGGCTGTGTGTTATGGCAGAGGACAAACCCAGGTTGGGTCTCTTGAGGGCCAAGAGTGGGGGCCTGTCTCTTCTCAGCCATGGGGACTGCACAGCAGCACTTTACACCCTTCAGCTGATGCTAGCTGCAGCCTGCATTGCACTGCAGAGGAACAGGCAATCACTCCTGCATGTCTCAGTCCATAAACCAGCTCATAAATCACTCCAGCAGCCTCCCAGGGAGGGGACAGGAGCTTGTAATAGTATTTCTCCATCATTTCCAGCCAGAACCCTCTACTTGAAGTGCCATTTTCCCACTTTTAAATCCAAATTAAATGCTGAAGATCCTGCTTGCTGCAGCAGAAGACCATAACCGTGCCCTCTGGCCGTGATGGGGATGTTAAGTGCAGCCCTACGCTGTAGCTGCAGCAGGAGCAGCAACCGTGTTCGCAGAGCTCCTGGCTGCTTCTCCCCTTTCAGAAACAATGTCCTTCCAGGATGTTTCTCCCTCTGTAACAGTTAACAAATGAGATGAATGAATTGAGCAATAAGATGCCACATTGCTGCCTGTGACTGGACTTCTCCAGTCTGACTAACTGCAAACGCTCTTCTAAGTCAGCGACCCTGAGCCCCTGGGGAACTGAGCTGTAACTCAGGTTTGCTGCAGACAAAGTCACAGTGCCACTGCTGGTTTTGTGCAAGCTGACGTGTGTGGGGATGAGCAGGGCATCCAGTTCGCAGCCACTGGCTCTCACAAGGTGCCCTGCATTTATTAAATGGCCCAGCTGTGCAGCTTGCCACCGAAGATGAAGGCTGAAACTCTTTATTTTCCCCACCTTCCCCTTGCAAATTATTAATAAAAAGTAAGTATAAAAAGGAAGGAAATGTCACTTTTGGTTTTGCATCATAAGATTCCATAACACCAAGGCCATCCCATTTTCCCTCTTAGCTCAGAAGCCGTCCTCCAGCCACACACTGGGCTCTGTCTTGAGGTCATGCACTCTGCCGTCTAGTCCCTTGGCCATTTTGCTTCGCCCATGTAGGAAATATTGATGGCTGATTTGTGGTCTTCTGCTGCTTGTGGTTATGCTTTTGTTTCCCCTTTCAGCAGCTGCTAGAAATCCTTCCCCAAATCTGCCTTCTGACTGCAGGGGTCTCTCTTAAGTCATCTCCAAAATTTTCTAACAGAGGTTTTGTGGTGAATGAGAAGGGGTGGAGAGGAGTTAACCATGGGCAGCAAAGGGGCTAGTTTTGCTGCTACCCTCTGCTTTGTGGCCATATTGCAGTTCCCTGTCCCATCCTTCGGCATGAAGACCCTGGAGGAGGAGGGGACCGTCCTTTGGGGGTGTTTGCACAGCACCTCACCCTGCATGGCTTACCAAGGCCCACCCCCCTGGGAGCCCCCCAAGGTGCATACCCACCAGGTTCAGAGGTGTCACCAAGGGGGGCTCAGTGCAGAGTTCTGGGCACAGCTGCAGGACAAGGAAAGCACCTGTTTATGTGTCCTCTAAGTACCACCTGGTTGCCTCTCCAGGGCACAGGCTAGAGAGGACTTTGTATTTTTATGTGATATTAAGTTGATATATATATGTGTAAAATAAGAAAATAAATAAAAAAAGTAGAAGTAAGCTGTATTTGAACCAGTATCAGTGCTGGTGAACAAAAAGTGGTGATCAGTGATGAACAAAAGTAAGCGCTTGTCCCTGCTTGGGGCTGTAGGCACCTGGTGAGAAATGAGTGAATCTACTGCCCAAATGAGAGGTGAATGAACTCCATTTACCTGCCTTCGCCTTTGACTTTGATGTGCAGAATCAAAATCTCTGCCCCTTCCTGCACTGACGGAAACAGCAGAGAGATGCCAAGGCCTCCTCCTCAGGACCCTTACGGTACTGAGATCTCCTCTCCTTCCCCTGCTCTCTGCCCCTTTATCTGCTGATCAAAAATCTGAATTCAAAGAGACTGATCCTGGGGTAAGAACTATGTCCTCACTCATTTCTATTATACATCAAGAGAGTATCTGCTCACCTGAAACAAAAATAGATCCAACAGCAAAGGAAGCAAAAGGCAGAGCCCAGCTCTGGCCGTGACTTTTCTCCAACTGGGAGACCAACACCCAGCCCTTCACTGTTGCTCCTGGGCAATAAATAATTCCTGCTGCAGGGAAAGGAGATGAGGAGGGCCAGACAGAGAGCACATGGTGCTTCATTTAGTAGCACATCCCCAACTTGGAAGACACTGAACAGCCAAGCCACTGGCCAGCATTTATCCCTCTGGTAAGAGAATGCATTGGGAAGTGGTTGCAGGCTGCCAGGATGGAGATGGCAGCGACACGAGTGGCTACTGTCTCTGGCAAACACTGACAAACGAATGTCACACACCTTCCCCTATGTCTGCATAGGGGTTCTGGGATAGGGGATGGTCAGCACCAGGAATGAGGACAGGGAAAGGGGTTTGCTGGCTGATGGCCCTGCAAGGGGCTGTGCTTCAGTGCATTCACTCTGGCAAGGGTCAAACCCAGCGTCTACAGACTGCAGTGAGAATCTGGCAGCTGGACTCAATGGGAGCCAAGCCAATGCTTTAAGGTAGTAGCCTGGGTCCCTCCAACACGGCCAGCTCTGTGCTGGAGTCCATGCCATCAACACTGAAAACATGTCTCACACTGGTGGCAGTGACAGTAGGAGCAGGATCCTCTTTCCCATCTCATGATGGCATCTCATCTGCTTAAAGCAAAAAGAGTTTGCACTCTCACAGTAGTGGTTGGGCAGTGGGCAGTGGCTGATGCTGTGCTGCCTGAGGTCAGCTCTCCGCTGGCGATGCTGGCAGTGCCTTGGAAGGATCTGCTGGAGAAAAGGCCAAGCACCAAGGGGTGATAAAAGAAAGCTGAGTCTTTCTGTTCATCTCTCTTACCTCCTGCTCTTCTTTGGGGTGCTTGGAAAGGCATAATTATCCTGCCCTCAGTCCAGCAGCTTGCATCATCTCCTTTTATTTGATGAGGTTGGTGAAACACCAAAAGAGGGTGCCCAGAGAGGTGGTGGATGCCCCATCCCTTGAAATATCCAAGGTCAGGTTGGATGGGGCTCTGAGCAACCGGATGTAGTAGAAGATGCTGCTGCTTATTGCAGGAGCTTGGACTACATGACCTTTAACTGTCCCTTCCAACCCAAACTATTCCATGATCCCAGGACAGCTCATGTGCAGTTGATGTTGCCGAGACCTGGATGACCGGACTGAAGGGACACCAAACTAGTCAAAGCAAAAATTATTTTCTCTGACAGCAGTGAACTACCTTGCTATGTAACAGTGAAGTTCCATCTTGATGGGGAAACCCTCCAGTCCGAATGATAGCATTCAGAAATAGCCTTGCTTTGTTTTCCAAAGACTTCAGACATCTCTAACACACACAATCCTTGCTAAATTTTCCAAGCAAGTGACACGTAAATAGTAATTCTCACAGAGAAAGAACACGTATTTTCCACTTCACTTACACCCTTTTTACCGTGAGGCAAAGGAGCTCTTGGATTGATCGGCAGGGCACGCTCCTCTTTGCTAAATGCTCCAGTGAGCCCAAAGAAACCTAACCGGTGAGAAGGGAAAGGCAGATGCATCACCAAATGGTATAATTCTCCATAAATTTTCAGTACTTAGTGATTTATGTCTCTGAATAAAGCACATCAAGCATATTGAATGGCTCAGTGACTGTTCTACAACAAAACGCTTTCCAGCTCCTTTTTCACATACTGTCACTAAATCTCATGGAGTATCTCACATAAAAATGAGGTGGAATTGAAATAAATTGTCCTGGAGGCAGCTGCAGGCTCAAGGGTGTTTAATGTGTAAAAGACTAGAAGGCATCACTTCACTTCCAAGATACCCATTTGCCAAAGGTTTATTTCACAAGCACTACATGCTCCTGTTATTTTTTGTGTTGTTATCAGGCCTTAGATTCACGCAGAAAATGGGACCTCTTTGAATCTATCACCTTACCACAAGAGAATAAGAAATTGTCCTGCACTGGGCAGCTTATGTTTGAAATACAGAGAACAGATGAAAGGGGGAAAGAAAGGCATAGGAAGGTTCATTTACCTTCCCGAGTTCACGCAGCAGAGTATCACAGACCCTAATTTACAGCCCTGCAGCTGCAGGCATGTCCTGATCCTCACATCAGCTCCATGTCCCCAGTGCAACTTTGGGTGGCATGGCTTGTTACTCTTTGCATCTCAGAACAAGTTATAGTTGGAATAAGGGATAAAGCTTGGATTGAAACATGAAAACATGAGAGGGGAAAGAATAAAAGGAAGGACTGAAGGATGAGGAGCACATTTTCAGGTCACTTGGCATCACAGGGATGAAAGGAAGGGGTCAGCTGATAAAAACAGACAGCAGTGCTGACAGTGCCCTGGCAGAGAACAGTGTAGAAGGTGCAGAGAGAAGGAAGAGGTGTGAAAGGGCTGCCAAGCAGGTGCAGCATCATGGCTAGTGAAAATGGAGGTGAGAGCTGGGGTGCAGTGGGTCAAGAAGGAGCAGAGGAGCTTGCAGACAGCCTGGGAACAAAGAGGAAGGTGACAGCTCTCTGAAAGTGCTGCAAGCTGAAGACTTAGATGAAGATTGTTAAACAAAGTTGCAGGGTAGATGGAGGATGCTACAGGGACAGACAGGCTCAATCCCATGGGACATAGGGTAGCAGCAGCAGAAGGAAATGCTGCAATACTGCCAGGGATTCAGCTACTGTAGACTTCAGCTTGAGGAAATGCAGGAAAGGGCAGAGGATTGACAACTGTGGATGATGTTTTTGCTTGGGAGAAAGCACATTTCTCCCTAAAACTAGTTGTAAGGCATAAAGGCAGGAGCACTAAATGAGGAACCCCCCTCGCTGGGGATATGAACACAGCAGTGAAGCCAATACACCCTGGAAAACTCAAACTACTGCCTTTTGCCTGGCAGCCAGAACGATGCCTCTGGCCGGGTGCTGCAGCCCGAACTCCGGTTCTGTATCACACTCACTCCCGGAGATGAAGGACGACCGGGAGGCGAAGGGGCTGCGGGCTGCTGTCGGGGCAGGGGGTCCCAGAGGCAGGAGCTGCGAGGCGGCCGAAGTTGTGCTTTTTGGGTAGGCCCACGAGAGGGAGCCAGCAGTAAAGGAACGGCGGCTGCCTCCGCCGCGGAGCCCCGTGTCCCGCCCGGCGGCCGCGGGGAGGATGCGCCGGCGGATCTGCGGGAGTACCCGGACCCCCTCACCCCGCGGCCCCACCACAGCGCCCCAGGCACGACCTGCGCAGCTGGGGTTGGCCGTCAAAGGGTCAACAACATATTTACACACGCGAGTACTCGCGGAATAGATATTGTAGGGAACCTTTGCTGTCAAAGACAAAACTTGGCGTAAGGAGCGTAGGTGGACGTCTTCTTGTGCTCGCCCCTCTTCCTCCTGCGGCTCTGCTTCAGGTGTGCAAAGAAATGGGCCTTTGTCATGGCAAAGCGGTGTGACCTCATGCCCGTCGCCATGGCCCCTCTCCCGCTGCAGGGGTCAGAGGGTTGGGGATGGTCCCATCAGGCACCCTAAAGCCAGCGTCTTCCCCCACTCTGATACCGTAGAGGGAGGATGAGGAGGTGAACGTGGCAAAACCCGGCACTCATGGTGCGGATGAAAGCTGCCTTGGCACCTGTTGAAGCCTTCACCTCCTCACTTCACTGGGAAATAAATGGGGTTTGGACTTTATCAGGGATGATCCTTTGAGCTCTAAGCTCCCAAGGAAGGAGAGCACATGCTTGTGTTAAGCCTCTGTTTAAGCACTTTTCTGAGTCTGGTTATAGAGCTCAGCACCTTGCAGTGGGAGATTTGGACCCAGAGGAGCTACATCCACTTATTTGGGGATCAGTTCTTGTATTGCTGAAGTCTGTGGGAGTTGTGGTGTTGGCCCAGAGAGGAGGAAGGTCAGGAGTGCCTGTGAACCTCCCTGGGAGGGCTCCAAAACACCTCCTGTGCTGCAGCAGGGAAGCAGCAGCTCAGCTGACCAGAGTGAGGGAAACTCTGGAGGCTGCATTGGTAAACTGACACATAGAAATTGCTGTTTTAATAAGCATCTACAAAAGGAAAATACAGTCCCTACTGAAAAGCAAATTAGTAGCAGACTCTCTCTAGTGAGTGTTCAGGGAAAGTGTACAGGGTCTATGTTGTTATTACTCTCCTGAAGCTTCCTACCACACTGAGAGAGACACAGCCAGGGCTGAATAAATAATACATTATAATTTTCAAGTCCCATTGAGGTGACTCGGAGGCAGTTCAAAAGTTCAATGAATTATCAGTTCCCCTCGGGTTCATTATTTCTTTTGCAAAGGATGCTATCAATCTCTATAACTCACTAGCTACCAAAAATAATAATAAGTAAAAGATCATTATGTTGAAATATGTGTTGTAAAACAGCATAGCAATTTGGAAGATTAATTCAGTCCAGAAGGGGCAATAGCTGCTGGCTAGAGATGGGCTGGACACCAATTACTGCTCTCACTCATTACTTCCATGGACAGAGATTGGGAAAACACCTGCAGTGCATGAATAATTCTTCTTGAGTTAATATGCTTTCATTCAGTGCTGATTAACTCTATTTATACCCCATCTATGGTGATGTGAGCAATGTGATTCATTCCTTTATTTCTATAACTCTCTGATAAACTGCATTTATTTGCCACCTCTGACCTCCTCATGTGCATGCTGCCCATTAATTCTTCTCTCAGCCCTGGCTGCTGCTGCTGCCATCCCAGGCCTTCACTAGCCATCAAACAGCTGTTTCTCATTTTCTTTCCTTCATTTAAAAGCACCTGCTACAAAAATGTGGGTCAAGGGACAAAAGAGACTGGAAATTTCACTGTGATGATGGAGGAGAGGGGGTGTATTTTGTGCACATAATATTTGGTTCTGTAGGCTGCTTGTCCTATAGGGAAACCTCAAGGTACTACTGAAGGAGTAACGATCAAATGTGGCCCGTTTGGGGTATTCAGGCCTGAGTGACTGGCAGCTGCAATATAAGGCATCCTGTCCATGCTTCAGTAAGCAAGGCATGACCAGCTCGAAATCAAATGTTGCCACTGGTATCACTGAGGACTAGCCTATGCCACTTTTCCACTTTTATTTTTGAGGTTTGTTTTAATTTTTATTTCCCTAGCTTCTGCTCTGAGTCAGGGCTACAGGGTTCGTGACCTGGGGCTTACTCTTGAAACACATTATGGTCAAACACTGTCCTCCTGTGGCTGGCAGGATGAAGTCTGCAAAGAAACCTTAAGTGTATGAAATGTTCCTGCTTCTCCCCCATCACTGCCCAAACACAGCACTAAAACTTTTCTTGAGATGAGATGTAACATAAAAATATCTGACTGCTTGAAAGAAGTAGAGATGCTCTTTTGCTTCATTGGAAATGGAGATGCATTGCCCAGTGGAAATGTTGGCTGGTAGAATCTCTCACATTCACAATGGGAGCACAGGACCCAGCCTGAGAGCAAACTGGGGAAGTTTGACTTTGGTCGTTAGAGTCATTCTAGGAATAGCTCAGGTTTTGCTGAGCTGTGGATGGCCTGTATTTTTTTTAAGCTCCCTTCTATGTCTCTAAGGCCAAATATTGCAGTACTTGAGTTCCTAGTACAGCAAGCAAACATCTTAAAACTTTAAAATATTACCCTGAGATCATTTCAGATCATAGAATTACAGAATCATGGAGCAATTTATGTTGGAAGGAAGTCCCAGAGATAATTTGGTGCAACCTCCTATTCAAAGCAAGATGAACTTCAAGATTAAATCAGATTACCCAAGGGCCTTTCTCTCTGAGCTTTGAAAATCACTAAGGTTGGAGATTGCACAACCCTAGGTTTCAGCATTTAACAAGTTTTGCTGTGAAAATTTTTTCCTTTTCATATAATATCTTGTTTTTCATTCATCCTTCCATGCTATCCTAGATCTAACACTTAGGACCTGTGGCATTTCCCATAATCTAGGCAGAAGGAAACTTGGCCTATCTGTAAAGACCTGCCCATATGCTCCCTGCAACACAAACACGTGCTTTCCTAGTGTAGGACAGGCTGGATTCCTTGGAGGAGCTGAAATACCTTTTCTAATACCTGATTCCCACCACTGAACTATGAATCTTTTTCCTCTGACTTTCGGAGGGCAGGTTCCTCATCTACATTTTCCTTTGATCATTGTTTTAAAACCTAGAGGGATTCAGCTGCCTGCTCTGTTTATCTTGCTACCCTTTCTTCTTGTTCAAGGTCTCCAAACACCTTCCCTAGGAATGAGATAAAAGCTTGCAATGAGACCCTGGCGTTTTGTCTAATTCCCCAGTCTGCCTGGATCTCGTCACTGGCCTTGTCAGGCTTAAATGTCATTGTACTTTTGTGTAGATGCTTCTAGATAACTCACCATCCTCCTTCTTCCTGCATCTCAAACCACCCTTTTATTTCCAGTGTGTCCAAGGTCTCTCCTTTTCTTCGTAGAGATCTGTGCTCAGCAACCCACTCTGTTCTTGTGGCGCTTCAAAGCCAGGTCACCCTGCCCAAGGCTTTGGTGAAGAATTTGTTGTAGATGGCCTCCCACCTGATGGCTGTGGTTCAGGCAGTGTCTCTGCCAGTGCTTTTTGTCATCATTAGGTACTCATCTCTTTGTGCCTGGTATGTGGGGGAGTTTTGGGACTAGAGGGTCAGAGCTGGCAAGCGTGTGTTAAATCCACCCTTCGTCGTGACTGTGGCAGTGAGGGGTGTTCAGCTGCAGGGCTTCCTGGCTCCAGAACTAGCAGCTTTGCTCCCTCCCTGTAGGCTAGAAAGGAAGATCTTCCCTTACTGCTGCCCCCCCCGCCCAAATCTGAGAGGGCCCCTGAGATGTCAGCTGGCCATTTGGGGAAAATTGAATGAGGCTTCAGTCCCATGGGTCAGGGTTGTTTTGCTGTGACAAACTGCCTTTACCTGCTTTGCAGACTGAACATCGGAGTTACTCTCTCTTTGGCTTCTTGTCATATTTTAGTGTGAACTCTTTAATTTTGGCTCTCTTTGCTGAGGCTTCCCTCACTCGAAAGCCGTCACAAGGCTCCCCAGAACCAACCGTCTCACACCAATAGGGAAGATTAGCTCCAACCACAACACTCCTTACTCCCTGCCATGGGTTCCCAGCACTCCTCTCCCCAGAGGCTCCCAATGCTTGCCCAGGCTGCCTGCTCTCAATATGGTGAGGCTGGCAGCAGGTACAGGTCAAATACCATTTGATTATGCCACTTTGTGGTGGCTTAGACTGGGACCTGCCATTTACTCCTGATCCAAGCAGCTCAGTGCCTCTTGCTAGTCCGAAACAGCCCCAAGCCAACCAAGGGCATATTGATCTGGAGATGTTCTCTGCTTCCAGATGATCAGTAGGATGTCAAAGTCTTAAATAAGAAAGAGAAAGGCTCTTAAATTGAGCTTTTATAGCCGCACTGTTGTGTTTTGGCATGGTAGAGCAATGTTTCAGGTGGATGTGAGGTCAAGTAACTACTGGCAGAACATTGGGTGGCCAGGTCAAACTTCATCAAACAACACTGAGATTTGTACTTGGGAAGAACACTGTAATTTGGAAAAATTCATGTAATTTCCTTTTCCCAGGCACGCTGTTGAAGGAAAGTCATCAATACTGAGTGATGGTTAGATCTGAGAGGCGGCACAACAGTCCGCAGATGGACGGACATTGGAGTCAGGCTGTATGGGGATTAATTGCTGCGAGCCCAGAAAATAACCATAAAGGGATAACACAGCTGCTGCTGGAAAAAGCAAACCTCTTGGCTTCTTGCACCGCCTCACTTGCAGTGTTCCCCTCCCCTCCATCCCTCGTTGCTCCCTGTGTGCTGCCATAAGGCACATCCTGGAGCTGTGGTTAATGGAAAAGTGATTTGTCTCATAACTGCAGCTTTACACAGTGTGCTACTGTGGGCGTTACAAATTGCTAAGCAGATTTAAAGTGTTCTTTGAGCTGCAAACTGCAGTGTTTCTCCACATAGTGATTATTATTCATCTTTTCCAGGACACTGTGGGCCTGATCCTGCAATCTGCACTCCTATTAAAGTCAGTGCTGTGGGAGTACTGCCAGCGTACAGACAGCAGGAGTAAGCCCCAATTAATATGGCCACAGGGAAGAGTGAGGAAGCAAACCACCTTTTTTTCCTTTCTTTTCTTCCTTTTTCTTTTTTTTCCCCCTGTGCATGTATGTGGATTTACTTCTTCTGTGGCCACTTCCAGAGGTGTGTGTCCAGGTGCAGGCTACTGACTGGTGGAGCACAGGTGTTCTTGCCAGCTTCCAGGCTATCTGGGGACATGTCCCCTCCCACTCTGCATCATTCTTTCTGTCTTTCTCTTTGGTCAGATGACCATAAAGTCTTTCTTAATGGAAATGTCATCCAGACTGGTCCACAGCCATCAGAAGTTTTGCTTATGTGCAGTTGGTGTTGTCCAACACCACCATGTTTGGTTTAAAACAGGTGCACTTGCTATGCAGGTCATTCTGGTTCTTCCTCCTGAGCTGTGAGCATGGTGGGAAGGGGCACAGACACAGAATTAAAATTCTAGGTCTGGAAAAGCAGGAGTTCTAAAAATGTGGGGGCTTTGTATGACATGAGCCCTGACCCACACCAGCAGCCCTGCAGGGGCTGGTTCCCACTAATAGCAAGCCCCATGGGATGCTGCAGAGAGAATTTATGGGTCTATTCCCCACCCAACATCAGGGTCTGTCCATGGACAATCTGGAAAAAGCCTCTGACCCTCACTCGCCCTCTTCTTCTGGGGTAGACAGCTCAGTGCTCTTCTGAAGGAGAAGGTAACTCTCCTCCAGTGACTGGCCCACTGTTCTCTCCCTGCCTGGAGGTGGTGGTACCACCATGGTGAGCTACTCTTGCACTTCAAGGAGCATAAAACCCAGGAGCATAAAACTGCTGCACTTCAAGGAGCATAAACCCCAGGATTGGTGCTGTGGTGGCCGACCCCATGGGCTGTCCCAATGGTCCGTGTGTCAAAGGAAGGTGGCTGCTGCTGAAGGATATGGAAGCAGGGCGTGGTGTGTCTGTGTCACCCATTACCTCCATCCCAGGATGGAGACCTTGCATTAGGCTCAGTTGACGAGTGTTGAGGCAACAGTGAGCCTCGTGGTGTGAAGTGTTCATGGAGACGCATGTTGCTAAGCAAAGAGGATATTGTGCTTTGTACCAACTGGAGTGTTTTTAGCTTGTGAGGTTTTACACGCCTCAAGGAGAGTTGTAACAGCTGAGTCTTGGAGCTGCAAATATATGATCTTGGAGCCAAGGATGAGCTGGAGTCGTCCCACCAGGAGGAGGGTATTAATACGTCTGTGACACTGGGACACTTGGGTGTCCTCAGCAAGGGCTCCTCAAGTCCTGCTGGGTTTTGGTCAAGAGCTTCGACCACACAGGGAAACCTCTGCCTCCTTGCCCCAGACCCCAGCAGCATAGGGTGATGCCTGTGTGAAAGCAAACATCTCCTCCACCTTACTTCCTTCTGAAACCTTTCTGGGAATTTTCCCGGTCTCAAGAAAGACATGACAAATCTCATGTCCCCTCCTAGGGGGGCAGTGCCAGCCAGGAACATCTTAGAGAGTGAAAAACACTGTCAAAAATGTAAAGAAAAGCAAGTGGAGAAAGGTCATGATTAGTTGCTTTTCTGCCATGTGCATGTATAATAATGAACCTTGGGAGTGTGAGGCCATGTTAGTCCTAATTACAGCTCTTTAAATATTTATATAGCTTAATCTGCTCGCCTTGCTCTTTGGCACGGTCCAGCATATCTGTAGGGCTGACCTTTCCAACTCAGCCCCATTTGTATACTTCACAGGCCCCTGGGTAGCTACTACTTTGCTTTATCTGAGGGGTGGGAAATACATCATACCAGAAGAGTAAACCCCAGGTAATAAGAGTACAATGTTAAATAAAAGCCAGAGGTATAGATGTATTGTTTGGCTGCATAACAAGCTCAAATACAATCTCTTCTCTTGAAGTCTCTTATGCAGATTCCTAACTAATGCAAAACCACAGATTTCAGGAAAATTAGCCATTGGACATGCCCTGAAGAATCAACTAAGACAACCATGTTTATTTTCCGTGTGACCTCCATCAAATTGTAAATTATATCTTCAGCAGTAACAGACTAGTACATTAACCCCCTCTTTCACCTCTCAATGCTTCATTACAACAGGTCTGTTTCGATATAATGGGAATGGCTGGGAGATAGATGAGATGCTCATGGCTATGATGGAATTAGTTGTGTAACCAATCTCTTCTTCAACCCTTTTCTTGAAGTCTTTCTTCAAATACCTTTCTTTCAACATACCTGGGGATCTCAGACTGATTTCCAAACTACTCATAAACTAGAGGAGAGAGAATCCAAACTAATGTTGGTTAATATCCTCCAACTTTGGATTATGCCCATTCCCCATTCTGTATACTGGGGTTAAATCCATGTGCTAACTGTCCCACAATGAGTCTGTGAGGAATTTGGCAAATTATGGACAGTCTATAACACCACCACTGAAATGAGAATCCATACGTTCAGCAGAGCTGGGCAGCTCTGAGGATTTTGGTCACCTTGGCAATTTGAAGAACCTGTAGTGTAGCATACTTTATCCTGAGCATTCTTATGAGCCTGTTAAACAGGCGGAACAACAAATCTGTACCTCTTGTTGCTTCCACAAAGCCTTCATTAAGGAGATGTTACACCAGAGGAACTAAATTAGTTTGCATAAAAAGTGCCTGATATCCTCATGCTGCTCACTTCCATACCGAATTTGCTGGCTAGTCTAGGTCTGAAATAAAAAATAAAATCAGGACAGGGACCATTATCTGGCTCTGAAACCAAGTGGCATTGATTAGCCATTTCCAGTCCATAACACAATTGATTCTGGGTCTCATCTGGTCCCCCTCTGCTGCCCCTGTGTCCGTAATACAGTATTATTAGAATTATCTTTCTATTTCTTTTTCACCTCAATTCTAATTGTCTGAAATAGTATTGCAGTTGAGCAGGGTGATATTTTGTTTCTTCAAAAATGGGGTATGGAATAAGTGTGGCACTGTGTGGGGAGGATGGTGCTGAAGTTGATGTAGCCTTCCCTCCCTCTTATTTGGGAACAGCCCTCAGTGCATGCTGCCCTCCATGCCATGCTATGCCAGGGCATTGGCTGGCACCAGGCCAGGGAGAAAGACAATGATTAAACCCAAATGTTTGCTCATGCCAAGGGTCCCATAAGAAACCTCTATGAATGGGTACTTGTTGACTTCACAGTGAAGCTGTTTGGTCTCCACAGTTCCTGCTTTCTTCAGGACTAGAATGTCTCTTATAGAATGAGTTAGGTTCAGCCAACCAAACCTGAGGCCAGGCTCTGGGGTGCCTTCCTCTGAATCCCTAACATCCCCAGGCTGGGGGCACTGCAAACTGGGGAATCTGAAAGATGTATTTGGAAAGTCATTTTGTTGGCTAAGAAGCCTTAGGGTTATGAGTCTTTGGCCCAAATTTCATGAAACTCAGAGGGAAGGGAAGGCAAGAAAAATGTTCTTTTTGGTGAACCAGAATTCCTGATCTTCAGCCAGCTCTGGTACCAACATTGGCACTTATGCTGGGTTTCCAAATATTAACCAAGTGATACTGCTCCTTGTTGGGACTGACGTCCTTGGTACCCATGTGTGCACACCACAGCTCCAGCAACATCCTGACTAGATGCCAGCTCTCTGGTGCTGTCATTTCCCAGTGCTTGAAAGGAGTGTGTTCATTTAGCAGCACTGCACAGCTTCCCTGAGGACCTTGCAGGGGCCTGACAAGGTCAGAGCTACACATTCTCCCTCCCTCTGAAGAACCATCACCAGAACGAGGAGAGCCACAGGAAAGAGGTGGCTCTCCTGGAGCCAGTGCAGAGCTGAAGGAAAGCAAGATCACTCTGGCAGGCAGGCAATGATCCATTCTTTATTTGACTTATGAGGAGCTGCACAATATTTCTGCAGGTAATTTACCTGATATTATAGTTGTGCTGTACAGATTATGCTGCTAGAAAGGACAGTGGTTGGACAGACTGTTTTCTCAGAACCACTCTGTTGCCACTCTGTTCCTCTTGGTGAGGAACAAGACAAAAGCAACCATCAGTATCTTAGTTTTGTTACCTCAGAAGTGCTCCAGAGTCTGCCAAGGTGGACATTAACACAGGCAGCCAGTGATGGGCAAAGACCTACTAGATTTGAGCAATGGACTCAGATACCTCGAGAAGAGCTTTCATTGAACACGGTGCAGAGAAAACCTCCAGTAGTATATGTGTACAAATACATGTAAATTGTATCATATATATTCAAATATTGAGACAGTATACGAAACCTCTGTTCTCCAGGTATTGACTCGTCATTTGCTTAGCATTCAATGCTCTTTCCTTCTGCACATAGAATCTTAAAATCTTTAAGGTTGGAAAAGACCTTTAAGATCAACGAGTCCAGCCTTTAACCCAACTGCGCTGCCTTCACCACTAAACTATGCCCCACGTACAACATCCCATGTTTTTTGAACACTTCCAGGGATGGTGACTCCACCAAAACACTGGGCAGCCTATTCCAATGCTCGACCACTCTTTCAGTGAAGAAATGTTTCCTAATATCCAACCTAAACCTCTCCCACTGTAACTTAATGCCATTTCCTCCTGTCCTGTCACTTGTTACCCGGGAGAAGATACCAAAATGCATTGCACAATAAAATGAAGTCGCCAAAAACTTAGAGGTTTTCTGTCTCCTATCACCACCCTGCAGCCAGTAGCCAGGCTTGCTGCCCTTGCATCCCATTCCCGTGTTCCTGGCAGTTTGCTCAGCTGTGCACACTCACAGCAGCTCACACAGTGGAGGGTTCATTGACTGGCAACATATCGGTTAAATAATTAAGCACACTGTGAACCTTGTATGTGTATAACAGTAATACATCCCGTGCAGAAAAACTCTTTAGGAAAGGTTCTCTAGCTCATTATTTCACTCAGCTGATGAAGGTGAGCTATCAGCTTTTAGCTTTTGCAACTGAATTCCTGAGGCTGACCAAGGTGCAGGCAGATTTTGGGGTGCTGTGAGGTGCTTAGGAAGACCTCTGTGAAACTCAGTTAATTTGCAGTGCACTTGTGCTGCTCTGTAGGTCCTGTATAAGCCCAGATGGTACAGCACACCTCTGCAAGGCAAAGAGAGCTGGGCTCTCCTCTTCCACTCCTGCAGGCATGAGGAGAGCTCATCTGGCAGATGCTGGCTCCTGGTGTGGTCCTGGCATGAACATTTCCTCTTCAGAGAAGACCCGTTTGGGTCTTGGGAGTTTGTACCAATACGATGTACCAGCTGCCCAGTGCTGCCCCATGTCCTCTAACATCTCTCCTTGGAGGTGAGGGCAGCACTGAGCCTTTGCCATGGGGATCTGTCCCTGAGGAACTGAAGGATATGCATTGCCCCCTTCTGAAGGGAACTGAAGAGTGGGAAGAAAGGAGGTGAACGGCATTCCTGAAATGTGGGAAAAGAAACATTTTATCATGGTTGCCATGGAAACTGGGAATGGACAATAAGCACTTAGATAATTTATCATTTCCCTCAGCACTTGTAGCACACAACCTGTATGAAAAGAAGCATTATCCTGCACAGGGAGGCTGACAGATACCCGAATGGGAAAAATTTGGGAGAGAATCTGTGCCAGGGCTGACTGAATGCATCTCAGCATCGGGGCTACAGAGACAGCAGGGAGATGGCACTTCCTGAGGTGCTCCCATCGGGCACCCTGGAAAGAAGGATTGTATGGGCAGTGCAGAGTCAAACATCTTGGGAAACAGGATTTGGCACAGAGAACCCCATGCGACCCAGGGCACATACCATCCCGGGGCTCTCAGCCCCATTTGGGTACCTTTTGGTATCCTTAGTCTGACCAGGGATCTCATTCACAGCTGTTATGTTTGTGTGCTTCCTCGCTGCAGTCTTTGAGTTTTTATTCAACACATCATGTATTACTTTCCTCACTCAAATTCATTTTGGTGCATTTGAGTGGAAAAGGTCACGTACATCCAGCTCAACCCCTAAATGACAGATCATGCCCACACACCATCAATACTTCAAAGGGGAAGACATTTCCTTGGTTACAATGCATTCATAGGCCAAAAATCACTCTCTTTCCTAAGCACACCCAAAATCCAGTTATGTTGTGGTCATGACTATTTTGGTCATTTTGCAGAGATCCTTTCCCCATTTGCCTAAAACATTAAATTTCTTCCTCCTGCTCCCACTCTCATTCCCGCTCCAATATTTCCTTCAGGATGTCTCTCTTCTTATGGAGGTGCAAAAAACCTGCAGGCACTTATCACATGAGGCACATCATGGTGAGAAACACCCACCCTTCCCATGAAGTACCACCTCCCTCCTATCCATCTTCCTCAAGTACATGATCAGCTGCAGCCACTCTGCACAAAGCTAAATAATTCTTCCTTCATGCCCAAACCACCAACAAAGAGCCTTCTTGGCCAGGGAAACAGAGCATACACTGAATCCAGATGCCCAGAACAAGAAGAGGAACCATAATGTTTGTACCATCTCTAGAATCAAATAGTCCCTCTCCATTCCGGCACCCAGACCTGTTTTTTTGCAATGATACGGCATCACAGACCTTTCCACTTCCCATTACTGCCAGTGAATATTTTATAGTGATCAGTCAGCCTCTGCAAACCCATGGAAAATACCTGATTCTGCTGGCAAAGACCAGACCTGACTGTTTGTCATTTACAGCCCTTTAAAGCCAGCTCCAGCTCTTGCACATTTCCAAGCTTATGACATGATGGAGCTGAAACCTCCCCATTTCAAATCTCTGTGACAACATTTGCTGTAGCTGATCTCCCAAACCCAGCCGGTGAGCTCCTGATCAGCAGTAAGATGCCAGAGGTAATGGTGGCATGGACATTCACGGCTATGCTCTTCTCTAGTAGCTCTGAGTTCTGCTCACATATCTAACTGGTCTTTGTCATCCAAAAGCTTTGCCACTGGAAGTGACCGTCCAGTTCTGCACCACTACCTATATCCCAGCAGTTGTTGCTGCCTACATAAGCCCTGAAACAAAAATTTCATCAAGTAAAAAGGCTTCACGTAAGTGCTCCACAAAATTTGATCTCATCTTCCTACACCATCATTTCTTACAGCTGTATCACCTCAGTATCCAGTGTCTTTGAAAACTCCAGACATAAATTCTTCTGCTTGCCCAACTACAAATGCATGTGCATAATCCCATCCATATTAATGAATCTCATAATCATAGCACTTAGCAGCATGTCCTCCATCTGCTGCCCAATAGTAACTTGAAAATGGTGCCAGGAACACTAATGGATGGCAGGAAAAGATGTGAATCATGGGAGTTTGGTGGTTTAATACACTTAACTCCCCAGACCAGTATTCCTGTAGTTTTGGAAAGGGATCCCACAAAGTATTGTCAGTAAATTTGTAGAGCAAGGGATCACTGGACCTCAGGATATCTCCCAAGTACTGAGAAAACAGTATATGCACCAGGGCTGTCAAGGGAAACACCTTAGACTATTTTAACAAGGAGGGCAGACCAGGGAGTTTAATGTAGTGTGTAAAATGTATATATATGTATATATGTATATATATACACACACTTAAAAATACCATCCCTATATAGACATGGCCAAAGCTCTAAAAAAGTCAATATCACTTCCAGATGGCCAAGGACATCCTTCAAAATTTAGAGATATATGTGAATACTAGAGAGGGACAAAACTGCAACCTGTTTTCCCAACTGGTAGCTGGGATTAAGTCTGGAATAGTTGTTTTTCCCCATGACTATATTGTGATGAGTGTTACATTGGAATCTACTCTTTTATGGTGGGAAAAAACACAGTTCAATTGACTTTCTGTGAGATAAACCCTCTCTCTGGCTATATTAAAATACATACTGGCTCCAGCAAACATGATTGGAAGCAAAGGTCTGTAGAGAATTAATATTCTAGTTAAATGCTTGGGTTTTACCTGGCACAGCACCGGGATGAATGAGCTGTTGTTAGGTTGAATTCTTTTCTTGTTACCAAGCAGGTCTCCCAGTAGCACTTGCAAAGATAAGGAGATCAGATCTCCAAATTCAGGGTGAAAGCTGATCACTAAATCATGATGGAAATTATTCTCTTGCTTTCAAGGTATCAAGTAATGGCCATTACTGCAGGCTATTGTGTCAGTTTGGAGGCACATAAAATACCCTATTTTCTTCATCCTTAAAACCAAGATTGTTGCCATCCCATTAATATGCCCTTTTTATCTTTTCCTCCTTTCCTTCATTTGACATGTAACGCTACACTTTGCTTTGCTTGGTACTTTGCTGTGTAACCTATATCCCAAGGAGAACACAAGTGACTGTGGGTCATATTTGTTTGGTAGCAGGTCTGGCAGCTGATTGTCATCCAAGCTGTCCATACAGGATGTGGTTGGCACATAGTGATCTTTGCCTCGTAAATCTGAGGTCTCCTCCTCTGTCATATTGCTTCACAATAGAGATAAGTGTGTCCTGCAAATACGTTTCTGTGCATCTGAATCTTTTTATGGATTTGCTTTGACTGTGTTCCTTCCTTTTTTTGTGTTTGCTTTCCACAGTTATCCTAGGGAACACATTTTCTGGAAAGAATACTCACCAAGTGTGAATTTAGCATGAAAACACATTTCAAACTCATAATAACAGCCACTTACATCACAAAATAATTCCAGAAAGTTACACTCACCCACTTGGGAACAGAAACACATCACATCATCAGAATATCAACATCTCCCAAGGAACTGGCCACAAATGAGACACAGAGCACAAATTATTCCAATAAGTTATTTAGCAAATAAGTCTGAGCAATAGGTCCATATGTAAATATTATGATCTCTTCTCAGATAATCTATGAAGATAAATGATTTAGCTATGTGTCAGATGAATTATTCAGCCAAATACTTGGAAAATAAGTGAGATGCAAAACATTTGCTCTTAAAGAAGTCTTTTTAATCAACTAATCTTGTCGATTTCTGACACAGGAAAAATGGAAAGAAAATGAAGCAGAACAGTTTCTTCCTGAAGAGCATTGATTATATGTCAGCAACATCCTTGTTTTAAATCTGGAGAAGTAGTCTTTGAATGAGAAACTTTCTTAAATCTTGCTTCAAGTCTGAAAAGTTATGCATAGCATCCAGACGGTACATCTCAGAACTTCCGCTGAGATGCTCAAGGTCATGATCAACATGTGCCTCAGAGAGACTGAAGAAATTAGCAAAAAAGGCTTTTCATGCCTGTTTGTTTCCTCTGTTGGATCACAAAATGTATTTCCCTCTTCTTGCACCTTTCCTGAGTTATATCACAGCACCCCAGTAAGGGAAAGATGAATACATCTAGTGACTCTCTCTCTCAAAACCACATTGAAATGCTTCTCCAAGAGAAGCAGCCTGCATCCCCCTTGAGCAATGAAGTCTGCCATCTGGTAGGTTTGTTCTTTATAGTCATTTAGAGGATATTAAATCTCCTTTTGTATGCAGAGAATTAGGTGGTGGAAGGACTTGGCATTCTATTGAAGAACAAAAAAAAAGAAGGAGAAAAAACAGTTCATAAAGGCATTGTGTCCAGAGAAAAATATTAGAGAGGCATTAAGTAGAAAGACAAAAGGCGAGCTAGCATCAGCTCCCTTGAAAGCTGTAAATCATTCTGACTCCTCGGGTGGTTGGATAAGTTCATTGTTAGTTGAGTAATTATTATCCTTCATTAGAACCTAAGTTTCTAAACATATTTTGAAACAAAATCATCCAAAATGAGCTGCCAGAAAGACCTAATGGTGTCAAGGGCGAGTCATGGAAAAAATATGTTCAAACAGAGCCTCTAAAGAAAACCGTGGCTTTTCATTTTCATCGCTAATTTGCTTATCTTTGGAAAATTAGGACTTTTTCAAGATTTTGTCTTTGGTCACTTTGTGTTGAGAGTAACAGGTTCCTAAGAAAGAAAAAGTCTCCAAACAAGGTTTTTGGTATACCCTGGAGACTTCAATGACCCTCTAACCTGGAGACTAATGGAGCAGGCTAATGCTTCCAAATCTTTTGTTTCAGCAGATGCCAGGGTGGAGGGCCCCTTCTGTGAAGTGGAGGCTGTTGGCAGACTCTTCCAGCTGGAGGGATCAGGTAAATCCCAACAGAGAGTGAAGAGCTAGCAAATCTCCAGGCATGCTAGAAATTCAGGAGATTTGTGCAGGGTCTGATAACCTAAACCAAATGCTTGCAATGATTGATGGCATGCTACTGATTGATTGATTGATTGCAAAGACATGGACCAGCAGCTTCCAAAATAGGCTTCACAAACCTAGAAGGTTTAAGCAGGGCCATAAACCTAAGCTAGATTCAAGTTAATTTTATTTTAATGCTGATAATTGTTGTGGCTTCAAGTATTCTGCCTGTAAGTGAGGATTCAAGAAAGAGAAAAGTTAAGAACATGGAGCTAGACAATGTCACCACAAAACACAGGAGAGCCCTGAGATTGAAACCCACAGTAGCACCTGCACTGGGGAAGTGTCCAGTGCCATACAGAGCAGCTCTGAGCTGCTACTCTGTTAGTAGTAGCAATCGGCAGTTCCATTTTGTGCCATCCTGTAGTCTCATACTACAAACTCACACAGACTCGCAGGACACAGCTGGCCCAACCTGGGACTACATAGTCACCTCAGGGCTCATGTAGGTCAGGAACTCTCTAAAATGGGAATCCAAGTGTTCTTGAACCATGGCAAAAATACAAAAAGCCCTCAGAAAAATACTATACATCCCTGTGAAGTGCTGACCAAGCATAGGGCAGCACCTACACCACAAAGTAGATTCATGTAAGCCAGCTGGAACAACCTGATGTAAATTGCTGGCTCACATTGCTACCTGTAGGAAAAAATAACCCTGTAACTAGCAGCAGCAGCAAATCTCCAAACCCCTCTGCTGTTTCTCCAGATTCACAGTCAGTTTCCTACCAGACTCATGTGTCAGCAGGTCATAAAAAGTTTTAAGTCGCCTTTTCTTTTTCTGGCGTTCTGGAAGAAGTTGTACTAACAATGAGCCACTGCTTGACAGCTCTGAATCCCAAGCTGTTGGGATACAGTGTGACTTCCAACATATTGCTTCCAGCCTCCACCACCCACAGGGAATGGCCTGGCAGGGGGAGCAGCACAGCCTGTTAGGAGGAGCCTTCAACAAAGAGATCCCTTATTCCCTGCACTCAACGAAAGGGCAGCACCCACATCAGGCGATGCAAGGAAGCCAGTTCAGCTTCTGCCAGGTCAGGAGGTCAGAGGAATGGGGATAACTTCACACATTTTTTGTGCTGCAAAGCCCAAATTAAAGGATGCAGAATGAAATATACCACATCCAGAAAGGATGGAGGGTTTTTTCACCTTGAACTGCAGCTTCAAACCCATGCAGGAAAGCTAACCCTAGAGGGCTGGAGGAGGAAGAAAAAAATTAAACGCCACCAACTGCTGTCATTGGATCTGGCTTGGCTCCAAGGTCTGTCAGAGCTGAGATTGATTAGGATATATGGTATCCTGGAAACAGTCAGTAACTTCAGCTGATTATAAACCCATTTTAATTGTCTTGCTACCACCATGGCAACCATACTCCCAACCACAGCCTCCAGGAGTGAAGGTGGGCTATTGGAGGACAGTCCTGTGCCTATAGACCACATATGACTTATGCAGTGATTCAGATAGATAAAACCTTGCTCCAATACCAGAAGGAACCAAATCTGGAGAAGGAAATAAAGCCAATACTATAACACATAGTAACTCATTATCATAGCCAACATTTAGCTTAATAATTTAAATGGACATTGGGTATTACAAAGGGAGGCCCCTGTTACAGCAATCCCTGCAGATCTTATCCCACAAACAACCCCTGCAGCGTTGCACACTCACGTGTGGGGTAGGCACCCTTCCCTGCACAGTGGCAAGGGATGAAGATGTGTGGCTTGGAAAGTGTATCAGGGAGTAAAGCTTGAAGGGATGGGGAAAGCATATAAGTAGGAGCTCTGCAGCCAAGGAAGAGCAGATGTTTTAATAAAAAGAACTCTCCTCCTTCTAGTAGGTTTTTGATGCTTAGTATCAGAATGCTTTGTGTGATTCTTCATTATTTCTCAGCCTGAAGCCCTGGCACCTGAAGCCTCTGCGATTCCCATGCTCAGTGCATGTTAATACACCTTATGTTCCCTGGTTCAAACAGAACCACAGTGTGACCAGATTTTCTGACCCAAAAGCCCTTGTATCGGGTGGGAATCAATCCCTTTAGCTGCTGCCTGATTTGTGTGAGAGCTGAGCCTGTCACTGGCCAGCTCACTCATGTCTGCTTGGATTGAGGAGCTGTGCTGCGTGGGTTTTCCTTCAGGATATGTAGCCATGGGACTTTATGTATTACCAGATGCTTCACAAACCACCTTTTGAAATAATCGAGTATCTGCAAATGAATTGGAAACTCTTCTCTCCACTGTCTCTGCAAGGACATTACTCAGTCGAATGCAACCAGAAAATTGAAGGACTGAGAATTTTCAATCAGCACTGGAGTGATTAATTGTCTCGGAGCGCTCACAGGTGACATGCACAGCAAACAACAAGGAATGACACCTTATGGTTCACAATGAGAGGTGTGTCTGAGAAGCACAGTGATCCACAAAGGGGAAAGAGATGGGAGAAGAAAGGTCAAATTTACTACATTAAATTCACAAGGTTAATAATAATGCCTCAGCATCATGCATATTCATCTGACTCCTTCACTTCAGCTGAGCCAGCACCGCTGTCCCTGATTCTGATGTTACCCTACAACAGAGGCAAAAGAAATTTGTTCCTTTTAATCCATAGCAAGGTTTGTGGTAAGACACACCATTACATAGATGCTGTGTGAATGGGCAGTTGCCACTGCTCATCTGAGGCACTGACTTGTCAAGGCACGTGGAAACAGCAGGACACACACCATGAAGGAGCAAAGTGACAGCTACATCTCTTGCACACAGCTCTACAGGCAGATATGGAAGATGGGCACGTGTGTGCAGGTGCCGCTGTGGACATCCAGCTGTGGAAATTGCACGTCTAACCTGGCTGCCTTTGGTCATAATAATGAGTCAGATTTTGGCAGAGGCTCAAGGCAGGGGCTTCTGTTATGCAACACATGCCCCCCTGGCGCTGGGGGCTTGCACATGGTCCCCTCCCAAGAATCTGGAGATGTCATGTGCAGCTGGTGCCACCCTGGGCCTAAGCACTGGCACGTCTCACTGAGCACCTTGGCGCTGGGTTTTCATCTGGATTTGGTGTGCAAATTGAGTGCCCTTCCCACACCAGTCTTACCTGGATCTGAAAATGCAACCTCCTTCTCTTGAAGCCAATAATTATTTCCATTATATATATATTTAAGAAAGGCACCCATCCAATACTTGTGGTCTCCTGGTATAATTAATCATGAAATTAAATTCAGTCTGTGCAGTGTTCAAATCAGTTCCACAGGAATAACACTGGTTGATTGGCACTTACCCTGTTTGTCATCAAAAGAGCCTTTGCCATTACAGCCTATTTTAGAAACTGCAGTGGGCTTCAGAAACAACCAGTATGAGGCTTCCAGGAGCCCACACAGAGGATATCCTATCCACACCCTCTGCTTTCCCCGCTGGTGTCTGATCAACTTGCCCATGGAGGGCAAGTGAATTCCGCACTCAAGGCATCAAGGGTTGGAAACACCACTCCAAAGTTCTCCTGGAGAGGACCAGGCAGATGCCAATTGCTTCTTCTGAGTGTTTTCTCTGTCTGCCATGGACACATCTTGAGCTGACAGAGACATGGGCCATATCACAAGTGTTTGTGTGAGAAAAAAAGGATCCCATTTCCTCACCAGATACATGGTAAACACACAGTGGAGATATTTCTACAAGAGGACCATCAAAAAGCACCTGGGGATTTCTCATCATCCAGACAGACCTCAACCATTCCCTCTGGCTGTCCGTAACTTTCTCATTATCACTGCTGCTCTATCTGGGTAGTGTCCCAGCTGGCTGCTCTTCATCAGTGTCAGCTAGCAGCTGCTCACTGCCCAGCGACATCCAAAGAAGGGAAGAAAACCTCTGACTGGTGCCCATCCCTCAGAGGCTTCAACATGCTGGTGGGAAGGAAGGACAGAGAGGCTCTGAGCCGTACCTGTTACCTGAAAGCCCCTCAGGAAGAGGCACAACTGCTCACTTCCCCACAACAATCTCTGTGAGGAGCAGGAGCAAAGCCCCAACACACTGTGGTCACCGTGGGGGCTGACAGAAAGTAGAATGTCCCACAGTGCCCTCAGGGTTGGGTGCAGCCCATGTGTGCCACTGAAGCATATTCTGCCACTCAGGACCAAACAGATCTTGTAGTGGAGACAGAAGCTTCCTCTTTTCTTCCTTGGGGCCACAAAACCAAAATAAATAGTTGTTGCCACAAAACTCAGAATAGCTTTAAAACATTGGGTTTTTCCTGACAGCAGTCACTGCCTGTCTCTGCTCTCCACCTTGTCTTTTGCAGCTCCTAGTGAAGCAACTCAGGAAAAGCACAGGCAGGAACCTCCTTTTGGGGAGAAGAAGGGAAAGCAGAGGGAAAAGTCCCTTGGGGGAATAGTACTGTCCCCATCAATCTCCCTGAAAGATTCTGCTGCCCTTAGATACAGGTGCAAAAGCAGGCGCAGCTGTTTCTCTGTTTGATACAGTGGAGCAGTTTGTCCAGCCCCATATCCAGATTCTGCCCTGTCCCAGCCAGCACCTGCACTGCACAAGGGATACTACCCTGATGGGGTATCGAGGCACCCTAATATCTCCCTGGGGATCTGGTCTCAGGGATCCCTTCTTCTTAAAGATGTCCTGCAATTCCCGATGTTATTGGGAAGTTGGTTTTAGCACCCACTCTATAATCTCCCCTTGCAGCTGTTCTGCCCTCAGACAAGAATAACTCATGAGTCTGGGAACAAAACTCTCAGAAACAACTGGCCAGCTCATTGCCACGTGTTCATTCTCATAACATTGGGCCTTTACACAATAAAGCTATACACTGAACATACAGGATTAAACTGATAGTTATGTTTAATACACACTTGCAAAAGGACCATGTAAAAAGCATGTACTGTGTAAAAGCTCAGAGTTCAGGAGCAGGTCCCCAAGGAGAGCCTACAAAACTCATTCTTGGGTGGCTGTTGAGTTGGGGTCCATGCCCATAATCCTGGCACTGGAAGATAATCCAGAAGATACATTCCATATATAGAGAGTGTACATAGATCTATATATATTCTTTGGAAGGAAGCTGCCTTCAGTCCCACATGGGTTCACTGGGCATGAGCACAGATCCCTCCCATCCACCATCCTGAGTGCATGAAGAGCTGAATGCAGCTGTGCCAGCACTGTCCCGCTGCCCTAATTGAATTACCTTCCATCATTGCCCACAGAAACAGGCAGGATCTTCCCTTAAATCAGCAGCAGCTGACATTTTTCCCCCCACCAGCCAAGCATGAATCACCCTGAAATGGAGGTCAAGATTCTTATTTCCCAACAACTCAGTGTTAGATGGAGCAGAGGAGCTTGAAAAGGATGTTACATATCGCCTCCTTTTCCCCTGCTCCAGCACCAAGCTGTGTCTCCCCTGGACACTCCATGCACCCTGTACCATTCATGCATGCTGCCATTCATTTTGCAGGACCTCACCCAAACCAAATGCTAGAAGGGTCTCTCCTAGTCGATATCCATCTCCCCTTCAGTGCTGCTCCATCGTGCGCTTGTGTGCTTGTGTTGGAAATGCTACCCTGGGGAAAGGCATCAAAGGAAAGGCCTGTTCTGGGAGCTGTGGTGCATGTCCCTCCTTGGAGCCCCACTTCCCCCAGGGCCAAGCAAAGAGGGGACCCCAGGGGCTGCAGCTCTGCAGCCTGAATCCAGAGCTGCCATTGCTGGATTTGCAGAGGCAGGAAGACAAGTCTGGGCCCCCTCACATCCCTCAGCACCTGCACTTGATCTGCTTCCGGGGAGGATGGCCAGCAGCAGGGAAGACCATGCTCCTCTGTATATCCACATCCTTCCATCACTGCTCCCCAGGCTACTGCCACCAGAGTGGCTTCCCCCACTGCGGGTGTTTTCTGCCACCAATACAAGCAGAACTCCAGATGCCCCCCTGGCAGCCTCTTTCCAGCAGCTTTGAGGTGGGCTCCTGCCAGGCCCCTGGCAGGAGGGAGCCCCTTATCACAGCCCTGGCATAGATTGCCTGCCAGCCCCAGCTCTGAAGCCCCTGGGGGCCAGGTGGTGAGATGCTGTGCACGGCAGAACGTGTCCCTGCCGCGGGCAGGGGATGCAGCTCGGACACTGACCCCAAGGTGGAGCACCCGCCCCCCCGCAAAAAATGAACCCCTCCAAAAAGAATCACAAAAAAGTTTGCGCCTCCTGAATTCGACGTTTTCTCAGCAGGGGCTGCTGCACGGACGGCTCGGGAGCCCCGCGTCATCCCCACGCCCGTGAGCAAAGAAGAGGGGTAGGGGGAACTGCCCCGGGGAGTGACCCCTGCGGGACCTCTGTCCCGCGCTGTGCGGAGCCGGCACCGCGCGGGGGTCGGGGCGGGGTGGGGCGTGCGGTTCCACGCGTGTCCGCAGAAAGTGCAGGGACCGCGGGGGCCTCCGGCGCCCCCTCCCCGTCGGGCGGCCGAGCCGAGCCGAGCCGAGCCAAGCCGAGCCGGGGGCCGTGGCTGCACCGCCCCGCCGGCGCTGCCGGGGGAGTGGTTTCCCCGCGCTGGCGGCGGCGGGGCCGGTCTGCGGGCGGGGAGGTGCCGCGGCGGCGGTGCCAGCGCCCGGCCCGGGAGGATGCGGACGCGCTGACGGAGCTGCCGGCTCCCCTCTGCCGCCGTGCATGGGCGGCGGGCGGCTGCCGCCTCGCCTCGCCTGCCCCGCCGGTGAGCCGGGACGCGGGGCGGGAGGTCTCCGCCGGGATCGGGAGGGTGCGGAGAGGGGGAGAGCTGCCACCTGTGAGTGCCCCGCTCGCAGCCCCGCGGGGGCCGAGCCGCCCGTGGCGGAGCCGGGCGCTGGGGCGGTGGGTCAGATCGGTGCGGGTCCGGTCCGTGCGGTGCGGGGCGGCGGCGGGGCACAGGAGCCCCCGGAGCGCCGTCCCGCTGCGGGTCCGTGCGGTGCGTGTCGTGTCGGGTCGTGTCGGGTCGTGTCGGGTCGGCAGCCGGGAGCGGGAGATCGGAGCGGGGAGAAGGGTGTCAGTCCCACTCCCGGCTGCGGGGAGTTACGGGGGAAGGAGAGGGAGAACGCGCGCCTCTGCCGCGGCTTGTTTCTCCGGATGCTTGGGTTTTTTTCGAGCAAAGGGTGTTAAAAAGAATTCACTGAAAAGAAAAAAAAAGGGTTCTCGTTTAAAAAAATCACCACCCAGCCGAAAGGGCTGCGTGAAGGAATCCTGATGAATGAGCGCAGCGCTGAGGGAGTTGTTGGTTTGTGGGCTGCGATCGCCTCATCTATTCGTTTATGCCGGGTTTTTTTTCCAAGGCAACTTTTGAGGCGAGGAAGCGGCTAACAAAGCGCAAGTTTAAGACAATGATGCTTTTGCTTGCAGCCGAGCTGAACTGAAAACTGAAATCCTGCATTTCCCATCAGGTAGCAAATACCACACATCGGACTACTTTTAGAGAATGAAAGAACCTACTTTGCTCTGTAAATGAGGACTATGTTTCACTCTGAGCAAGGGGTGTGAGTATTTTCCAGATGCCAAATGAACATACCACAAAAATTTTCTTTTCATCTGGGACAGAGCCGTGTTTGTAGATCTCTGAATATGGCTACAGTCGTGGAGGGGAGTTGGGTTAGCCTGGGTGTAGCATTAACCCCTCCAGCCACAATAAGCAATACACAGAGAGAAATTTGTTTCCATTAGTCTTTTCCTGACTGAGATCCTTACTGCAGTTGTACAGTCAATACAGCAATGGAAGCCCTCCTAGCTATAGGTTCACATCTTACTGAAGGACCCGGAGCTGGTGTTCACACCTGCCCTGTAGCCTGGCTTGCTGCACAATGCCTCCTTATGAGTAGCCTGTAAAGGAAGGTGAAGCAGGGAAATCTGCCTACACACAACCAGGCTCAAGCCAGTGTTTTCCATCTCTTAGTTTTAATGTGCAACAAATTTTGTGCCCGGAAAAGAATCCAGCTCACAGCTCGGGATTTCGATAATTAATATTCCATTTAAAAAACATGTTTTCAGAGTCAACATTATGATTACAGGGAGAAAACAAGCAAACAGGGAACGACTTGACCCAGTTTCCTTGCTTTCCTGATCTAGCTTGACAATTTGTCAATCAGGTGGAATTTCCTCCAACGTCTTTGCTACGTTACTTTAGCAGAAGAAATGAATGTGCAAATTTAGTCACTACTTTCCCTCCCTTCTCACAATGATCTCTTTGTATTAAGCAACAGGCTTTTCCATAGATCAGGTACCAACCCCACCGTGTCACAGGCTGAAATTGTCCCTTCTTTCTCATTTCTGCAATTATGTCCCTGTGTTTGAGCCCGTTTAACCACTTCTGTGTTGGAGGGGTCAGTCAGAGAAGTCTTGATCTGGGACAGATCCTATGTCATGCAAGGCAGGAAGAGCTCTGCCTTCAAGGAAACCAGCATCTGCCTCAGCAACAGCCCGTCCCTTTGCTCCTCAAATGTGTACCTTTTCTGGAAAATTCTGTAAAATAATCAATTTCCAGCATTTTCAGTCTTCAAGGGAAGGCTTTGTTGCAAACCCCAGGAGAGCTGCCAGCCAATAATGTTCAGGTACAATGAAGTAGACTGATTGATACCAACAGGTCCTTAAAATCTCATCTCAGCCTTTCTCCCTCTTTGACTGAAGGGTCCACAGGGGCTGGGACCACCTCTCCTTCATGGTTTGAAGAGAGCATGTCCTCTGCAAAGCACATACCAGTGCTGGAAGAAACTGTGGTCCAGCAGGACAGTCCTCTTTTCTCATCAGGGTGCACTGATTGATCCCACAGTGTTTCACCTCATAATGCCCATATCCCCATGGGACTAGGAGAAAATAGTCCAAGTCCAGCTTCTTTGCTGAGACCACTGCGGCTTGTGTAGGACGTAACCTGAATTTTCAGCTGAGTTCTGTCTCTGACATGCACATGCATAAACTGCCTCTGTGCAAATATTTAGGAAACCTCTAGATCCAGAAGGTGAATGTTAATTGGTTGGCAGGAAGACTTGTAGCCTTGTTAATGCTTATCTGCTTTCAGTGTTAATGACTCATTAAAAAAAACCAACTGAATTTTAATTTTTTTAATAATTCCTTTATTTTTAGCTGTGTGTTGTCCTCATCCTCCATCTTGCCCATTCCTACTGTGATAGGACACAGTGTTCTCATATCTTCCACCTTGGGCTGGGGCAACTTCCCATGCTTGGAAATTCAATTTGGGTGACAGAGTTTTAATTCCTGGAGAAAAAACAGCTGCATATTTGGTGTTAGGTTGTGATATCGTGACACCTGCGGTTGTGCTGTTAATTGCCAAGAAGGAATATTAATAGTCACTTCATTGTCTTTGTTCTCTTAGGAGTGTCTGGTAGGTTCTTGTTTGCTGGGGTTTTTTTTAAATCTTAACACTTTTGCTTCATTTGCTTTTCTAACTTCTCTAGAAATGCTTGATATTGTATCATGTTACAGCACTGATAGCACCGTATTCTAATTTCCACGAAGTTATAAGGAGAGAATTAATTTATCTTTTAAGTAAATACTGTTCTGACTGCACTTAACCTCTTATCCTACTCTACCTAGAAATAAGCCCAGTGATAGACTACTTATTCTTTCACAGTACCAGAAAGACATCAGACATTTCACAATCCATTTCCCATGACATTTCAATCTAAGAATCAAGTACTCCATGTTGATGCTCTGAGATTTTTTTTCCCCTCTCATCTGCTCATGGGATTGTGGCATGAATTCAGGACTATCCAGACATACCTAGGGAATAGTAGAAAGAAGCACAGGAAGCCAGTTTTCATCTGTCACCAGTTCCCATGGGTGCTGCAAGGTGAGGGACAATTGTGGTGTGAAATATGAGGGATGAGAGAAACGACATCTTTCAGAGAAGATCCCAGAAAAGAAACCATTTCTTACTGAGACCCTTTAGTAATGATTGCTCTGAGTTAGAAGGAATGGTAGAGTAATATGTAAGGTGCTGGCTTTGTAAGATTGTTTTGAGAAATTTAAGCCAACACAAGGTTCACTGTGTGAGCAGAGCTCAGAATCACTCTGCTCAGCACAGGCATTTCCAATAGCAAAAGCAGGTTCTCAAATGAGAGAGTGTTTGCACAGCAAGTACCAGAAGAGATACCTCTAAAAACATTTAACAGCTTGTTGAGGCTTATCTCTAATTTTGATGGGGCTGTTTTCTTAATGAGGTCCTCTCACATCAATTAGCTGCTGAATCTGATGTTAGAAAAATAAATCCAAATTTTCTCTTGGCACACGATTCCATGAAGGCTCTGTGGAGATTTCCACGATATCGAGGTCTACCAGCATTCAGAGGAGCTGGCTTAGTCATTCTTCCCATCTGCTCTGCTTCTTCCTCCCTCCGCTGCTCTACACATTCTTCCTGGCTGTCTGCTCCCCTTCCCTATCTCCGAGCATCCTGGCTGGCTGCCCCCCTCTTCTCCCCTGCCGTACCTATCCCTTGTGGCATCTTCCACGAGGAAGCCCAGGTAGTTTAGTGCTGAGATCAAAGAGGTGAAATAAATTAGCCTCTTTAAAGCAGGCAAGAAAAAAGAAAAGAAAAAAAGAAGAATCCACCAAGGCAGCACCCATAGCAAGCAGCATTGCAAACATCATTTGAGAAAGCTTTGAGTTGAATCATCTCCCAAATCATGAGATTGCTTTAAAAATTGTGATAGTTGAGCACAGACGCATTTTAGTCCTTTTAATTATTCTTTGACCATTTACAAACCAAGTTTTTAGCTCCTTTTTGCCAAGAGGGCCAGTAGGAACTTGGACAACTACAGCAAACTGGAAGTTGAGGTTTGTGTGTAGTCATGGCGCTACAAGAGCTGAGGACATATGAAGAACAGCAACTCCCTAATGTCTCACTGTGCAACACCAGGAGTTGAGGAGGCTGAGTTAGAGTCATCTACCGGTACCGGCCCTTTGAAAGCCTGTGTTTTGTACTGTTGGTAGTCTACAGATGAGTGTTTGAGAAATTCCCCAGGGTGATATTTACCCCAGTAACTTCTTTGGAGCAGGAACAGTAAAAACTGCAGCTTGCCACGAAGTTAGCAATGAGAGGCAGCACGGTCTGGAAATAGCAGCCTCCTACCCCTTTTCACTCTCCCAAACTACGTGCTGTGTCTCATGCTGAAATGCCTGCTCCTCCACTTTGAGAGTCATTTCATCTCACTGCTTCCTGAGAGAGATCGACATCTTCTGTGGAGCACACGCTGCTGAGGAGAGGAAGGCAGCTTTGGCCTGCAGAGAGCAGAACTCAAGTACTGCGTGGGTGGCCGAAGACAAGAGTTTCTGAAAGGAGGGAACAGAACAGATCTCTAATCTCCAGACTCTGACACATATCGCACTTTTCTCAGTTGCTTAGGAAAGAGATTTGCATCCAAAAAGAAGTGGGAGGTTTAAATAGGAGTTCATACATTTATCTTCTGTGGTCCATGCGACGATTTACATTTTGCTGGTCCCATGGAATCCACGACACTTCATAAAGTGCATCCATTACAAATGCGCAACCAGGAGAAAAAAAGGCCCTGTCCAAGTTCCTATCTACAGTGTCCAAAAGCTGAGCTCAGTAGCAGTCACAGAAACTGGAGGCTGTGGAGTGTCACTGAGGTAAGTACTTGTTTTGGGTTGTGCCAAGATGCTGGAGCTGTTGTTCCACCCAGAGGTACTGGGCATTGTCCTACCTGTGGATGATCCAGGCTACCTGTATTAGTCTAAGCCAGAGTTCTGTCCTCCTAGGACACTAACAGAAGACTGAGACATAGAAGAGTTGGATCCACAGAAGTACCTGGCCTTAGAAAATGGCAGCTGAGGTTTCCTTGCATGGATGTGCACCCTTCATGGCTTCATCCACCACAAAACTGTAGCTCTGCCCTAGATCTCCCGCTCATCCACCCCGGCTGAACTGACAGCCTGATTGACTGCAGCAGAGTGGCCCGAATAAGGAACCCTTTCTTCTTCTGGGTGGCAAAACCTCCTTGGACCTGTTTGTTTACTGGGACTTGCTGAGCAGGGTTTACTGCGACCCATCGAAATTTTCCACTCTGCCGAACGCAAGCAGAAGACCATTGCTCCTCCTGCCTAACGCCATTCTTGTGCACGCCCCGTCCCAATTTTCCTGGTAATCAATAGCAGGGCTTTCTTTTTGTAGCACATACAAAGGCTCGACTCCTTGAATGAAAGAAAGTTTGCATTTATCCAGAGGCTGTGGCGGGGTGAGGCGAGGGGGGGCCCGGATGCCCAGGGCTGAACTCCCGGTTTGTTTGAGGCGCTATCTGGAATCAGTGGGAACCATGTGTGTGCTGTGATTGCGCGGGCGAGCACCCGGAGCTCCGTCTTTGTGGTGCTCCTGTGCACGAGGCTGAGCCAGCAGAGCCACATGGGGGGCGTCTATCCAGCACAATTTAAGTACAGGGCTGGTAAAGCCCTTGGGATTGTTCCATTGAAATAAGGAGGGGACGGCTCCCATTTCTGACGTGCCAGGAAAATGATAGATTTGCAAGTGGAGCAGTGGTTCAAGGCCAATTTCTGCCTCCTATCTACACTTACTTTTTAGAAGGTGCACCTTCAATGTGGTATTGTTTGGATGTTATCATAATATTTCCATGACTGCTTAGTGGGGGAATGATTGATTTGGGAAGCCCAGGAGAGGAAGAGGCCGGCCTGCAGTCCCTGCTAATCTAGCACCAGCGCTGGCACCCTGAGGTCAGGTCTCCCTCTGCCACCCAGTTGTCTCCAACACTGGAGCGCCTCAGGGAGAAGATGTGATGCTTGCAGAGTAGGAGGAATCTCTAAATAGAAGGGCCCTGATTTGGGAAGTGCTGCTGCCAGCTGGGGAAGGGTTTGGGGCTCAGAGCCTCTGAAAAGTGCTCCTTTATCAAAGGGACAATCTGTGGGCTGCCAGGATTGCAACCTGTGGCCAGTTCCTATTTCTGTTTTGCCCAATGAAGCATGCTTGCCTTGAAAACATCTACTTTGTAATTCACAGAAAGGGACCTCTGCTGCTGTGCATGGTGGAGTCCTCTCCCCGCATGGCAAGGCCAGGCATATCTGAGGAGAGACAGCCAGGCTGGGCTTTCCACACACCCCAGGGGGCCAGAACTGCTGCCCAACATCCTGCTTCTGCTTCCCGTGCCAGTTGTTCTCCTGTGCGTGGTGAAACCATGCTGCTGGGAACGACTGTGTCCTTGGGATGTACAAGTTCCAAACATGCAGTGTGTTCCAGATGCTTTCCAAAGTGGGAGAGAAGCCCAGAGAGCACCTTTCTGGGCCTGGGTTTGTGACCCATACCAAGCAGCACAGGTGGAAATCCATCCCTTTGTGTGGGCTGAGGGCCCTTGGTCTGGGCAAAGGGTCCACCACTGAAGTGTTGATTGGTCTCACTGATGAAAACAGTTCCCTTATGATTACCTTGCTTGGTGCTACGGCTCCTAAAGAGGCAAGACATGACTAACTCATTGGAGTAGTCCCTAAATCAACTGTTCTTTGCTGGGAGGTATAGCGGGGCTCTGCAAGCCCAGAGTAGGGGTGACCAGACAGTGTCACTGGTCTCTGAGACTTGACTTGATCACTGTTAATGGCAGCACAGCTGTGTTGGTACTCCTGGAGCCAGAGAAGAAGGTGGTTATCAAGCTGAGGCAAAGGAGGGCAAGTTATTTTGGTGGCAGAAGATAGGTAGGTTGGGAGAGGGTGCCTTGAGCAAGTGGGCTCCAGGTTGAAAGGCAGCAAAGTTGTGTAAAAGTGAGAAGGGACAAGAAGAGATAAGCAGAGAAAGGCTTTACTTGGGTAATTTCCAGACTGTTTCCATTACAGTAAAATTTGTTGCATGGTCTCAGTAGCTGTGCCTTGTTTTTAAAAGATTAAGCAGTACCACAGGAGGAATGGTATTAGTTTATGTTTCCTCTAGTGTCAGCCAAAGAAGGTAATCACATCTATTAGGTAGGTAAAGTGAGTATTTTATCTTCAGAGATTAAGTGCATTCTGGTAGTTCTATACACTGGAAACAATGAACTCTACAACAATCTTGACTGGGAAGAAGGTTTTCTATTTTTAAATATGGCTGTGGGGCTGGAATAAGGGACTTCTTTCATGCTGCAATCCTGAATTGATTTTCTTTTTATTACAACTTTCAAGTGCTGAGCACCAGGGGCTGACGTCCCCTCTCCAGCACAGCATGCACCGTAGGAGAGAGTTGCCCAAAACACTGGAGAGGGGATTGGGCTTGGGTCAATTCAATCCAGAAGTCCTTTGCTGAGACTGGAAAGCAACGGATGTGGGTTTAGCTCATTCAGTACTGCATGGATCCCTATATGCTGCTAACCAGGCATCTGAAGATATCTCTAAATAGCAAGTGGCCTGGCCTGGATTCCAACCAGTGGCCATGTGGTGCCCGGTTTATTATTTCTTACACCCTTTTGTCTCTCATTTACAGGTGACTCAGTGTAATAATTGTTCTTATTACATCCAGTCTTTTCTGAAGGAGACATTGAAAGTAGACAAGTTCATGCAGAATTTTCGTAGGTTTAAAAACAGACATTTTGTAATGGGTAGTGGGATAAAAATCTTCTTCCCAGAGTATTGGATAAGATGGTATCAGATGCTCTCTCATTTTCATAAGAGACAAGCATTGAGTGTAGTCATGAATTTTTAAGGGACAAAACATTAGCCTCTCTGAAGTTGGTTTGGTCATTGGTTAGAAAGGAAAATTGCCAGACAAGAATTAAACCTTCTGAATATAATCCTTGGGATGGAGAAGTGATTTCCTGCTTCCCTAATTTGCAATAACCATGGCCTGTGGCATGAGAAGAAACTCCAGAATGCTATGCACAATTTTTCGTCTCTCACTGTTTTTGAATAAAGTCAGTGTGCAGTTAATCCAGTGTTATAAATCTTGGTAGGCTTCCAGAGCAGGTAGATTTGTTTAATCATTTGGGCTGGAATCCAAACCACTGGAGGATATAAAATATATACACTAGTGCCATTCACTTCACTGAAAACACCTTTTTCCCATCCAAGGAAATAGCTGTGGCTGGCATGAATATATATTTGGAAAGCTGTAGGGCTAAACAAATTTCTCAGAAAATCATCTCTGGCCAAGATACTGACTATATTTCAGCACTGTAACTCCTCAAGCTTTTCAGCTAAGGCTTTCTGACAGAGAAGTCATCAGAAATCAGTGATTCACAGTTTGAAATGGTGGGATCCTTACCTCTGCTCAGCAGGCTCTCTGTCCTGATACCAGTCAAAGTATTACCTTCAAATTGGAGTAGACCTTTGAAAAAATCAGTTCTCCTGTGACTTCTGAAAGAACCATGCAGTAATGTAATCCTAACGTATCCTTCTTTCAGCATATGTTGTCTTCTTTGTGTCTTGACCAGTAGCTTCTTGAGCAAGAATCTCATTCTTTGATGTTTTGAACCGCGTCTCACTAAACAAACTGATCCTGCCAGATATGGGAATACATTTTTATTTTCCAATTTTCCAGCTATCATTAGAATTTCTGTATGGGAGAATTTCAGAGTGTCCCAGTTTCAGCAGTTTTTGTGTAACTCATTCTAAGGAATAAGGTTTAGCATCACAAAAAGAGTCAGGTTGCGAGGTATTTCAGCTAAGAGCTTTGAGTGGGTTTGGAACATTAATTGACTCAGTAATTCGCAAGGTGCTCTCTGAGCTTTGTCCTTAGTGAGATCAAATCCCATCTTGCATAGAAAATGACACAGATCTTGACAGCAGGAGTTTCTGCAGCAAGCTCTTGGTAGTACTCTTTCACACCAGTCCATACCAGAGTTGTCCCTTTGGTCACAAGCTCTGACTCTTTTGTGTTTGTCTCTTTCAGGCACTTTTAGGATTTGACAGTTTGCAGGACACTTCATCAGCGACGCAAGCGCCTGCAGCAAGGACAGTTTTTGGAGGCGACATCCGTTGATGTGATTGAAGGTAGCGTGCTCTCTACTGTCATTGCTCTCTACTTGCCATTTATCCTCTACAGAGCCTCGTGCTCTGCCCAGGATCAGGCCTCAGTTTGGTGCATGTCAAGAACTGACTCTTGCTTCAGGTAACAGCTCTTCCAAATCATGGCTTAGCTTGTCCCATAAAATGTGTTAGTGCCCATCTCGTTAAGGAAATCCCTGCTTGCATCACATAACCTGCCTGTTTTCCATAGCCACATAAGTGCTGCACTTTTTTGAGTCCTGAAGCTGGTTTTTATTCAAATTCTGCTTTGCCCCCAGGAATTTCACAGGTCAGTTTTGCCCTCTGTTCAAAACCTAAAATAAAAATGAGCATTTTCTCATGGGAGGTGGTTTGGCACTTGTCAGCCTGTATATTGCTCTGAATGTTACTGACCTTGTTAGTGCCATCACAAGCAGCAGAAAATGAGCTCTGCATTTCCTCCATGCCTCTGGAAAAAGATCAGCAAAATGTGGGTCTGCAACTGTACCACTTGCATTTAAGATAGTCTTCTCTAAATGTAGTTTTCTCACAGAAATGCAAGAAGAGATTTTGCTTTTTTTTCCTCCTAATTGGTATATTTGTGCTTAATTTAACCTAGGGGAAGTAACGTATCTCTTAATTCACTACCACAAGAATTTTAAGGTTCAGAGTAGATGACTCATCTGCCAGAACAGAATTTATTCTTTGTTTGTAAATGCTATTTATTGCCTTGTTTTGCATCACTATGGCTACTGTATGTCATTGGTGATACCAGCATCTATCATACATAAAATGAATGCAAGACCGAATTTAAGAGCTGTAGTTATTATAATTGTTTGTATCACCCACTTTTCTGTTGTATGTTAGTACATCTCACATAAAAGCAGCACTAAAGGTGGCTTAATATTTTTCCATCAACACTGGCTGAAAAGTAAAAAATTCTGCACATGAACCTTATGACAGTTTAAAAAGCCCTAAGCAGCAGCACCAAGCCCCTTTTTTCAGATTATGTGGGTTTATAAACAGTTCAGTGATGTTCTACAAATGATTTTGAAGTTTCAGGTGAAAGATTTGCAGCGGCATTCACAATTATTTTGCATTAGTTATTTTTAATGTTAAACACCTAGTTAGGCTTGTTAGAAGCATCACTGTTTTCACAGCCCATATAGATTCTTCTGCATTCCTTTACTGTTTCTAAGTGGAGACTGGGAACAATTAATCTATTCCAGTTAAAGCCTAATTATTTTGCCAATTGCACGGCCCCATGTTCTTTTCTGAAACACATCAAGTACAATCACTTCTGCCATCCTATTCAATCAAAGCCTTAAGTTGCACAGATTTTGTGAAATGGCCTGGGCTTCAACAGCTTGGGAGCTGATTCACTGAGGCATCTGCTGTAACACTGGCAGGACTGTCACCATTTTTCTAGCCCGAATCATTTGTCTTTGTCATTTAGAAATAATCTGCAGGGTATAATGTGGTCTTAGGGAAGCACGGAGCCTGTTATTGCTCAATAACAGAATTTCGTGAGGTCTCAACAACAGCTTTGAGCTCGTATGACACATTTGAGAGTGCATGTGTGGATGTATATCTCTAATGTCCCATGGAACAAGGACAGAAAAATATTGTAAACCCTTGCTATGCATTGAAAGGCTGCTAAAATAAACCAGCCAGCTATGACTGACTGCTGGAGTCTGCTGCTGGCTAGCAGGGACCAACCCTTGGGACACACAGCAGTGGGACATGTCTTATCTGTGGTTGCCAAGACCCCACACTTCATAAATACCGACACCACACAAAGGCTCCAGGATTATTTCCGTCTAGACACACACTTTCTCATTTCCCTTTCCCTGCAATCCAGGACAGCTGGTAATGGGGCACCAAACCCCAAAAAGGATGCCAAAAGAAAGGTGTGCATCTTGGACATGGTCGGAGCGATGGGCCCAGTACTTCTCCAGGCTCACGGCTGGGTCTGCCAATGCATGGTGTGAAAGCCCCTCAAACCAACTCTTCCCAAAGAGTTGGGCTGGGAGAGCACAGTCCTACTATTGCCTAGTGAGGTCATTCACAGAGGCAGCACTGGAGAGGCATCAGGAGGGATGCAAAAGGATCTCTCTGGGACCAAGGAAGAGACCAGGACCAGAATGGAAAAAAAAAGGCGAGAATGGCATGAGCACCAGGGATGATCAGAGGCAGGAGGTATCGAAGTGAGCGCTACTTTCTTTTCGTTCAAGGGCACATCGCTATTCCTTTAAGAGCTGTCCCACGTGGCAAGAACAGCTGGCACAGCTGGCCCCACAGTCACCACCCTGGGAAGGGGTCTCCCATTTCAAATCACTGTTCCCTCAGTGCTATTTTTCACAGGTGCCCAGTGGTATGGCCTGTTGGATGCTCCAAGAATAAAAGCATGTGTACAGAAAAATCTATATATTTTTCTGATTAAGAGGTTTGTGGTGTCCTTGGGGAGTGGTACAGGTCCAAGCAAGGGCAGGGAGTCAAAATTCCCTTCCTAGCAGGCAGAATCTGTCCCTCTTCTACTGTGCCATGATTGTGGGAAAATTCAGGCTGCGTAAGCTGGGAGATGCCCAGATCAGGGTTTGGTTCAGCCTTTTGTGAAGTTTCAGAGCCTGGTTCTGGTCTCCTGTTGTGTGCATGTCTGTTTACCAGGAAGTGTGTGGATTAATTCAGTGTTGGTTGGGTCCCAGGCTGTCTCTTCAGGGCTTTTCCCTAAGCTGATGGGTGCCTAAGGGCTTGGGTCCTGGTCCACAGCTGAGCTCAAGTGTCTTCTGGGTCTGGCGTGCTCTTTTATAAATACGATGCAGTGGGAGTTAAAGTCTTTGTGCTATCATGCTGCTCCGTGCTACAGCTAATTAAAGTCATTGTGAAGGGTTTTGTAGTAATTGCAGATATTGTAAAATTTAGTTTTGTGCAATAATTGGTAATGTAAGCCTGAAACAAGTTATCCTTAAGATGTTGTAGTTGGCATTTCTCGGTGTGAGCAGCCTTTACAAAGAAGGCTTTTGTGTGTGAAGCGGGACCAGAATTAATGGCAGCATTTAGTCGTGCCTAAAGGGGTGTTTGCTGTGGCAGGTGGCAGGGCGGTGTAATTGATGATGCCTACATTCTGCCTGCTGCAGGAGGCTCCAGCAGCCACTAACTGCTCTACCTGATGAATGCCAACTAAAGAGAGTGAAAGCCCGGTGCCAAATCTATCCAGCGCTGATATATTCACATTTAAAATGAACGTGGCCCTTTCAGTCTCTAGGTCAGAGTGGGTCAGGCTCTGTTTGCTCCTACGCACTTAATATGCATTCTGGAGTTCTCAGGCATCCTCAAATTTTCCAGTAGAATGCTGTAGCTATAAATTGCAATGTGAGGAAAATCCTAATGCCATAGAGATGTGCAGCTACCCATGCACGGGCTGGGCTGAGCTCCCTGCAGCGAGGGCTGCAGCCAGCTCTCGTCCCTCTGCTCTGGAGTGCTGCAAGGCCCAGCAGAACAAGGCAAGCTCAAGGGCCAGCACTGTAGTGCCTTAGGTGCCAAATGGCACAGGGGAATGCCTAGTGGGCACATAAGCAGCTTCGGTTCCTAAGTCCCTGATTTAAATGAGATTTAGGTGCCAAACATTCCTTGATGCATTTGAAAATCCCACTCAACACCTCTCTGAACACTCAGGCGAGTAAAGACTATTGAAAATCTGGTCCTTAGACACCAATACAGCTGGTTTGTCTGGAATTAACAGTTTAAAAAGAAGTGCTGGCTCATGACTAAATGGAATAGACATCTGGGAAGAGCAAATATTGAAGACATTATGAAGAATCAGAATAAGAATTTAATTCAAGGCTGATATTTCCACCAGTAAGTTTTTTTGGTCAACAGATGCAATTTCTGAGCTCATCTATCAGTAATAAACTGGGTACTAATAAAATTGGAGGACTCCCGCTTTCCAGCTCTTGACTCAGGGACTCTGTTGGGGTCTTCTCTGCTGTTCCATGGTACATGAGCTGAGTATTCCCATTCTGTTTTAATATTCACAGCATGACAGAGGTGATGAACACACGAGAACCAGTGATGGAGGAATTTGCACTCAGCCAGACTCCTGAGGAAGAAGGAGGCCCTTCAAGCCAGGTAACTTTAGCAGAACTGGAAAGTATCCCGAGTTGCTTATCAAAAGCAATTTAATGCAACCAATAACTGTCCTACAGGTAGATGTTGAATTGTGGAGAACAGCTGCCAGAAAAACAAGCCCTGAAATACATGTTTGATCCCACTTAGGTTTTATTATTAAAAGGTAGAAGTTTGGCAAGAGTGTTTTATCAGGTCTGCAGGGCACAGTGACAGCGATGCCTGGATCCTGCAGGGATGCAGGCAAAGAGACTGTTTGTCACCGAGAGTTCGGATCTGAGCAACTGTTGTGCAGTAAAGACATCCAGCCAGTACTGTGCCACAACTTTTATACAGCATCCTTGTAATAAGCTGAGTTTCCTCATGCTCAGAGGGAGCTCCCTTTTTAGGACAGAGACCATTTGAAATGATTGTGTAATTCACATAAATGGCTGTGGCATCATAGCAGCAGCACTGGTCAGGGCCATTTGCTGGCAGGTGCAAGAGCATTTTCTGTCCCCAGGCAGTCTCAGACACCTACTCGTGTACCTACCCGTGGTGCTCAATCCAGCAGGGTGGATCACGATGTCCCAAGTCCCTCTTGTGACAGCCCCCATGTCCCAGTTTGCTCTCCATGGTTGTGCTCATGATTCTGTGTCACTACCAGGGATAAACCACCTAAATGTGTCCTGGTTGGACCTGAGTTGCTCCTCTACACAAGGTGTAACATTGAAAGCAGACTCAGAAAACTACTCTAGGAGCAGCCTATTCCAGGTGGAAATCAAGGATTTGAAAGCCAAGGAAGTCAGAGCTGAAATTTTGCAAATTCCGCTTGGATCACTTGTGCATGTAATGAAAGCCTTTGTGCAATTAAAGAGCATACCAAAGGCTTTCCCATGCCTCAGCAACTGCACAGGATAAATGCTGCTCACTTAAGGAGCACATTTTCAGTATTGTCTTTCCTCTTTTTCACCAAGTTCCAGGTTTTCAGTGTTGTGTTAGCGTATGCTGCCCAAACTCTGTCCCAGCTCTGGCTCCACCTATGTGTTCAGGGCTGTTCTATGGTGTCTCTGATCACATGCTCCAGAGTTTTTCCCCCGGCTCCCTTTACCTTTCACCTCTGGAAGAAGGTGCTACCATCCACACTTTAGTGCTGGCCACCTAAGGCAAAAAAAATCAAATAGAAATGAGATGTAGTGCAAAGTCAGTGACTCAGTGGGAAAAGCAGGTTTCTTCCAGCAACTTCCAAGCACTTTGTCCGGGAGACCAGTCCTTCTTTTCCTGCAGTCTCCTGCCCACTCGTCATACACTCCAGCTTCCGCAGAAAAACACAGTGAGGCCCGACAGGCAGCTCTGCTTCCTGCCAGTCCTGACTCATTCCTGGAGGGACATGGTAAATACTGGGCTCTGCTGGAAAAAAACATTATGTGATTGGTGTGAGGAAAGACCATATGAGGATGACACAAACAAAAATAGTCAGGCTGAGGCCGCACAGGTGCCTTTCCTAAATTTTGTTGCAGTTTGTAGTAATTGGCTCTCAGCACATTTTTAGATCTTTCTGTTTCATTTCCTCAGGCTTCAGAAAGCAGATTAAAAAGCAGAATTTTTGTTGTATTGGATCTCCCATCCAGGATTTACCAGCAGGCTTGGGGATGGGGTGGCTGTCATGCAGCCCTCTGCCACCAGAGCAGGCTGCACAGCAGGCAGGGGAAGAGGTCACTGTCACCTGCATGTGCAGCCATGGGAGGAAATTCAGCAATTTGCCCCTAATTTTATGGTTATTTTCTGCCAGCTGAGCTGTGAGGCTCAGGGATCTGGGCTCTGTGGTTCTGCAGAGCAGTGCACTGCTCCCAAGGGGCATCTCTGGTCCTGTCCTGGCCAAGGAGATCTTACCTTATCTCATATTTGGAAATAGCAGGATTGTATTAGACACTTGTTAAAAATTCCTCCCAGTCAAGACAGCTGCCATGGAAATGTCTTTTCAAATTACAAACAGGTCAGGAGGAGGCTGTGTAATGGGAAGTTGGAAGGAACTTTTCTAATAGACAGCATGAATGGCATTGCTTGGTCAGGATGAGTTACACCCTGCAGCTCAGGGAGGCATCAGAAAGGTTTACCTTCAGTGATTCACTTGGTCTAGTTGTACTGAAGGGGCTTTCTCACAAAAGAAATTTCTTCCTAATTGTATCTCACTTTGCAACACTAACAGTAATACACAACATTTCTCACCTTTGTATGGATTTGCAAAAAAGTCATGAATCCTCACAATGCTACCATGGGGAGTGAAGGCGTGAGGATAAGGTTTGTTGTCCTTCCCCATCTCCAGAAGTCAGATACAGACATCCCAACAGTATTAAAACTGTGCTTGCTTCTTCCTAGAAGCACAGCCCTTCCCAAGGGTTTGCCTCCCCATGCCAGCTCTGGTGCTAAGTAGGACAGCTAAACCCCAGGCTCTTAGGGATTGCAGCTGCTGAAATGAAGGAAGGTTTCAAAAACCATGGAGCAAACACCTCCAGTGGGTTATGACATCCCCAGATCCCTGTCAGTGTCCTAGGGGATGTACCCACTCTTGTGGTGGTTAGGGAATATCTCATGTTTCTGCCTGTGCTCATAGCAGGAGCTGTGCTGAGACTGGCTCACATAACCAGCAGTGTTTGGTCTAACCAGAGACTCAGATTCAGTGGTGAACATGTTGCAGGTGTGTGGGGAGGCTCCCACCAGCACACACACAGCAAACCTGTGGCAGCGTCTGAAGTTAAACTGGGATTGTTCTTGCTCTCAACTGCTAGTTTGATCCCCTTGCATGCATCTTGATTTTACTGTTACAAATAAAATAAAATAAATAAAATAAAAATAAAACTCAACTAGCACTGAGAGATGTGCAGCTTGTTAGCTGAGGTATACAGAAGTTTGAGAATCCAGGAGATAAGGTTTCGATGAAGCAACAACAGAGTTTCTTATGGAAATGTCCTGGAGGGGCTGGAATGATTTTTCCTCAAAAAAACCCAGAAAAAACCCAATTCAAAACAAAGTACCCTGAGAGATTTAAGTGATCCAGTGATGTTGAAAACAGGAAAGCACTTTTACGTGTTACAATCTCCTTCACTAAAAAGACCTAGTTCAGCTTCAAGCTCTAACCACGGTGTAGTGTTTGACCTGCAGCTTCAATGTGACAAATGAAAATAAACAGCTGGCACCATTCTCTGTGTAAAAATCATCTCTGGGGCTCCCTGTTTTGCATGAATGCATCATAAAATACAGTGTTTCACGTTACAGAAAATAGCTCTACAGAATGGTGGCTTCTTAATAAACTGTCACTGCAAGAAAACATGAATATCATATCAAAGTGAAAGGACAGCAGCCAGAAGGGCTGCAGCAGCCATTTAGATTAGCATTATAGCAGTGACTTCTGTGTCCTAAAAACCCATCAGAACTGAAACATGAGTGTTTGGCAGCATAACAAATTTTGTCTCCTAAGTCTCCATTTTTACTACTCACGTCGGATCACACGAGGCAATTGTCTGCTCGACACATTGACAAGCAAAGTGTGTTCTTTGCTCAGGAAGGGACAGAATGTACAGGGGAAAGTGTGATGAGATCTATAGCCCCTCTGCATGCATGCTTGTCCAGCAAGGATCTGGGTTCAGCTGCTTTTGAAATCCTCCCTGTGCAGGACTGTTTCCCCACACCAGTTTGAAGGGGATTTTTTAAGGGACATGTGAGTGCATGTCAAATGTAGAAAGGATGTACTCTGCTTGTTCTGAATATGCATCCCTGGGCAAGGCTTTGATGTACATGTCCCCAAATGTCTCCCCAGGCCTTCCCAGACTCACGTGAGAAGTACCCCAAGCTGTCCAAAAGACTGCCTTCGATCGTGGTGGAGCCGACTGAGTCCGGGGAGGTGGAGAGCGGGGAGCTGCGCTGGCCTCCTGAGGATCTGAAATCAGCAGAGGACAAGGGTCTTCATGGTGACCAAAGAGTCTGTGTCCAGCAGCAGCAGCAGCAGCAGATGGATCTGGAAGGTCTGAATGAATAATTTTCATCCTTGTTCCCCATAGGAAAATAGCTGTTTCAGGCCATGCTGTGCACTGAAGTTAACAGTGAACCAAAGAACTGTAGGTAGTTGAAGATGTCCAGAAATACCTGCACTGGAGAAGGAGCCCTGTGGACTGAAAATTTCCTTGGTGTTTTCATCTGCCTCAGCCACTCTCATGGCCAACAGACAATTAGTTCACTGCTCATTAGCAGTTCACACTCAGAAACAGAAATCCTGGTCAATAGCATGTATCTACCTCCCTGTCTCCTATCCTAGAACCAAAGTGTTTAACAGCCGCACATTTTCAAAGCATTGTGATGTCTCAGGAGTGTGTTAGTGCAGCAGGAGCTCATAGACATGTAGCTATGACTAACAGTGTCACTGTGGGGTAAATATGGCTAAAGATAAGAGCTTGTTGGACTGCAGCTTTAACAGGGAGTGCTCCAGTGTGGAACTGATCTATTTGTTTCCCCTTTTTTTTTTTTCATCTCAGCCACTATCCTTTTCTCTTGAGAAGTGACCCGGTTTCTATTTCAGTGTACCAGCATTTGCCACCCAAACGCCCAGACACAGCAGCCAAGAGATGGGGTGCAAGATGCACCTTCACTTCCCTTCAAAGGGGTGTTGACAAATGGTCTTGAAGTGTAAAATCACCTGCTACTCCAGTTGGCATTTCTGGGTGGTGACAGCCACAGGGTTTGATCACTCAAGTAGAAATATGAACCAAATCTATTTCTGACCTCCAGGTTGCACATCGTGGCCTCTGTGTTGTTTTTGTGCATTGATGTTAGACTCATTATGACAGTCTGAGCAGATTTCAGACAGCAGGTAGTGTTCCTGTGGCAGAGGCTGTCCATAGGGGTCACCTAACCTCACTAATATCTGACCTGAGGTCTCAAGTTTTCTGTAAAGTCAGACTGTGATGCACTCAGAATTCCCTACTCCGGGTTTAACTACTGGTTTGCAAGCAGAGAAAAATGCTTGTATCAGGTCTAATCACCCTAATGGATCAACTGCTGGGTGGAGCAGGGAATCAAACAAAGGTTGGACCCATCTGGGGAAATAAATACTGACTAGCCATTTCTTTGCAGATACTTTAGCACACCCAGCTCAAGAAGTGGAAGACAGTACAGATACCCTGGAAAGCAGAACTGAAGAGCATGAATAGGAACTCCATGGCCTCAGAAGTGAAACTTCATTGTGAATGTTGTTGGAAAGCTAACACACTCTGAAGACATGTCAAAGTAATCTGTATTTAAATCTGCAAGGGTTTTATTTAGTTAGTATCTAAAGAAGCGTCTGGGCTTTAGAACTGTTCTTTTAACATTTTGATTTTCAGGCTGGGATTCATATTATTTGTTTAATTTTCCCTTGGGAAGCAGTGGGATGTGTTAGGAAATGTGAGACTGTCAAGGAAAAGATGCTCCTCATTTCAATTAGTGCATTTGATTGGTTTTACCTTTTTCAAGAAAGGCTGCTTTCAGGTATCAACAGCAGGACAAAGGTGATGCGTTTCTACAGGAAGGATGTCTTAAATCTAAAACCTTTCTTTTTTTTTTTTAGCCATTTAAAACTAGCACTGTGATATTATGGACAATAGATGTAATATAATGTCACCAGTTGATTTTGTAACTTTTGTATAGAGACGCAAGGGCAAGGTTTGCCTCCTGGCTGCTGTCCCAGGGCAGGCCAGAGCAGTTCTCTCCCTTTGGCTAACCTGTGCAAATTTGGATGAACCAGCCTTTCCTTAGCCGCCTTTTCAGTAAGGCTGATGCCTTTTGGAAGCGCTTTCTCTCTGTACATTGATGAAACGATGAGCTAGTTGCTGGTGTTTGTGGAGTGGGGCTGTCTGGGGTGGGCTTGGTTGGGTGGATCGTGCTGTTTGTGCACGCTTCAGGCCAGGTGGGGTGCACTTCCCTCCCTTAAAGCCAATGAGATGGCTCCTGCTCCCCCCAGGGCTGGTTTTGTCCCACCTTGTTAATAGAAATTGTTGTGACATTTCTTCTTTGGTATGTTTGGTGTATAACCCAAGTGCAGAGATGCATCTGTTCCTCCCCTGGCCCGCGATGGGCAGTGGTAGGGGGTAGGTGGCAGGAGCTCCCTAGCAGATCCCAAACCTGTTCTTCATTTTGTCTGGCTTCAGGTTTCCCCCTGAGCCACCCGCAGTAGGAGAGGGTGGAGGAGAGCTGTAGGACAAACACCTGCCTCCCTCCTGCCCCAGTGGCACTGCTGGCGGGAGCACATGTGCCAAGGGGTGCCCTCACAGCCCTCTTGGCTTTGGATGCATAGTCACCTCCTGGAGCACAGAGCTCACAGTAGGACAAGCTGTCTCTGGACACCTTTGGCCTCCAGTGGATTTTCCTTGGGAATTTGGGAGTCATTTTGACAGATGTGAACTCCTTCCTGCACGGGAACCTCTAAGAGACTCCCTCCCAGTGACCCAGGAGAAGCATCTATCTCAGCTCAAAACCCTTTGGATGGTGCTGGTGGGGGTAGAGAATGTGTGTACTCAGAGGGACTTAACTGTTGTGTCGGTGATGAGTGTCTCGTAAGCTGTGAGGTTGGCTTTCTCCATCTCTGCAGGGCTGGATGGGGTCTGTACTTCCAATTAATGTTGCATCCAGAAAAAGCCGCTTGCTGTAGATGGAATAACAGGATTCCTTCCAGCATTAACTCCTAAGTTGACTTCCAAGTGCTTTCTTTTCTCCAGTAATAATTTTCTCTAATGGCAACTTTTAATTGTGTGATGGTCAATAAAATTTACTGGCCAGATGTATTAATAAGTTTATACCTTCTTAGCAACCAAATTTAATATATTTACTCACAAAGAATTCTGTGCAATGAATGTTTAATACAAAGGGAAGAGACTATTTTACTTCAAAGCAACATTAATTTATGTACAAAACTATAGTTCATTCTTTGGGGTGTTTGGGATCTAGGACCCTTTTTATAAGCAGTGTAGTACAGTATAATGTGATACTTAAGTTAAACTTTGCTCTCTCAACCTATATAACAATTTGTTTTGCCTTCTTGATGTAGACTTTCTTGAGTACACTGTCACAGAATTATTTTGTCAGGTGAGTGGGATTCTGGTCAGAGCAGTGAATTTCACCAGAGTAACTGAAGGTTTCAAGAGCACCTCCAAAATCTGGCTGCTATCACCCCCTTCACTGGTGACAGTTTTCTGACAAAGCCAATGAAGCAAGAACAAGCTCAAGCTACATGTTGGGGTAGCAGTGGAGCAGTGAGGAGAGGTCACCAGCTCGGACCCACCATGGGCAGGAGAAGAGCCAGGCTGATGGGAGGTGTTCTTTAAATGCTGCTTTTGCATCGAATGTCAAGAAGTTTTACAAAGCTCTGGGGAGAAAACAACAGCGGTGACGACATATTTTTAGCTCTGTGATTTCCTTCCAATCTGCATCTGCCCAGCTCCGTGAGGAATGACGTTAGACGTATCACTTAATTTGCTTTTTGCTTTATAAAAGGAAAAACAGTTGTTTGAAACACTTCCCCCAATTTTATGTGCTCTCTATCTGCTTTCAGACGCTCCCTCCCTTCCTGCTCTGGATGGCCCTTATCCTATTTCCACCTGAGGTCAATGGCACTTCCCTAAATAAGTTTCCCAAAGAAACAACAAAATTCTACATACACCCTGAAAACACACCATGCAAGCAGCACTACTTTTTTTCATCCATGTACGTAAAGCTACAGCCCATATAGAAATCCCAGATTTCCTTTTTCCAGCCTAATTACTCCTCTCTTTCCTTTTCCCTCTTTTGCACTTCTCCTCTGAATTATTTTACCTGAAGCAAGTGGTTGCTTCAAACTAAAGCTTTCTCCTAAAGCTGTGTGGCCTCAGTTTAACATCCATGCAAAGCCAAACTCCTCCTCCCATTTTCATTTTTCTGAACATGGGCCAGAGGCCCTAAAACAGGAGAGCAAGATAGAGAGAAAATTTTTTTATACAAACAAACCCTATTTATTGAACTTGCAGGTCTATGAATGTCCACTTACTTTGTCTGTGTGCAAGTGTTGTCTCTCTAATAAACTCAATAGTTGGTTTGTATTTTTTTCTGGATTAAAAGCTTTGTAGAAACTAAAAAGAAAAAAAAAGACATTCAGTCATATTTTTCTAGTCTAGCTTGTAGAATACTTCATGTAGTGCAGAAAGGAAGTTTTATGGAGTAAGACATTGTTGGATTTTGCTCTATTTCAGTTCTTTCTAATTTTGTAAAATGCCACCTGTACATAATACTCGACTAATGTATGTCCTGTAGATGTATTACACCATTTAGCCTATTAAATGCCTATACTGGACCGATTGGAAGAAGCGGTTGTATCCACAGTTTCTTGGTTTAAAAATGCAAAGGGTTATTTGTGGTGGGGTGTGTCCTACCACCAGTACAGGGAATGAAGCCCACTATAAGCTTGCCTTTGTCCAAGGCCCTCCAAGCACATGCTCCTACACAGATAAATTCAGATTTACACCAATGGCCGTTGCCATCGCCGTTTCTTTCCTTTGTGCCCTTCCTAGACCAGGCAGCTCAACATCCCTTGCTTCTGTTTTGGGATTTCCTCTCTGCCCTGCTCACCCTGGTGGTACCCTGCCTTGCTGTGCTAGCAGCAAGCCAGTTGGCTCATCTTCATTCACCTTTTAATGCAATGCACATTTTTAACATTTTCTGGAAAGGCTATTGTAGAGACCAGCAGGAACTCACATTACTGGAAACCTATACCCTGTGCAAAGGGAGCAGGGTCATGTGGCAGAGAAGATGAGAGGCAGAGATAGCCTGCTGCTGAACAACTGATTTTTTTCCCCAAATGCCAAGTTACCAAAAAGCAAAAGATCAGATAACTGGAGGGTGAGGCTGCATCTCACTTACCCCATTCAAAAGCAGCTGCTGCTCACTGAGATGGGTAAGGCAGCATAGCAAAAGGCATTGCTTGGGGTCAAAGCCAGTTCTCTGCCACTGTGGGGCTGTGCCTGGTGGGCAGTGGTGGCACAGCAAGGGAAATTGGCTGTATCCCAGGCTGGAGGCGGTGAGCCCAGCTTTGGCACCATGGCGCTTGCAAACCTGATGCTTAATGTCACTCAGTACTGGAATTTCCATGCACCACGCATGGAAAATGTCGTGTCCAGGCACACGTTACTCTGAGGCTGGGATGACAAAGGGACTGACGCTGCCTTCTCCTCACCTCTGTAGGAACTGTCCCTTCCCCCTGTGGTTTTCCTCTGTGGTGTACGGTGTTCAGCCACATAAGGATGCAACAGGTGCTACCTGATGGCTCCAGAGGATGCAATTTCAACTGGTGCCTATTTTATGTTGCTGTGAGATCTGTGCTGAGCCCTGGCTGTTCTCTTTCCTTGAGTCAGAAGGCAGGGGGAGTTTATCTGTAATTAACTAAATAGGATGAGCATAGGGAGTTTATCTGTAATTAATTAAACAGGATGAGTGTGGGAACACTGTTGTCTTACTCTTAACATTTGTATTTTAGACTTATATTCACTGGATCCTCAGGTTATTCCATGAGACATTTTCATTTACTTTTAATCAGACATCTGCTTAGTAATTTTTCTTTCAGATGTATTCTGCTTGATGCTCCTGTCTAAAGAAGCGAGTAACGTTTTCAGTGGAATTAGCTTTTGTTTAAACCACCAGTAAGAGATGAAACTAACTTTTTTATGATGTTAAACTGAAAAATGTCACATCTAAATTAAATCAATCCTAATTTGTGTTTTTATCATCTTTTTAATTTTTTCCAAATCCAGTATTTTTGTGAATTCTTGTAGGAGAAAGGTGATCCCTGACAGCCACAGGGAGCCATGATTCCCATAACAAACAGCACATCCCTCACGTTTATGTTATAAAAGCTCATGTCATATGCACTGCTTCCACCACAAATTAATGCAAGGCACCCTTCTTTCCTCTGTCTTTGAACACATATTATGGCTTTTGTTTCAGAGACAGTAACCCTCCATAGTTTAAATTCACCTGGTTCTGGAAAATTAGGATTTTAACATGTTTTTGTTTTGTTTTTTCTCTCTTAAAAAAAATTAATTGAAAAATAAATTTGAAACATTAAAAAGTTGCAATTTTCTTCTTAAGAACACTCATAAGATACTTTCCTTCATTTTCTCCAACAATTCTGCCACGAAGAGCCCAAAAACTTCCCATCTAACCTTAGCAGACCTCCCTTCTGGAGACCCTCCCTGAGCCCAGTGAGGGGGGTGGGCAGGGGCAGAGGAGCAGGGGTCTCTATGGAGGTCGAGCCATGGACTAGGGGCTAGTCTCATGCTCAGCTTTCAAACCCCAGACCTCACACCAGAAAGGACAAGGATCTTTTCATCCCGCCTGACAATTTGCGCCCACACACCAAAGAAAATCTGTTTAAAATGCCCATGATTGCACTGAGTCCGGCCATTAAATGGATGTTTGCAATCAAGCCAGCATTCAGCTTCAGCATGGCTCCTGGAGTGTGACAAATTGTCTTTATGAATTAGTCATTTAATTTGTGAAAGATAGTTTGGATATTGTCACATACCCACGTGTCCTCCATACCCCTGACAACTGTGCCCCCACGCATTACTATTCAGTAGGTGATGAAGCCAAGAAAACCTTAGGGACTAGAATGCTGTTGGGATACACAGTCAGACCCCAGATCTGGGCGAAGCTCCAGCTTTCCAGCACCAGAAACCTCAGAAAAACCTATTGTTGCTGTCAGCTATTCACTGATGATGATTTGAACAAGAAGTAAAAGCACAGGAATTTCTCTCATCAGCTCAGCCTTCCCTTGACAACCTCGTACATGCACCTTCAGAGTGGTGAGATACGGCAAGTACAGAACTACAACACAGGGGCAGAACAAAATAAACTGGACATGGCCAGAAAACCAGCAACTCAGTTGCTCTTTCACTGGCACTGGTTTTTAACTCCTAGCTTGTCTACTTGTGGGGAAGCAACTAGCTTTTTTCCCCAGAATTTACAACTGAGACAAGACAAAGTGAACTAGACACAAGAATGGTCTCCACACAGCTGTAGAGTGCACTGGCTCTTGAAGCAGCATAGTTGTTTTTTAATTCTAAATGGCCATGACCAGCCACTAGCACTCCTGTTTCCCTGCAGGACACGCATGTGGCTGGGGCAGCTCATCCTCCCCCTCCTAATGAACCGGAGGGCTGGGTTCTGCTGTAGAAAAGGTTTCTCTAAATCTCAGGTTTTTCTGTCCATCTTGGTTTTGGTTAATGTGGCCCAGAGGTGTGATGCCTGGACAGCATCCCTCGGCAGAGAAGGAGCTAAGCCCACCCTGTAAAGGATCTCTGCACAGGAGGAAGAGCAGCTCCTGGTGCCTTTTCCATCATGAAGCCCCCCAGGTACCACAGGGATGAACAGTCACTCCCACAGCGCTGAAACCAATTTTGCTCCAGTAGGAACAAGAAAAAAAATTAAGATAGGGTTTGGGATGCTAAATGCCAGGAAGGTTTGGTGCTTAAAGCACCAAGTAACCAGAAAACATGAGCAAAAGCAAATCAGCCCGTTGACTCCTGCTGGCCTCAGCACCTTCTTTCTACCTGAAGGTCTCTCTTTGGACCAAATCCCCTGCCCTCAGTTCCCTTTAATGACCCTTTAGCCCAGGGATACGTCTAAGATTGAAGCTGTGCTCTCAAGTGGGATTGTAACTGAGCAGGCACATCTGAATTCCCTAGTTCACACAGAGGCTAAGGTGCTGCTGCCTATTTATAGACAGATGGGTTAAATAAAGTGCCTTATTCATCCCTGAGGTTTTAAACAAATTCCAGAGAGGACAAAGGGCGTTGTGTCTTTTTCCCCACCCATATTTTTTTGGCCCAGTTTGTACATGCAGAGCTCAGACTTGTTCCAAGAGTGATTCAAAATAAGACTAGAGAATTATTTGCTGGCTCAGCGTGAACCACTGTCCTGCTAGAAATCATCTGTATGGTTTTCATATGCATTCTGTGAAAAAGAAGCTATTAAAAAATGTAACGTTTTGGTGTGTGGGTACAAACCGTGCTTACAGATCCACTGATAGTAATCCTCTCAACTTCCTGGCGTTGCTTAGAGTCCACTGCAGCTGATGGATGAGTTTGGGTACCAAGGGGAAGAAAGAAGGAATAAAATAAGGGTATTTTAAGCCCCTGCTTTATAGAAAAGTTCAGTAATTTATTGAAATAAGCAGAACAAGAGATGGTCCTTATCACGCTAAGCTGCTGTCCCAGTCAAGGCCAGCTCTCTGAGTCAGTACACTTTTCATTGCATTCTCCAAAGTTTTTCTGGTCTCTAACAGTGATGTGTGCCCTTCTCACATGCAGAGCCTCAGCGTGTTTGGGCAGGAGTGCTGCTGGCCAGGCCTCACTGTGTGAATAACATTTCTTAGGTGCTTGCATCTCATTCCAGCAAATAGGAAAGAACTGATCCAGCTCACAAATAACCCAGACGTGTAATTACCTTGTTTTCACAATAGGTGATTTTGTCACAACCCAGCATCTGGCCTGGGTCATGATAACCACTATTGTAAGCCAGCCAAAGCTTTCCTTCCAAGTGATTCAATTTTAAACTCTTCAGGGTAGCAACTGCCTTTTGGTTGTTTTGTACTGGAAATACCTTAGAAGAAAGAACGAGGTTTGGGAGGAAATCAACAGGAGATGCCTGCAGCATTTTACCCACACAGGTGTGCCTGGTCCATACCCTGCCTGAGGCTCGAGACGTGCCTGCCCCACTTTGGAGTGCATTATTGTATATTGCCCCTCTGCCCTCTGCCACCAGCCCTGATTCCCCCTACGGCCCACACAGGGATCCCAGCTGTGTGGGTGAGCTGGCTCTGGCAAGGACAAAACCAGCAAGGTTTAGCTGCATTCACCACTGCAGGACCAAACCAAGAGTGGGCTGAGATGAAAGGAATCAGGTGAAATTGTCCAAGAACTGCCCAACACATTTGCCTGAAAGTAGAGTAAAAGCAACAGCTGTGAGTCTCTCCAGTTATCTTTCCTGGTTATTCTCAAGTTGCCAGAAAAACTATAGACAAATTAACTAATTTGGGGTTTGGTGGGTTTTTTTCCCCCTCCGGAAAAGCTTGCGTGCATTTATTCAAAGACATTAAGTGTTTCTGCCATGCAGAACTCTGCCAAGAGCTGTGCTTATTATTCCAGATTTACAATAAAAATCTTGTGCAAATGACCTAGATACATAGAGTACAGCACTTAAGCGGGGATTTGGCTAAATTCAGCACACATATCTAATCAGAAAACATCTACAGGCTTGGGAAAACACCATGATGGGATCTTACAGAGTCTTAATATATAGGTGGGTACAGGTTACATGAGAAGAGAGAGGCAATACTGCATTCATGTTGGAAATTCTCTCTTTTATTGTTCTGTAATATCTGCTGGCCAAAGGAGAGAATGAAGAACATCTTGAGACGTAAATCAACCTGATCCACCAACTCCACGCGTGAACTGAAGTCATTTGACCTTTTGAGTCTCACTCTCAGAAAATTGGATAAATGGCTGATTCTCAAAATGAGAACCAGATGCTGCTACATTTTAACAAAATCTTCCTGCTTGTGGAACTATTCTTACTCAGAATGAAAAATCTATAGGCAACTGGTTTGTGTCTTTAACACAAGACAATGTGAGCTCTTAGCAGATGGCATGATAAGGTCCATACTTTACACCAGAGCAGAACACAGCTCTCACTATAATGTGATCGTGCCTGGAGTGTTCATAAACAACAGGGCTTCTGTAGCAACATATGCTATAGGCGTTGCATGGCAGTAGGTAGGTTTGTAAATACTGTACCACTGCAGAGTAGTGAATTTACACAGTTAAACACACACAAAATGAATGAGACATAGGCACAGAGCATATGATGCCAAACATCAAATACTAAACGTTTCTAGAGTGACCACCAGCTCTGCTCCAAAGCAAGATTTCAGAAGAAACTTGAAGAGCTAATTTCCCATCCAAATTTACTGTGATTGTCACTGCACTCAAGATACTCCTGTTGATATTTCAGTCTTCTTTGATCTACCAGTCTTCCTACAGGCTGCCAAGAACATGTAACAGTTTGTACACTCAATTATCCTATAATTAAGCCGTATCATCTCTTTGTGAATTTATTTCTTTATTTAGAAGGATAACATTACCCTCTGAGTAATGGTTTGCTACCAACTCAAAGCAAAATGCTCTGCAAACAATATATGTGAAAGAGTACGAATCTCTAGTGTCTATTGTGAAAGCTAACACATAGTCAATTTTTATCACAAAAGCATAAACCAGCCCCAGCTGTATCCATGCTGCTTGACCAGGACTGGTGAAGTTGTGCTCATGAATCTCCAAACTGATCTTCCTCTAAGATCAGGTATGTACAGAGATAATTCCTCTGACTTTGTAGACCTGATTCTTCATGGGTAATACACTGAATATGGACATTTGGACTGTTACTGGAGCTTACTTCTGAAGTGCTTGTGACCCCATTTATCTGGTGTGCATTTCTTGACAGCTTTGCTGGATCTCCATTGAGAACTTTCCTCCTGTGTCTTCTTGGAGAGATCAGGTAGCTCAACAAAAGGCAGGATTAAAAAACACAGGATGGGATCTCTTACGGTGCTGACATGTTTGGAAAATTTTGCAAAAGGGGTGTTAGCCCAAGCCGGTCTCTTCTGCACCAGAGGCTGCTGGATTCAGTCTACAGTCTGGAGAAGAAGTCAGCTAATATGCTCCATCTTTGCTAAACAATTTAGTTTCCATCTGAATTCCTACATGACTAGCACACGGAGTGCATATTAAAGATTAATGCAAAAGACCCTGCAGATTGGAGCTTCCTGAAAGGCATCACGCAGCAGGTCTTCGTTAGCGCACGAGAGCAGATGGACACACCGCCGGGGGGCTGACAGCACATGCAACGCCTCTCTGCACTTTCTTCTTCAGCCTAATGCCTCTGAACTTCATAAGCAGCCTCAAAACATCCATAAATGATTCAGAAGAGGATGGATTCACCAAGGGGGAGAAGTGTCTTTTGCCGGGTTGTAGGAGACCCTAGATCTCTGTTCTAATTTTTGTTCCACCACAAACATAGGGGTAGCCACTTTATCTGTCTGAGCTGAAGTTAGACAAGAAGACTTATATGCTCAGTCCCCAAATTTTGAACCCCTCCATCTTTACTGTCCTGAGAGTACCTCCTTTTCCTTGGTAAAGTATTCTACCTTTCTACATCTGACATCTGACATCCACACTTCTGTACACTGGTGGGATTGACAAAGTCTCTCACCACTGGGATCTGTTCCAAGAGACAGTGTCCTCACAGACAGATTTTGGCTGCCTCTTCTCAGGGCAGGAAGAAGGTTTCTGAGCAGTTTTTAAGTGTCCCCTGCTAAGAGCATGGCATTGAGATGATATGTTGGCAGTAGCACTCCTATTTTTTCCCCGTTTCACCCCAAACTTAAAAGCAGTAATTTATATGCCTAGCATTTCAGAAATGTTTAAAATTACAAAAGACTTCCAAATAATGCCCACACAATGTGACACTGTACGCTGCAGCTTAGCAAATTGGACAAAAATCATAGATGGTGTAAGAGTATGAGTTTAACAACAGTATTTTTACTTGCAGCTCCTGAAGACAATAATGGTTTGCATAATACATACCGTCAAGGCTGGCATGATTTAGGGATTACATCTTCAAACTAATGGGTGGAAACATGCATGTAGTTACCAGAAGCTGTTACTCTTCAGTTCTTGACTCTTCTCCTTTTTGACATTTGCTTCTGTGTTGCATTTCTGGTGCTGACACTGAGCTTTACACACAGAAAGTGAAACAGCTCAGATATTCTACGTCCCTATCAGCAGTCGCCTGATGTTGCTACACACCCATTCCTCCTCCCCAGGACGCAGCTGTCTCTGTTGGACACAAACAGCTGAGAGAGCTGAGGAGCCAAACCTGTGGCTGTAGTGATGGTTGGCCAAGCCCTGTGGCTGGCAGTAACCTTGCTGCCTGTCCTGAGTGCTCAGCCCTCCCCAAGTCCCACCAAACCTACACCTACAAACTGAACCATTGGCCTCTCACAGCCCACATGTACCTAACACCTTTCTGCTCTGCCTTCTCTTCACCTCCATCTGCTGAAGGGGCTGACACAATGACAGTCACCTGCTACCAAGGTCATTGGCAGATGTTGCAAACACTTCTGGGTCCCTCTGGGATTGGCTTGAGCCATCGCTCTGGAGTAAAGATCAGAGGGACAGGCAAACCTTTTGTCAGAGCTATTAATGGGACCTGTCTCTTTACTCTATGTCCTGTGAAGGGACCTCGCAAAGGAACTAGAAGGAAAGCCATATGAGGAGTGGATGAGGTCACTTTGTGGAGGAGACTGAGGGGAGACCTCCTCACAGCCTACAGCTTCCTCGTGAGGGGAAGTGGAGGGGCAGACACAGATCTCTTCTTTGTGGTGACCAGTGACAGGACCCAAGGGAATGTCCTGTGGTTGTGTCAGGGGAGGTTTAGCTCGGATATTAGGAAAAGGTTGTTGGTCGCTGGAACAGGCTCCCCAGGGAAGTGGTCACGACACCAAGCCTGCCAGAGTTTAAGAAGCTTTTGGACAACTCTCTCAGGCACATGGTGCAATTCCTGGGGCTGCTCTGTGCAGAACCAGGAGTCAATGATCCTTATGAGTCCCTTCCAGCTCTGGTTATTCTATAATTCTGTGACTTAATACTGAGATTTGCATCATATGGCATTCAGTCTCACCACTGCCCAGTATCCTGTGTGGTGCCACAAGCTCTTCAATTTCTCTGTTCTGTGATGACTTACTGATCTGCAAAATCAGGCAATGCCAGGTTGTTTTCTGAACTTGCATCTAGTTTTAGCAACTCTGTATCTCCCTAAATAATCATTCCATACAATTTAGCCCGCAGCCTGTAACATCATGTAAATTAATTTTTATTATCAATTGCTCAAAAGGGAAAGTTTTGCAGAAAAACATGTTTCAAAATGTCTAACAATCTCCACTTTTTTCAACACAATGTTTCCAAGTGGTGGAAAAAAAAATGTACACAGCCCATCTTCCAGAAACACAATGCTCACCATAGAAACTATAAACTAAAACAATCCTACTGGGGATTGCAGCTCAATGGAGCATTTTAGTTCATAAGTTATTTGAGTAAGAGGGATATTTGCAAAACATCACTGCTAATCCTGCCGTTTGCTATATGTGGAAGGGCTCCAGCCGATTTCAGTGAGACTCCACCCATGTGGAGTAGGCAGCAGAATGAGGGACAGAACAAGCTCTTGCCTTTTCCACCAAAATAACCTGTCAGCAGCCATATTTCAATGTAAACTAATCAGGAATATACATGGGGTTGTTTCTCCATAGCAGTTTTACTTTTTTTCTCTTCTCTCTGTCCCAGCAGAGCTGTTCAGGATTTGCTTTCACATCAGCTACACTGGATGACCATCACTGACTGTGGGGTAGCCAAGGTTGGGTGTAAGCCATGGGGTAATGAGCCTCTTGAGCTGACCCAAACCAACTTATCCTGCTCCTTCCCTTGAACAGTGCTGGGAAAACCTTTCTTTCTTTCTTCACAGTTGGAAAGTTATAGAAGTGCTCCAAGCAAGGGTTTTTTAAGCCTGAATCTTCTCTGCAAGCTGACTCTGCTCCTACTCACACCATCTCACCTGGCCGAATGTGCCACTGAACTCATGCCAGAGAGTCTTGTGTGCACAGGTGAGTGAAATGGCAGCACTAGGTTGAAGCTCAGCACAAAGAGCATGTCTTTTGGACCAGATTTCTCTTTCTGAAGTCTTACTCATTCCATTTAGCACAGGTTGATTTATACCTAACAGTCCTCTTGTTTCCCACAAGAAGTCGCAAGCTGAGTTTTGCAGGCAAACATCTTAGTAAATTTATAGGCTGCATCACGATTTTCATCTTGGAAGAAGCAAAGACATAAATTTCTCATGCAATTTCTTCGAAAATCATGCCCTTTTTGATTCATTGTGCTTGAAAGTCTTTCTGAGCCAGAAAATGCAGACCTCTCTGGGATATTCATTTTGAAAGTTGAACAAAGGATAGAGGCGTCATTTAGGAAGTCTGTCCAACACTCCTGAAGATGAACAACCCAAATATGCCACTGCATATATTATCTTCCTTCTGACCGAGTGACAGCAGCCTCTCCGTCACACAGACAAAAAGCACATGAATACTTAAAAAGAGGCCAGCACTCAGGAATGTGAATGTTCAAGGTATCAAGCGCCTGTTTCAAGAAATTGGAACAGCTTTTGCAAAATACATTACAAATTGAAGACACATGTATCTGTGCAGACATATGCAAAGGCTGGGTGGTCTAGGCACAAGGACCTCTGGGCTATAGGATTGTCAGCTCCAGGTATTCAGAAGTTCTACAATTTTGGCTCAAAAGTGCAAGATTTAAAACAAGTGGATCTGGGCTCCCTAACTGCTTTTTACAGCAGGAGGAGAGGAGAGATACTGCATTTTCAGTCATTACTCTGCAGCACAAGGGCTGAGAACAACCTTTAGAAAATCCCCAAATGGAGATTCTCTGATAGTCTCACGACTCCAGGTGCTAGATTTCCAGAGAGAGAATGTGATCTAGTGAGCAATAAACCCTAGTTAGTGATACTGCCTTGGAAACCCATGTTCTGCCACCATTTCAAGCTGACTCTGTCGTGCTGGGCCAATCACGGAGTCCCTTTGTGCTAAACCCACGCAAAGACATCAGCATCAGGGCCAGACTCCTGAGCAACTTGCAAACTCACCAAAGGAGTCATGGCAGCTCCCTAGGAGGTACATGGGAAGATGAAGTACTTGGGAAGCAGGACTCATTACAGCCAGCCTGACACACACCGGGAAGCTCAAGTTATGCTACAGGAAATCCTGAGGAAGGAGGTGGTTCTAGTCCAACCTCTCCCAGTGACTTACACGCCGGCGTCAAGGGGTGTTTGCTTCTGCTCAGTGCTTACAGGCAGGACCCTTCTTGGGTCTATCTCAGCCTTCCCCTCCTCCCACCATGGCAGGAGTCAGCCCTGTCAGCAGGGAAAGGAATCTCAACATCCCCTTCACCAGGTCAGCTGGAAAGCACACAGCTCAGGGGCTGGTAGCTGGGGAGATTTGGGGACAAGGAAAAGTGAGACTCCAGGATTTCAACCCTTGCTCTAATGAATTTTCACTCCAAAATATTTTTTAACTTGCATTTACCTTCCAGCTGGTTGTCCTGAACAGCGGCATACAGGGTCTTTCTTTTCTCTTCATGGACAAACAGCTCTTTGATGTTGCATGAAAAGTGTAGTGGGTTTTTTGCTTTTTAAGGTATTGAAAATAAACTTCAGCCTCACAACTCCCTAGTGCTTTAGAGAGCAATCACCTCTGAGGCAGGAAACAAGGTCAAATCCCTCCGGCAGACATGAAAACTCCTGAGGCTTCCTCACATCCCACTGTGTGCACCAGACAGCTGAGCTCCCAGGTCTGGAAGTGATGGCTGCAGGCAGGATGGGGAGCATGCCAGTGACCTTTTTCAACTCAGAAGAACTGCAGAATAATTTATATTGGGAGGGATTTGCAGACTTTTTTTGGTCTAACCCTGCTCAAAGAATGGCTACCTGCTGCATGGCAGGCTGATCATGGCTGTGTCCCACTGAATCTTGAACACCTTCAAGGATGGAATTGCCCCATGGGAATGTGGCTCCTGCTCTTTTGCTTGACCACCCTCTTGGAAAAGTTTTTTCCTTGTGTCCCATCCCTTTCCACAATATGTGATTGTTACTTTCTGCCCTTTCACTGCACACACCTGAGAAGAGTTTGCCTCTTCTCCACAACCATCCACTGCTGATTAGACAGGACAAGACAGAAGGGAGATCTCCCTTTAGCCCTTTGAGGGTTCGAAAGGTGGGGTTAACAAAAAGATAAACCATTGTCCCAGACCTGGTGCTCAGAATATCTTGGCCTAGTGACTCATCCAACACCAGGCTGCCTGACACCGTTGTCAGGTAATCAGAGGACTGTGGCTCCAAAGTGTCCAGCTCTCAGATGAACAACTCTGTGCTCCTAGAAGAAATCAGTTTCTCACTCCTACCCTCTGGGCACTTCAGAATAGACTTTTTCCATGTGGTGATCACCTGCCACGAAGATTATGCTTGAAAATACAGGTGTTTCCTTGACACCTAAATAGCAACTTAAAAAAAGCCACACTGGATCTGATAGGTGTGGAGCAGATGGTCTGTGAGGTCTCTGTGCTTAACCTCTCCAGCTACAAACAGGACATTGCAAGATTCTCCTTATCTTCCCTTTATCTGTCTTTTCCAGGGACATTTTCAAGGTCTTTGGGTAAGGGCTGTCTTTCCTGAGTCCATACAGTGTTTAGCAAATGGCAACACTTTGCTTCTATTTGGGTCTTGTGTGACATAAACCATAGGAAGTAAAAAGGTGGGATTTTCTCTCCATGGTTGTTGCTGTAGCAACTCACAAATCAATATGCTCCAGTTCCACTGGGCTTTTCATGGGTAAAGGAGGTGTTTCCACGATACAGATGTGGAGGAAGCCATGGTGACAGTGTGTGTGGGAGTGGGGCTCTACAGGCGCCTCAGCTGCTCCTTGTCATACCAGCCACATTGAGCACTGGCATTGCTAAAAAGTGGTGGATGACAATATTGCTATTTTCTCCTGTTGGGACAAGTACCCCCTTGTTTAAAAATCCAAACCTCTGTGCACACCTACACAGTACTCCAAATCTTTGCAATATGTGGACTATGATGATATGAATAATATAAATATTCCTTTGTACTCATTAAAAGATTTAAACTCTCCCCTCCACCCACCCACCCAGCCCTGTGTGCCTCTATATATCTGATAATATGGGATTATAAAACAGTGCTGTGCTGTTATTCCTGTGGGGTTTGGTTATTTAACATTGTACTGAGCAAAGTTATCAGAGCAATCCTGACGGACCAAAATAACTCTTTGTTTCTGATGTGGTGTTTGCAAAATGGGAGCCAAAAATAGCTATTGGCTGGTTGACTTGAACCATTGCTGACCTTTCAGCACACCCAGCAGAATCCGCCAGCGCCAGAAATCCCTTTGCTCTGGGTGTGCAAGCAAACTACCCTCCACTCATCTCTTCAGTGTTTGATTCCTACTAAGCTTGGGTCACTCAGGTCCAGTCCCATTTGCTTTCAGTCCCCTTAGGTTGTGTGCTGAAGGGGAGAGAGGTGTCAGCTCCATCTGGGAAGACTGTTCAGTCCTCTAGGAAGGGAGAGGTCTGTAAGAGCATGCCACCACCTGCCCCACTTCTGTGACAGCTTTAGGTGACCCAGAGCCAGTCACAATTCTAAATGTCTTTTGACCTGTTTCATCCCCCAAGCACAGAGACAGACCTGGACCTGCACCTGGACCTGGATGCCAGATGGAAGTCAGGAGACCATTCCTGGTTCTGCTCAGGCAGGGTGTCCAGCTTTCTGCCCTGTGCACCCCCTTTTCCTCCCTGGTTTGCAGTCCTCCATCCTGCGCAGGATTTTATTGGCCAACACACCAATAAACACCCAACACATCTGAAGAGGAGAAGTGTGTTTGTCAAAGGTGTTCGTCAAAGGCCCGATGAAGCCCCGAACCCTGCAACTATTTTACTCCTGTATAACCAACCCTCTACTCTTCTGTTTCCCCTGTGGTTTACGTACCTCCCTCTGAATCTACAATCTATCGCCTGTCTCACTCTGAATCTATAGTCCCACACCAAAAAGCAAAGACTCCAGAAATTTCTACAGGTCTCATGTCCTCTTCTCCTCATGCAGATGGCTGTGAGAGAGTTGCCTCCTGCTCAACTCTACTCCTTTTCACAGGTCTTCTGTCCATTATTACTCTTTCTCACCATTCTCCCACCTGCTTAGCTGAGAGAAAAATCCCAGGGCACATAGGAATGAGGGCACCTCATAAATCAGGGAGCCAACTGAATGTGCAGAGACATCAGGAGCAAGTTCATGCATTAGCCAGAGAAAAGGGGAGATGTGCTTCTTTTCCAGGGGGCTGTTCCTGCCTTGACTCATGGAGTCACCCATGGTGAAGTCCAAGAGGCAGGGAAGACCCTGTCAGGCTGACTGAGGCACATTCAGAAGAGAAATTTTGCGAGAAGCAGCTCCAACTTTTCCCTAACCACCCTTCCTTGACTTACCAAAAGGCACAACACTTGGTTTGCAGGATATAAAGTGATATAAGGCAGAGCATCAAGAGAAAATGTCTTTGCTGGCTATGTTTGAAGAAAACATCTGCTCATGTTGGATCTTGAGGGGAGCTCCAGTCTGGACCCAGAGCTCTGGTGATGTGCAGAAGTGACTGTGGGGAGATGAGTGTGCAATGTTGCTTTGACAGTTCTGGGGCAACTTTCCCTGCAGTGCACAGAGCTTGTGGAAGGGAGAGGCTTGAAGAAATCACCTGTGAAATTCCTGAAAGCCTTTCCTGTGCAAACTGCGAATATTTTGAAGGTTCACACATTTAGCTCCATTTAGGGGAATTTTCACAGACAGCCTTGATACAAAACACCCATCAAATTTCAAATCACTCCTGCAATTCTTTCATAAAATGGGCAAAACACTACCCTTTCTTATGCTGCTTTATTCTCAGAAACTGCTACTTTATGTTGACATTTTTAGGTATACAGTAAATATATTCTGACCTGTCTCTCTTAATGTTACATTTTAACCCAAACAGGAAAAGGCTGCAAATTAAACAAAGAGGAAAAAAGGGTATTATAATTGAAGCTTCAGGCAAGCAGCTTGAATTACAGGTAGTGTTAACAGGACAGCCCATAGCAGAATGTTGATGTACCTTTCCAAAGAGGATGCTGTCAGCAAAAGTATTCCTAAACATGCTGTAGGAGCACAAGAGAAACAGCAAAAAGGTGTAACCTGAAAATAATAATAAATTCTAGTGATTTGGATATTATATACTCTTCCTGTATACTCCAAGAAATGCTCAGGTACTTGTTAGACAATGCAAAAAATATCTTACTGTGAATGTGCTGGGAAGGGACTAGTACTACTTTTAAATAATTTTCTAATGGTGTTGGGATCAGACTGGTTGTATAAAGAATGTTCTGTGCAAGCACCAACCCCACTAGCCTACCTCAAATTTGTTTTTATGTAAAAGAGGCAAAACTTGTGGGAAGAGAGTCTGAAAGCAGAAGCAGATCAGCATCCAACTGTTGAAACTCAGACAGTTTCAAACCTCCTTTGATTCACATCGGTGGCAAAGTTGTTACTCCCCATCTGACAATCCTGCTGACACCAGTAGGGATTTCACTTGCAGAATATGAGCAGGAGTGGGCAGCAGATAGGTACTTCAATACAGACTGGATCTTCTATTAACCCTTTCAGAGGCTGTGACAAATTATTGCCTTACTGCTTGATCACAAGTTGTTTTCAGGAATTATCTGCAGCAAAATCTGGATCAGGCAACATCAATCTCAGATTTGACTTGCTTGTCTTTTGTTGCTTCACGTACTTATTTTATCATTCTTCAAAGACAAGTGTATTTTCCCTCTAACAAGACCATCTTGTAGAGGGTTAGCATACAAAGGGCAGATTATCAGAGAACCAAGAGCAAAGCCCCTTGGGACACTTGTGCAAATTGCAGCTGAAGCAGATGGTATTTAAACAGAATGTCTGGGCACAATTAGAGGGGGAAGAGAGAAGCCACAGAGGACCTGGAAGGCAGACTGACAAGATCCTGTAGCCTTGGCAACACCACCTCCTGATTGCCCACATCAAATGCAGAGGATAGGGCATGAAGGAGGTCGCTAATCAAGTGCCATCTTTGACGAGCTTCTTAATTTCTGCCATTATGTTCTGAAGGGCTCTTGTCTTTCTCTCAGCCTGTGTAGGAGTGGTGTGGATTTGCCTAAAGGAGCACTGAGGAGCTTAACTACCACAATAGGACCTCCAAGTTGCTCCATAAAGGACACACAAAACAAAGTCTTCAGACGCACCTTGTTTTCTCACTCTCTGGCCAATGGTGACCTGCCTTAGCAGCACACAGGGACCCGACCACCAGCTGAGCTGTATCCAGCAGTGCTCACTTGCGGACACACAGTGCACCAGCAGCTGGGAAGAGGCTGCTGCTGGACCTGCTGCTCAGGCAACGATGGGCTGGAAAGCTGGAAGTAACAAACTGGGGTGAACTTTGCCTTCAGCAACTGGCCTAGGAAGGGACAGAAATAGGCTACTGAAGGTCCAAGCACATTCAAACAGTGATTTCAGTGAGAGATGTCCTCAACAGCGAGAGATGGCCCCAAATCACACACACAGCAAAGCAGAGTCAACCTCCCTTTAGTGCCTTTGGCAAAAACGATGGTTGAGATAATGGATAAAGCTCTTGGAAAGCAGGTAAAAGGAGGCCAGAGAGGGAAGGTGTCCATCCCTTGCCTGGTGTTAGGCATTAACTGTAGTGATTTGTGCACAAGCTATTCCCTTTTTAGTTAATGGAGAAAACCAGATGTTTTTAGAGGAAGGTCCATCTCATTGTTGAGTAGGTGTTTTAAACTTAGGGAAACAAAGTCTCTATCTGCATAAGATACAAAGAAAACTGCATGCAAAACTTATGACATTGGAGTCCTGAGGGATTTCCCAGAAAACTGAAAAGAACATAGAAATATTTTCTCTCTACCTTCTCTGGCATAATCACATTGGGCACTTCATGGAAAAACATTCATTTAGGTGACAGAGAGATGACCTTTTTAATTTGACATGCTAAATTTCAGAATAAAACTTTCTGTGTCACCTGCCAACTTACCTAGAACGTGCAGCTCCAGTGAATAAACAACCTGAACTCCGACATAAGCAATTCTTATTACCCTGGGATTGTAGGAGGAATAAATAAAGAAGGAATATCTACTGCAAGGGTAAGCATTTGAGGGGGAAAGTGGGTAAAGATGGAGCTGAAAAATCAAAAAGAAAAAAAAATCAGTTATTTTCAAAATCCTCCTTGATTTACATAAATCAGTTGCAGGGGATGTGAATTCATCTCCCTTTTGCAGTCTGCATCCCTGCAGGACCAAGCAGCCACTGCTCTTCACCTCTACTCTGGGACATATGGTCCAGAACCTTCTGGCCAGCACAAGGATAAACCTCTTGCATGAGATTTCCCCGGACATTTGTCTTTCTTCCTTCTGTGACATCTGCCCCAATCTGCTCCTTTTCCTCCATAAGCAGCACTTTATCAGCAGCACAGATGAGCACCTTTTGCATTCCAAAAGTCTCAGCTGGGAAATCTTGATTGGCATCTGAGCTCTGATCTTCACTGACACTTTGGCCTCACCTTAATTTAGGACTCTCCTTCTGCTCAGTTTTACCTGTGCCTTACAGCATCTGGGGGATGCTCTGAGCACAACTGCACCCCCAAACCCCTCAATACTGTAATGCTGGAGCCACACGCATCTTCAAACAAAGCCTGCGAACGTTCTCTAAGAGCCAATTTGGTTATAAACAACTCATTTTCCGTCCCATTATGGACTATTGACACAGCTGTTCTCTTTCATCACTCAGCCTATGGAGAAGAAGTATAATTTCAACATGAAAAGAACATTAATAAAATTTTCACTGCTCCTCACTAAACTGCTCTCCCATGTTAATGATCTGCAGGGTTAGATTTGAACACGTGTCAGTGCTTGTAGCATCTGGAGCTTGGAAACTGCAGGGTTCCCTCCACAGGCAGCAGGGAAGGTGACGGGCAGGATGGCATGAGAGCAGGGGCAGAGGAGGAAAGCCTGGGAACATCTCCTGCAGCTCAGGGCCTGGCAGCACATGGCTTTTTTTGGCTTAGGATCCAGGGGTGAACTGGGGAGTCATGTGAGGGGACCTCAGTCCCTGTGTCCAGCATGACTTGACTTGGGAGTTCAGCTTCCTCCCTCCCAGCAGTGGCCTGGGACCGTCTACACAGAAACAGGATAAGGACATGAGCGATATCAGAAACGGGTGTTTCGTTAGCAGGAGGAGTTGCACCATCCTACGCCAAAGCTCACCAGGCAGCTGGAGCCTGATGGTTACTGCTGTGAGGCCACGCCACAGCTCTGCTTCTACAGATGGAGGATCCAAGAGACCTCATGCATCCCACTCTGCCTTCATTCTCACAGGAGGTCCCTGGCAGAGAGCATCTCTTCGTTCCCTGGGCACCTGCACTGCCATACCCAGGCAACATCTGTGTCTCTGTCCCCAGAGTGGGGTAACATGCTGGGTGCCCTGGGAGTGGGAGCAGGGCTGAACCGGCACCATTTTCTCAATATCTTATCAGACTTTTTATTTTTAAAATGGGAGAATAATATTTCTCTTTGCCTGTGTCGTGAGCATTCTGGGTGGGTTTGCAGCACTGCTTCTGGGAGAGCATCCAATGTCCTCTGCCGTGTTTGGAAAGGGTGGCTCCCGCCCCGCCGCCAGCCCTGCCGTTGATGACATTGGCAGCTGCAGCAGATTTGGCCCACAGACTTTGCTGTCCTGGTTGGTTTTCATGCCATCTCTCATGTTTTTTTTCCACATGACCTCCTCCCCCCAGGACAAAGATATTCGTCTCTCTGGCTGCTCCTTGCAGTTGCCCTCACTGTGCCCCCAGCTGCTGGTGCCACGTACGTGTCCCTGCTGGAGCCACCACGGCCCCAGCTTTCCAGCACAGCCAGCAGCAGTGGGACCGCAACCTGAAACCCCGCAGGAAGCTCACGCCCATTCCCATCCCTCGCTAGCTGGGAGTTGCCTGTTTTTAGCAGCTTTCTGTCCCACCGTGCTGTGAAGGTAAAGAACAGACTCTCCCCACCCAGGACTGGTTCAGGAGTCTCACATCTCTCTGGTTATAATAGTGTGAAAATGCTGATTAACTGGAGGTTCACAGCAGCCAGAGCAGTCCAACCCAGGCAGTGGCCAGGCAGGGAGAGAGCATCCCTAAGGCTCTGGGAGAAGGCAGAGACCAAACTCTGGTGAAGCGACCTGCAGTCTACCCAGGACAAGGAGCAGCAGGGAGGGATAGAGACGTGCACCCTGCATGTACACTGCAGTGAGAAAAAACAGGAAAAAGTCATTTAGCTCCTACACCAATAGCCCTGCATGCCCCCTTTGAGAGCATGGACATCCTGCCTTCCCGAGGTACTGGAGCTGTGTCCAAGCAAACACACACAGGGTGTCCAAGCAAGCCCCAAGCACGTCCACACTCATGGCACAAGTGTCCTTGCAGTCTGGTTGCTCACAGGGCTCCCAGCAACCCCCCAGCAGACCAGTTCTCACTGGTGTCAGTGTGTCTCATGATTTTATAAGAATATAACATGGGAACAGAAAATTCCCTTTGAAAAGACCATAATTCTCCTGTTATATCTTTGCTGCATCTCAGCACAGATTTAGCCTGATACCTGCTGGTGGTTAAGCCCCCTCACCTGTGTCAACTGTTGCATTGAAAACACCTAATTTTGCATTTCCCATGATAACAAACCCTCCTCTTTTCTTTCCCCTCTTTGGCACTCAAAGGGAACCAATATATAGCCCAAAGAGCTGAAATAAGCATTGCTATCCTCCTGCTCAATGGGCAGCCACTTCTTGCCACTCTTGGTGTGGCCACAACTGCTTGAAGCAGCTCATCTCCTCCCGGCTCATTCCAATCTGATGGGCAACATCAGCAACACCAAAAGTCCCAAATCTGTCCTTCAGAATTGAGGAAGGGGCTTGAAAAACTCGACATATGGTACACTGGGTGTGATTCAAAGATACATCTAAGTTCTTTTTAATTTCATTTAAAAAGAAGTGAAGTTCCTGCATATAGGATCTGAGATTTTAAGAAAGCAAATATTAAAATCACAAGACTTATCAGAACCTTCATCAGTAACAGCCATTTTCTGAGAATACCAAAAGGCTGAGCAGCCAAAGGCCAGGTTATGAGATCTGTGTAGCAAAGGCGTCACCCTACTCACAAAAACTTACGCATCTTTCATAATTCCTTTTGTGTGCCACTTGGAAGAATGCTCTTATAAGGAAGATACTTACCTGGAATGCTCAACAGCTCAGGATCTGATTTCCAGCTCTGCTGCAGTTTTTCTCCTTGAGCTCAAAGAACTGATGTTTAAACTTTCTCTGCTTCAGTTTCCCCATTTGAAAATGAAGTAAACTATTTATCTCTCAAAATGGCCAAGACTCTAAAACTACATTCTTCTTTTATTCAAGTTTCCAAACAACTTAGAAAAGTCACATGGATAGAACTATAAATTACGAAGCATTATTTTTCATATGAACTTTGTCTTGAACCAAACTCTCCTCTTTGACTCACAGTCCTTAATTGACACTGGCATATTCTTTCCTTCATGCCTTTAATTGCTTCAACATAAATTAATTAAAATGTAAATTAAATGATAGCTTGCGGGGAAATTGCAATTACCATGATTTCATCTTTCACTGTTGCATCCCGTGGTACCAACAGGTCTGTGCAACAGGTATGCCAGTTAATAGCAGATGATAAAGATGTCTGCAATCACTTACCTCTCTGCTTCAGGTTATTCAGTAAATGTTGTCTTGCACAATTAGTATGTGATTACCTATTCCGAGTCTCTAGCTCCATCAGACTGAGAGGTGAGAGAATGAGGTTTTCATTCAGCAAGAAAAAAAAGAGAAAGATGCCCAAAACTTTGGACAAACCTTTAAGAAACCTTACAAAATGCTTTCCAGGTGGTAAACAGATGGTTACTGAGATAGTTAAATGAAGCAGAATACTTAAAGTTTTCTTTTGTCACCATGCCTCCACCTTGATCTAACTGAGAGTGGATTAGCCCTTCCATTCTACCTGTGTATTCAGAGCTGTCGAGTTTGACATGTCTTTAGGCTGAAATTACTGAGTATCATAAAGAATGTCAGTAATTAACTTGATTATACCAAGTCTGACAATAGAGTTCGGGGAGTCATGTTTTTTCTTGCTTACCTAGAAATGGAAAATAAAACATTTCTAACAGGAGCATGAAGAGAGAAAATCACCAGGGCATTTCCAACAACTCTGAAATAAGTGCAGTTTATCAACAGTCATCAAAAAATCCATCAGTTTGTTTGAAAAAAGCTGGTGAAAACTCAAGAAGTTTAGTGTCAGAAAAACCCAGAGCTTGTGATTCTTACTGCCTGACAAGCCATAGGAACAGCCACAGAGCTGGCAGCGTGCCTTCAGCAGGGCAATAGCCAGAGCCAGGGCACCAAAAGCATGTTGCTCAGGGCCAGTCAGGTTTTGAATGTCTTCAAGGTTGGAGACAGCACAACCTCCCTTAGCAGCCTTTTCTGAACTCAAGAGAGAGTGGGAAGAAACAGATGCCTTGTGTTGAAGTATTTTTTGATAGAAATGTATGAATAAAGAGTTAAAATTTTCTGCTTGTGGGGTGTGCAGAAATGGTGGTTCTGTGGAGGTTCTGACTGCAACATGGGCACTGAAAGGAACACACTGTCCTGGAGATGCAATGGTGAAATTAGAGGTGAAGGTATAGCTTCTGGTCGTGCCAGGAAAGGCTGCAGGGAAATAAAGAGGCAGAATATGCAACAGAGTTCAAACCAGCTGAGGCTTATTATTTTGGGAATGATGGTCTACTGTGTTGGTCCCCTACTCAAACTCATCTGATCAGGGGCAAATATTAGTGCAATTATACCAGCAGAGATGTGCTGAAAGAGACTTGTCACTGTGGGAGGCTCCATTGCCCCAGCAGCAGCCTGGACAGCAAATGCAACTGGTGATGATACCACTGATGGTCAGAGGTTATTCAAGTACATAAATGAAAAAGGAATAAAGAGAGCTGTTCTGTTGTGGTGAGAGAGTGGTAGATTAAAGGTAACTGAGGTACCTTACCAAAACCCCATAGGAGTCTGTGATAAAACACTGAGCTCACTTGGGAACCAACATTTGAGGCCATGGGCTGGGACAGGAGGTGGCTCTGTGCAAAACACCATTCACAAGCTCAAACATGCAGTTCTGCACCTTGGCACTTGTGGGGTGCAAAGAGAAAAGCCATCCTATTTTTGTACTCCCAGCCGAGCAAAATAGGGTCTTCAAAGAAGCTGACAATGAACCAGGATAAAATCCATGATATGTTCCATTCCTTCTTCGACTGTCACCCCTGCACATGAGGATTTACCTTTTTGCTTCCCGTTTGTCAGAACAAGGAAGGCATTTGCATCCATAAAAGGGAAGGAGATCCCTGGTTTGCTTTTTTTCTTAAGAGCATAGGCAGACCTTGATCCAAACCAGCACAGATTTCAGGGAAGCTTGAGATGTAGCTTCTATGTTCACATTCATCCTAAATTTTTAACCAGAAAATGTTTTTAGTTAATATATCCTCTAAGAAACAATCAAGAAAGGAAAAGGAATAAAATAGCCCATAAGTAGCCTCTACATGAGCCTGTGGAAGGGTAGAGAGCATGGGGACATGAAGAATCATAGAATGTTGGAAAGGATCTTGAAGACCATCTAGTTTCAACTCCCTGCCGTGGGCAGGGGCACTTCACTAGACCAGATTGCTCCAAGCCTCCTTCAGCTTGGCCTTGAACACTTCCATGGATGGAGCATCTCCAGCTTTTCTGAACAACCGATTCCAGTGCCTCACAATGCTCACTTTAAAGAATTTATTCCTGTTTCAGGGTGGCAAGAGGGGCCCTGAAATCCTGCTACCCCCTACAGTTATCCTGGCAACCAGGGAAGCGTGGTGAGTGCTCATCGTGGGAGTGTGGGCTGTAGGTACAGCTACAGCCTTTAGTGCAGGGTATGCAGGCAGCTACAGCCTTTAGTGCAGGGTATGCAGGCAGCTCCAGCCACATTTCCAGCAGGTTGCCCAGAATAAACCCTCGGTGTCTCTGGGTGCATGTGGAAAATCAGTATTTGTGCCATGGTGCTATCTATGTATGCTGCAATTTGTCCAATTCCTGCAGTCAAACAAGCCTATTTTTGTAGGGCTGCTGAAAACATGGCCCTTAATTACTGCCTTCAGCAGGGAGTGGGATTATCTAGCGGATGAGATTAGCAGCCTTGCTGCTCTTGGGGATGACACATTGGCCAGCTGAACTGCAGTCAGCAGTCCTGCTCTGAGTCACATTTTGTGCCCTCTCCAAAAGTAATAGTCCTGTTTTTTAAATTTATGGAAGAGTTTATCCCCTGTACTTTTGTAATCAGTTCTTTCTTGGCTCTTTGCACGAAATGTTAAAAAAAAAGAGGAAGGATTGGCTTTCGTACTGTGGTATGGTCACTGAAAATGGTTACTGCTTCTGTGGTATGAAAACGATGTATCTAGTCCTAGTGAGATGGGAGAGAAAGGGACGGCATGCCTGAGACCTGTCTCTCTGTCACAGGCAGCCATGGGAAACAGAACCAGACTGAGGAGACACAACCTGTCAGAAGAACCTGCTCAGGACAAAGAAATTTGTAGAGAGGGGAGAATATCAACCCTTTTCAAATGGTGAATGTGTTTAGGCATCGCCAAGTCTGAATCCTCCCCTTTCCTGCCTTTTAATGCATTTTGCTTTTGCACTGCTTTCCCTTCTTCCCTGATGCTTGCTCTTGGCCACTGAGTGACATTAATGTTAGTTTTTTCTTAATTGGGACTCTCCTACTTGTCCCCCTGCACAAGAATGGCTCCACAGATGTCATAGAAAAATCGGCAATTTTGTTTTCATAGTTTTTTTCCATTCTTTAACTTCTCTAAATTGAAGTTTTGAAAGGTTAGACAGTGGAAAAAGGAAGATTTGGAAAGACTATCTGAACATTGTACTTTCCCTGGCAAGCAGATGGAGGAAAAGTTGAGGGGAGGTGGTGATGAGGGCAGGGAGTGGAAAAGAAAAACCTGACTGAAAAAAAAACCAACGATTTTTTTACTTTGAAAATTGACAAGTGGAGACAAAATCAATATTTGCACATTTCCTGAAATCTCTCATGAAATTGCCAAAATTAACCTTCCAGTGAGTTCCCTCCGTCGTGTCACAGTAAAGTATATTTCCATTGGAAAATATATATATTTAATCCAGGATGAAGAACAAACTAATGCTGGAATGCTGTGCCCAGGGCAAGGTGTGGGTGCAGTGGGGAGCTGGGCTGCTGCCACGCCCACAGCCAGTGCTGGTGAGCTCACAGCTTCCCTGGACAGGTTGGCAGTGCTGGCATCCAGGAGACACCCTCCACATTAGGAAACAGTGCACAGTAACCAAACAGCTGTAAATAAGGGGTATAACAGTACTCAATGACTGTATTCAACTGTACTCAGTGAACAGGCACTCACAGGGAGACTGGAGGTATTTACAGTCCAAAAGACTGGGACTTTTATCCTTCAGTATCTTCACCACTAACATTAATAATGGGATAGAAAAGTTGCTTATTATATTTGCAAATAGCACTAGCGTGGGGCAGGTTGCTCCATGTTGGATCACAAGTGAATGTAAAATAACCCCCCAAAATTAGAGAAATATTCTGAAAAAAAGGGAGGATGAAATTCAACAAGGACAAATTCGAAGTTTCAACTGTAGGAAGGAACAGGCATTCCTGTTTATGGGAGATAAAAAGCTCCCTTGGTATCAGCTGGGTAGGAAAGGAGCTAAAGGTTTTAGTGGGTCACAACTTGACTGCAAATCAACATTGCTGTTGCAAAAAAGTCAGATACTGTAATGTGACATACAAATAGTATTGCTGCTGATAAGACACATGGAATAATTCAAGTCTGTTCAACACAAGCAAGATTTTAGCTTCAGCTACTGTGTTCAGCTTGGATGCAATTTAAGGTCTTGAATTCGCTGGAGGAAGTTCAGAGGAGACAACAGTTGGGGTGAGCAAGGACCCAAAACCACAACTTGACCTTGGGAAGTTCAGAATAAGTCAGTCTGTTCTTCCTGGAGAAGCAAAGAAGAATTCAAAGGACATAAAGAAAAGAAGAAATACATTTTTCACCACTTCAGCTGTGGGTAGGACAAAAATATTGTGCTCAAGTTACAGGGGGAGATTCAGACAAAACCCAGCAGAGCTTTGGGTTGGTGGTGCTGGAGCTGCTGAGTAGAGACACGTGGGTCTCTGTCTCTGGATATTTAAGAAGAGATTGGACAAGTACTTCGACAAATGTCACAGGTATGCCACTCGAGATAACACCTTGTCAGTGCCTTTCCACCCAGTTTTCTGTGATTTTTAGCAGTTCAGCAAGTAATGATTTTTAAAAACAGCTCCCAAAAGACTTGGAGCTTCGTGAAGACGCCCAAACCTTCTCTTTCTGCAAGCTTTTCCCACTGCCTTGTATTTCCACTGGCTTCAGTGAAACGAGGACTTGCTGGCTGCAGCTCTTGGACCACATCAATGACTGCTCACAGTCAAACATGTAATTTTCCTCCCAGCCACACTAGGAGGCTCGGGAGCGAACAGCTATTTTTAAAGCCACCATCCTGCCACACTGGAAGGTTTGCTCCGCATTAGAGAGTGTGCTCGAAGAAATAATGACTGCCTTTTTATCCAAAGACTATTATAGCTTATGTTTAAAGTACACTAAAAAACATGTTTCTGTATATTTGTATGGAAGGTATATTTAAGGCAAATGTCCCTCCAACTCTGCTCAATAAGCAAAGAGCACACAGCAATACTCCACTCTTGACATTTTAAAAAGCTCTCTGATGTTCTTTTCTTCCTTTAACAATGGGGCCAATTTTCCTTTCCTGGCTGCCAGCCTGCCCTCGCTTTTTCTTTTATCACCTCTTGAAATTACCTTGACCTCACCTTTAAGCACTCCCTTCTCCAGGACACTGAGCTCAGGTGGGGTGGGAGGTGTTGCTGATGGAGGAATGAAAGAGCAAACATCAGCATAAAGATGAGAATATTATCAGCACTTGCTCTACTGATGACCCAGCAACTCCCTGGGGCCACCATTAATATTGATCATGGGCCTTGTCTCTGCCCTGTAGCTTCTCAGGGCTGCAAATCTCTGATGCTTTCTGGCCATCGTTCTCCACGAAGGACTGACTGCATCTGTATTTGGGAGGGGAAAGAGTGTGGACCACATTCAGTCTAAGCACCTTTCCAGCCATTATCTTCATGACACAGCTTGGTCTCTTGCTGTTTTACTGCTGACCCTACAGAGATAGATGTTGACTGCTGCTGCCACACACACTCATCCTCACCAGATGGAAGGTATCCCACCTCTCACAGTTGGAAAATAAGCAGTCTTCTCCTCTCACCTACAGGATTAAACACAAAACCTCCCAAAAATTATGAGCCTTCCCTTTCCAAAACTAGAGAAGTCATCCACCAGGCCCAAAATTGTGAGCGTGCCTGTGCTGGAGGAGTTGCATTCCCAATTCATAAGCACAGGGCCAGCACGGCTCTCCAGCTGCATCTGTCTCACTTCAGGCCTGGTCTAATACAGGTTTGTCACTGCCCAGGGACACCTGGGTGATGGACTTCAAGACCAGGACCGACCAGCCACGCTCTAACCGTGACTGCTTCAGTAAATCACTGCAGTGAGGTCATCTCCTCGTCAGTAAGCCTTGCCACATCTAAGAAGAAAAATTTTCTTCTGGAAAAAATGGCATAGCCCTGAAGCTGGTGAAAGGTTTCTCCTTCCTGATCACTATGAATTTAATGCTCTGTTTATCCCTCTGACACCAAACACCACTGATCTAAGCTCATCACCACAGCTTGGCCCTGCTACAGCAAAGGTTTCCCTCTGGGGCAACCATCTCCACTGACTACTGGCATGATTTTTGTGCCATGCCTATACTTGAAAGGCAAATCAGATTCAAGTATGGTGTTAATTGTAAGTGCAAACCCCATTCTTAAATATCTCGACTCCTTCCAAGTGTGTTATGCTAAAACAGAAAAGGGCATTCAAACTAGAACAAAATGGGTTAAGTATGAAAACAGATAGCTGCTATAGGAAAAGCCAGTCCTGGGTGACTCCAAACAGACCAGCTCTGAGCATGCCAGTGACCTCTGAAAATGGCACATCCATGAGCCAGAAAGTAGATCCAGGCCATATCCACTGAAGAAACTTTGAAGGCCTGAAGGAGAAAGGGTTTGCACCCTCTTAGCACATAATCAGTGCACTTCTGAGGGTACTCTCCTCACAAGAATTAGCAATTCCCACCTTGCCAAGGCTCAGACAAATGGGGTACCCAACTATTTTAACACCCTGGCCCTTCTGAAGAATAACCTAGGGACATTGTCTACAGATGAGTCCTACAGCTGTTTCATGGCAGGGTGCTTCCTCACCACAAACACAGTAAAACATTACTTGAGCATGCTAATGAAGCCCTAATGAGTCACCATTTGCCGTAGGTGACTCATCCTCCATGCTGAGCCCCACATGTTGTCCCAGGGCCTGGCAGCCTCTCTGCAATCCCAGTCCTACCCTTGTGGTGCGCTCTTACCCAAATTTTTCACTTGCCCCAACTGATTCTCACTGGGTGGTGGGATGAGCAGCCCCAGGGAAGGTGCTGATACTCACACAGCTCCTTCTACACCCCAAGGCAGTGGACCAGGCTCCCCTTTCTCCAGTGCAAATCTCCAGTGCAAGTCCCCACTGCTTTGGCTGCAAGATTGGTCACATCAGCATCCCAGAACCTGTGTGTGTGATGCTCTGGTCCTCCCATGCTGTTGTAGGTCCCTGTGTCTTTGTCCCTGCTTTCCCATCCAGCACTACCGACTTTTTTTTTTTTCATTTTTTTTATTTCCCTTTTAAATTTTCTGGCCAATCACAAGCCCTGTTATTTTGGTTTGTGGCTGTGGGATATCTGTCGTATAAAAGGAAGGAGGAGGAAGGTCCAGCCTGAGTGTGACATAGGGACAAAGGGCTTGTGGGAAATGCGAGGGAGAGAAGTGGGCATGCCTGCTTATCACCTTCCAAACGATTCAAATGAGCAAGGAGAGCTGGAAAAGCAGTGAAGGACACTGCTTCAGCTGCTCCTGCAGCCATGGTGTGCCAGCAGTAGGACCAACGATAACCATCTCCTTTCTAGAGAGAACCCCTTGCACATGTTGCTGCCACCGATTTTGGGTGACCTTTTTGAGCCAAGCCAGCTCCAGAGGGTTTGTATTTTTTCTTCCAGGAGATAAATGCCAGCAGTTGGCATAGCCACTGGCAGCATGGGCTGAACTGGGCCATGAAAGTACAGAAGATGATGGGAAGAGGTGAGGAGAGAGGACAGACCTAGACATCCAGACAAGATTTTCATAGCTGCACGGTCACCTTACCATGCCCTCAGCTTTCGCGAGGTGCTTAAGATGCAAATATAAACACAGCCCAACCTGTAGAGGGTCAGTAGTCTCGCAAGATATGAAGAAAGCAGAAGACCTTGAGAGACTGGCAGATCCACATACGATGTGTGGCGTGGGGTAATATTACACTGTGGATGACAGCAGAGACATGTTATGAGGAGATTTGAGCAATGACACTTCTGTAGCTTGATGAATCATCTCTCTTTCCAGTAGACGGAGGCAACACCCCACTCCAGAGCGCGCAAATTAGGGCTGTGCAAATAGCTGAGGGTTTTTGGCTTTAATCCCAAATCAAAATATTTTAAGAAATCAGAATCAGAACAACCTGAGAAAAAGATTGTTATTGTTTTGGGCTAAGTAGACTGGTTTGAGCCAACCATCCCTCTCCTTCTCTCCAGTGATACTGCAGAAATATTTGTGTATGGAAGCACTTATTTTGGGTCACTTGAAGAAAAAGGAAAAAAAAAAGAAATAAAGAGAGGGCTGCCTTCTCCCCTGCTGCAAATAACCACAGGAGACTTCCCTCCCTGAGCTTGTCAGGGCAAGTGACTGGTGTTTTGGGGCTCTTGCCCCTATCAAGGTTTTATCACCATGTAGATCAGGGTCAGGAACACTAGAGCCAGGGCTAAACTCACAAGCACACAGAAAGTAATGGCAACCTGTTAGGGAGTCTAGACAGAGGGAGAAATCAAGATTGATTCCATGCTTAAAGGGAGTCCCTGGTCTCACTAATCCAAAGACCAACGGGGTTTGTACTGACGTGACCCAGGAGTCATCACTGAGTGATATATAGAAGTACTCATGTGAAGAAGTCAGAATTGGGGCACCTGACGAAGAGAGCTTGTCAGTACTGAGCTGAAAACCAAAATTCTGCTTTGTAGCAAATGTTTTATTTAAAGATCTCAAGAATAGACCAGACTTCAATCCAAAATTTGAGTCAAATACCTAAGATAGAGTTTTAGCGCATCCATTTTGGTATAAAACCCAAATTTGAGAACAAAGCCTTTCTGAACCATTCTCCATCCTCACCAATTTCTTTCCAGTAATTTCAGTTAGATTATCAAAATACTGTCATTAAAAAAAAGTATTCCTGAAAAAAAAGTCATTTTTCTGGTAGAAAGTCATCTACTTGTGTTTTTTTCAGCTGCTCTAGTGCTAGGAGTTATTTGGTGTTCTCTATGATGAACTGGGAACCCATGACAAATGCATGCATATGACCTAGTCAACAGGAAAATATTACTAGAAAGAGGGAAAAACAGCTGTAAATTTTATTTGTCTTATCATGAGTTGTGATTATTTTTATGAAGTAATAGGATGCTGAGGACCTAATTTTTTTTTTACATTACTAAAGCAAAATTTAGAAAGCACCCCTTGACTGGCATTTATTAACACTTGTTTCAATCATTTCCTTTAAAAACATAACTGCGTTTTCACTTTCTCTGAAGGTCTGCAAGAACCTTCAGCATGGGAAAAATTAAGCTGGCAGTCAACTGCATCAAGGAAGCAGTGAAGCAAACTGCACCCACTGCAGCTACATGCAAAAAACAAACTGAAAAATAGAAAACCCCTCCTCATTTGAACTGACTCCTCAGTTCTTGTCAGGCTGAAACAAGAAAATATATACTTACCTCTTTCATAAAGACCTTTCCTCTCAAAGAGGAAAAAAGCTCTATAAAAGCTGTTTACACTGTTTTCAGAGAAGTGAGATTTCTACCTCATCAGTAGGTTCTTACGCCCTCAGGCAAGGCTTGCTCCAGTTGGGGCTTTGCAGTCCTGTCACTTGAGAGTTGGAAAGAGGCAGTTTCTTTCCTTCTCACCATTCAAGTTATGGCAATGGATGCCTAAGACTAGGGAAACAAAATGCTTTTTCTTCCAAAATCATCATACTCTGGTGCAGGAGAATGGTGTGAGGAGCACAAACAGCTTCATGCTTTCCCTCAAAGCAGTGACCCTTTGCATTGGTCACATTTGTGAACCCCTCAGGGCCCTTTGTAGTTGCATATCCACCACCTTCTCTTCTCCCAGGTGTTGCTGTTCCCTTTAGACATCTTGCACCTTCTCCCTAGACACTAAAACTCTTTCCTAGCCCCAACTTTCCTTACCTGGGACCCACATCCACACTCCGCCTGGACATGACTCATCACTTGCTATGTTTGGGACTGTCTGTGGACCCCACAACCATCTGTCCATCCCTTTGGTCCTTAGAGGACCACGCTGTTAGAGAAGGCACAACCCACCTGGGGCCAGCTTGGCTCCCAGCTCCACTCCTCTCTGAGGCAGACTGACCCTGGCTGCTCCCTAACACAGGGAGCACATTAGGAATGCCTTTCTATCAGGAGACTGCCATACACAGCACCAGCACAGTCTGAGTTACAGATAATTTTGAATTGGAGGGGAAAGAAAAATATTTAGCAAAATTATGTAACTGATGTTCAAAAATAGCCTATTGCCATCTGGTTGTACTATTTTGAAGACCAAAAACCCCTCAAGTCTTTTTAGAGCCAGCTATACTGTTTGCAAACTCAGCCAAATTTTTTACAAAATCTCAAATTTCACATGCTTGATTTACCTCTGGAGTTTTTTGAACCAGCTTTGCCTGCACATGAGCCATACCCAGTCATACAGCTCCATTCCACCTCTATCATTAATATTTTAAAAACCTTGTCACATTCCTGTAAAACCAGGTACACCTTGTCAGGGGACTGCAGGAAAAAACCTAAAATAAAATAAAATATAAAATAAGGTAATTAAAAAAAATAACCCCCCTCAAATACTGTGGATTAATCCCCAGCCTGCTGCCCTGTCTCCACTGGGCATCAGGAGACAGCTATTTTAGCAGCCCACGCTGCAATGGAAACATCATCCCCAAGCTGTTCCATTTGCTAAAGCAACCGGGAATTGCAGAGAGCCTGAAACAGTGTCCAGGCATGACCTTCCCTATTAAACAGAGGACAACTTCATGCCACTTGCACCCAGTTGAAACGTCAGCATGGCAGGGAGCATCACCCTTAAACTCCTCCAGGCTGGCACGATGGAGACAAGGCCGAGTATCCGGCGATGTAACAACATGCCAGGAGGAGCAGCTATCCAGCCTGCCCTAAATCAGCCACACAACATCACTTTTTAGGTCTAGTATTCAAATATCCCTACTGACTACTAACCTTACCAACAAATCCCAGGAAACCACCTTCCTGCAACTGCGATTGAATCTCAAAAGTTGTGCATCAGTGAGAGCGACTTGTGTGGAAACCTTTAGCATCCAATATCGGTTATTTATCTTTTTCTGCTATATAGAAGAAAATAAAGCAATGCTTTCAAACTGATTCCTCCCTTATCTAGCCTGAATCTGACCCCTACAGCAGGGATGAGTGGCTGCACATACCTGCTCAGCTCTCAGACTTGCCACCACAGCACTGAGCTAATGACTTCCACAGCCAACGGATCAGGGAAAGACTTTCTCTTCAATGGTTTTATGTGTATTGCCTTTCAGCCTCATTACATAAGGTTAATTATCTCTGACCTGCTTCCTCCGTGCATGTTGGCTTTACACACCTATTGCCTGCCCTGCTGCTTTGCAGTCCTCACCTTTTTTCACACTTGTCTTCTGAGACAGGGACATGAGGTAGCCTCCCACTATAGCCCTTCCTCACCTCTAGAGACATTATCCGCCTCCATTGATACTCACAAGTGTCCAAACCTGGAGAGAAATCTGGTCTGAAGCAAAGCCTGGGATCACCCCATTTACCTCCAGGAGCCTGGTTGAGGTGCTCCTGCAGGAAGCATGGTCACAAAGCTGCACACCTAGTTGTAGGTAAACGCTGAAAGCACCACATTTAATAGCGTTATTATACTCTTACTTTCTGGGAGTGAACTATTAGCTAATACTCAGGACTTCATAAGGTTGTTTCTCCACTGGAAAAATTGAGACTCCAATTAGGATGTTTCCAGGTGCAATTCTGTTTATTTATAGCAACTGAGCACAAAGCCCTGTTTTGTCAAGTGTGGAAGAACAAAAAAAAAAAGGCAATAACAACAAAAAGAGCAATTTTCTTTCTCCCATTTGGCAAAGGTACCACTTGCCATGGCAGCTTATAGCTGAGGCTGCTGCCACCCTGCCTCCCCACATCCCTGGCCCCCGGTGCTGCAGGGCTCCCTCACTTGTCTAAGATAAGAAGAATCTGATCAGACTGCCAAGGGGATCAGGAAGGAGGTGGAAGGGATGCCAGGACAGATGTCAGGATGCCACAGGAGTATCAGCCTCAACTGTCTGAAGCTGTACTCCATTAGCAGGTCTGGGTTTCCAATGAGCTCTGTCCCTGATGGACAGCAGAAATACTACTTTCCTTCTCAAACCACCCGAGGCTATGGCCAATTAATCCCTCTAACATCGTGATTACAGTCCCCAAAAAATCCTACCACTCACTGCTCCTCTGGACAAGACTCCCGCTGGTCTGGGCTTGACTTGCAAGGCTATGCTTGCTGGTCATACTGGCCATCAAGTCACAGCACCTGGCTATACCAGGCTCTCAGAGGGGAAAGAGGTGCTCAGTACATCTGTCACCCCTACCAGTCTGTGAATAAAGATCAGACACACACTTGATCACAGATATTAGATAGTCCTACAGTCGGTGGCATTTCAGCCTCATTTTCCCTGTCTCCTGGGCAGCCTAACACTCTGCTTGCTGCACCTCTGGATTTGGTTGTCCGCAGCAACACACTGGTTTATTCTCTCCTTAGGCTGTCACAGTTAATTGGGAAATCCAACACAGTACAAACACTTCAAATTATTTTCTGAAGAGCTATTGGTTAACATTTCTTAATGCTGAATTCGATCACCGTCTTATTTGGTCCCTGATTAACCTTGGTGCAGAGCTTTGGCAGCTCCATGCTCACCCTCCCTTGGTGGTCACTCATCAAGGTGATGAACCTGAACCCATGAGACACCCCCTTTCACCCCCATCACCCCAAGCACTCTGAGCTTGCCCTGGTGGTGTGCTGTGCCTTGCTGCACTCCCATCCTGGCTGTCCCAGAGGCAGGGCTGCTCACCTGTCTCATTGCCTCTGGGATGGAGGCTCTTTAGTCAGAGCAGGTCACAAAAACTTAATTCAGTGAACTGTAAGTTTGACATATTGTGCTGCTCTACATGACAACATGCCAACTTCAAAACAACAATTCCATTTTTAAAAAAAGGATTAAAAAAAGAACAAGGCTTTATATTGGCATTTCTGGCAAAAAGCACTAAATGGTATTTTTTGTTTGAAACTGACTTTTTTTTCTTGAAAAGAGAAAATCAACAGGTGAAGAACCACATGGTCAGACAGAATTTTCCCTCCCTCCATCTGTCTCCATGTCATGTAGTTCCCACAGTACACCCCCTACAGTAGGGAGATGGGATAGTCTGAGTTATCCAATAAAATAATAACATTAAACAACCAATAACTGACTAGGCACTTAATGCAGTCATGGAACACCATCTTCCCAGCAAATGCTCTACTGCTGGTTGGGGCTGTTAAAATTCTTGATGAAGTTTCACCTTCAGTCCAGTACAAAATCTCCCATCAAAGCCAGACAGGTTGGTTACTCTCGTTGCTTTCCAGTCCCCTCTGTTTTTAAAGGGCTTGATTTTGTTTCATAGGGGAATCACCTTTTCATTCTGGTTTCATGCTGGGTGGAGTGCACATCAGTTCTGTGCTCCGTAACCACTGTGTGCATCGCTTCCCCCTCCGTTAGACACCATCATCTCTTCTTCGTGTAATTAAGACAGATGAGCAGCAGTTAACAGGGCAGAGGTTAATGGCAGTTCAATTTGCAGCACACCATGGGCAGTGCAGTGGCGGTGGATGGATGTAGTCACACGCTCATCTGTCACCACCTCCACCGAGCAGCCAGATCCTGGTAAAGGTGTATGCGCAGAGTGATTCCATCTTCCCTTAACTGCTTCGAGTGCTTTGGGATAGTGCTGAGCAGGGTGTCCCAGCCAGAGTTATGCCTGTCTTAATACCTGCTCAGGCCTGAGCACAGGGGGACCCCTCTCTCTCTTAACCAACTATACAAGGAACCCTGCTCCTAGTTTTGAGACCCTAGTTTGGTGCCTAATATTAGGCAAGATGATTCCAGGCCATACATTTGGAGCTCGGTTTCTAATCTCTCTCTCTCTGTTCCCCAGCAGGCAGAATATATCAGGAAATCCAGCATCTACACCTGCAAGTTACCAGCATGATTTCCAGAGAACAGTCAATTCAGGAAGGCAGCAGCCACCACCTCCAACCTGCAAACTCAGAGAAAGCATTTCTGGAGAGGGGCTCTTTGTACAGCCTTTGTGAGGGGGAAGAAGGGTCCTACCACTGGTGTAAGCTATCAGTGACTGGGGGATTTTTTGCCCATGCTTCCTAAAGTAAAGACATTTCTGTAAACACTTGTGTATTTAGCCTGGAAGCATTAGAGTGGCATCCGAGTTGTCCTGGGACAGGTCTGGGTGATGTGGGATGTTTGGCAGGTTGCATTATTGTTTGTGGAAGGGTTGCAGAAGTCAAGCTTGAAGCAGGTTTCACATAGTTGGATCAAGGGGTATTTCAGGAGAAAGCAGAAGAGCAGGAGGTGCTGACATTTCATTTTCCAGCAGTAGAAGTGTGGTGAATTGGACATGTGCTCAATTCAGAGATGCACCAGGACTCAGCATTCCCTTGCTTACCACATGCTGAAATTTTCATTTTACTTTGCAGCACCTGATGAGTGTCTCGTGGGAATTTGATGAATGGACACCACTTTGTTAAGAGTTAACTGGAAGTATTGGTATTTCTTGACCATCAGTCAAACTATGGTTGCAGCTGCCCTATGAGGGAACAGCAGCAAGACAATGAGTTTGGAAAGCCAATTCATAGGTGTGAATCAGAGAATTCTCATGCAAGAAAGCATCTTATGACATCCTTCAGGATGCCTAGAGACTGAAAACAAGGTAGGGACAAGCCTCCCAAGCAAATCTGCTTTGAGTTGTCCACAACTGTACCTGCAGCTTCGGCTGAGCAGGGGCCTGTTGTGCAACGTGAGTGAGATACCAGAGCTGTTGCTCACCTGTGCTGCTAAAGGCTGGAAAGAGGTAACAACCTTTCTGGAAGCTGTGGTCTTGTAGGTAAAGAAACTTGTGGATAAAAAAAAAGAGCTTTTTGAGGTCTTCTTGGAACTGACATTGCCTACACATCAATGGGAACAGGATTTAGCTTCTCATGCATGGTAGGAAAAAAGAAAGTTTGGCTGCTGTTAGGGGTTAGGAGTTAGTGTCCCAACTGATCAGCAGGTTTTAAGGAAAAGAGTTTCTAGACAGAAAAGAGAAGCTCTTTTAAAAAGACTATTATTCCAGTTTCCTGCCACTGGCTCTGGCTTGGCATGTGCAGGCTGGTGCCCTGCAGACTGCCCAGTGGCTCTGGCGCAGGCATCGCCCCGTGCCAGCCAGGGTCTAGCTACACAGGGCTTGTTCAATTGTCCCAGCTGAGACCTCACCCACAGGCTGGCTGGGAGCCAGGACTGAGAGCCTCTTTCATTTCCTTCATGCAGACTTTGTCCACAGTGGAGTGAGGAGGCCAGATCCCAAGCCCTGGGCACAGCCCATTTCACTCCAGTACAGCATCTCCCTGATGCTGCCAGGAGACTGTGAGGCAGATGCTTTCTGCCTGACACCTCCTGGAAAAGACCTTGGGAAGCCTGTCCATGCTCTACTTAAGAAAAAAAAGAAAATCCCTCTACACCCACAAATTACACGAGAAATGGTTAATGGCTGCAGAAACAATGACTACAGGGAAGAACCAGAGTCTTCATTGTAGGCTGGTGTCATCACTGAGGGGTTCGTCCCAAGCTGACAAAGACAAGATCTCCTTTGTGCCAAACACTCAGGAGCCTGGGAAAGTCCCTGCTTTGATGCCCATCCTGAAGAACATGTCACACTGGAGATATCCTTGATACAGCTCCTGCCAGAGAGCCACAGCAAGGCTGGTGGGTAGAGCATGAAGCAGAGCACCTTGGTTGCCTCTGTGAGAGTATATGTTCAGGAAATATAGGAAGGGAAACAAATTGGACTCGTGCCCTGTTCTGATTCTTTGTGTATGAGAAGCTGGAAGTGTTTTGTTTCTGCTTTTTCTTACTTAAAAAAAAAATCAAACATCAAGTTGTGTTTTGGCAGAGGTCTCCTTGGAAGATCTATAGAAGTGGAGTGGGAGGTTTTGCAGTTTCTAGTGAAATGGGGAGAGGAGGAGGTGTCAAACTGCAAAGATTTTTTCTTCCAACTGTTGGTTAGGAGTGAAGTTAGATAAATGTTAGCTAAATACAGACGGCCTAAAACATTTTGTAGGAAAAGCAATTCTACTCAAAATTCATCAGTTTTTACTTGCACTGTCATAATACTATTAGTTCTCCAGTGAAGAAAAAAACAAACAGGAGAGACGAGACCTGTATTGCTAGTGTGAAAACTAGAAACAAAACAATTTTTGTACCATCCTCACACAACAAAGAAGTTGACTGAGTGCCCATTTCTCCTTAACTTTGCACATTCTTTGCTACTTCTTCCTCTTACTGTAAGCATAAGAGAAAGGAGCATGTGGGACTTACAGTTTAATTCATTGCAGTGCAAGATGCCTCACCCTCTTCGTACTCCCAGTGCACAGGACCAGGGGGATTTTTGACAGTAACAGGGGTCTAGGAGATATAAGTATAGGGCAGGCAAAACTGATTTCTCAGGTCTAGAAATGGAGATGAGGATTGGAGGTTCTGGATGGAGGACAAAGCTGACAACTCAGCCTGTCACAAGGTATTAGGCGGAAGGAAGAGTCTGCTGATGGCTGTTTATGATCCTTGAACCAGTTAGTGGTCCTCTACTGACCGATCCTAAACAAACTGTCTGACCAGAAGTCAGTATCATGAAGAGCAAGCCCAGAGAAACAGACTGATTGCAGATGGGTTTCCACTGTATACCTACAGAGACACCAGCTGGAAATTCAGCTTGAGTCATAGGCAAGATGGAGAGAACAGTGACCTGCTCTGCTTGAGTGAGCACAAACAACCAGGAGCAGGTTGCATCAAACTGAAGAATGAGAAATTGATGAACCTCTGAGACACATTGGCTGGAGGAAGATGGGACACTGCCCTGCCCCTGAGTGACACTGAGACAAAAAGACCAGCAAAACATGCCTGTTCTTTTGGCATACCAGCGTGAAGCAAAACTGACACTGTCAGGAACAGGCTTTGAATGCAACTTGGGTTTTGTTCTATTCTTGCATTGACCATATTTTCTGCATCTTTTAAACAAATGGAAGAATAGCAGCTATCATGTGTCCATTTTATATTGGCTTTTAGGAAGTTTTTGACAGGGCAGACAGAGACTTTACAAGGCAGATGTTCTCTAATACCACAGTAGTCACACTGTGTCACATGGAATGTCCATCTGGCCCAACAACCTGGTTCCGACAGCAGCCAAAAAGAGATGTTTAGGGAAGGAACACAGGTATGGAGCACGCACACAGCGATTTATTTTTTTCCTCCCTAGGTGTACTACTCTCATTTCCCATCCCAAGCACCTATGACTTAGGGTTTTATTGAGCCAGAAATCAATGTATTTAATTGCCTTCAGCGGATTTTAATTTTCCTTGACTACCTACTCACTTTGTGAATCCTCGTAAAATTCTGTCATCTGCATCCCCTGGCAACGCAATTCACAGATCAACTGTGTGGTGTGTAAATGATTAACCTCTTCTACATTTTGAGCCAACCTCCTGCTAATTATACTTGATGATCTTCAGTTCTCATTCTGACAAAAGAAAGGATACGATCATCACACATTCAACTCTTCCCTTGCCTCCTGTGATTTCATAGACCTCTCTTACATTTCCCCCGAAGATTTTGATATGTTAGAAATATTTAGTTACCTAAATCTAGAGGAACCATCCAGACACAAAGAAATGCTCAGTGCTACCACTGAGCAGCAAGATCAAATGTGTCTCCTTCCCTGAGCTGGAACCAATACTCCCTTCTTGCAAGGAACTGGCCTTTCTCATGGAAACTACAGTCCCAGGTTTGGACAGCATGGTTGGTGATCTGGGCTTATCTAACAACATTTATGTCCTGAGTGATAAACAGGATGTAACAGCATACCAACAGCCTGGTTTGAACCATCTCACAATGAACAAATCTTAAAATCAGAGGGAAAAAAGTAAGTTTGTCCTCATAGCATCTCCTATAAACAGGATTCTTTAGAATTTCTGTTGCATTTATTTAGCTAGGCAGCAGTTTTCCTGAATCTGGTGGCTTCATCCACAGTGGATAGCACTTTTTTTTCCCCTGAATCAGTAATGGAATTCCAACTCCCTCAGCACCAAGCTACAGCTCTTTATCAGTACTGCCCTAAGCACAGGTCAGAATGTTAGAGGAAAGGTAAATCCAGCCAATAGCAGTGAAATAGCTTTTATCATGAATGCCTGCAGCAGGTGTTCAGAACAAATGGTCAGACACAATGAAAACTGTTGAGATCTTATAATGCAGAAGTCCACACACAGCTGCACGAGTAGCACAGGAGAGAAGAATTTTCTCAGGTATGTCCTACAAAACTTGGGCAACAGGGTGTCTGAACAAACCCTGTTATAGGCAAAACCCCAAATGAAAACCAGTCCAGTGTCATCCCTGCAATATAAAAAAATCCTACATCAGTGATTTCACATGGGAACAATTTGAGAAAACAAAAAGTATTTGACCACTGTGAGGCTGTCTGGCAGGGACAAGCTCTGCATCCTGCACCTGGTAGTGATATATGTGTCAGGATGAGCAGAGGCTGGATTGGAGCTCATCAGGAGCATCAGAACCAAACTGATCTCAAGTACCACAATCCCTCTAGTATGAGCAAAGCCCTTATATGCTGCCTGATCTTCCTGGCTTGCTACGGCCTCCTTATTATAGCTTTTGTGCTTTGAGATGCCCCAGTCCTGTGTCCCATCTCATGACAATCAGTGTCAAATGATACCATAATAAAAGGGGTCTCAGCTGCTCATATGGCTGACTAGAGGGCCTAATTTTATCCATATATACATAAAGTGTTAAATGTGATCTTAAAAAACCCACCTTTTTGCCTTTGAATGGGAGTATTGAGTTATTTTGCCTTGAGTCTCATGGTATAGCATTACCCTTAGGAAAGCGAAGGGAGACGAGTTAAAACATTTTCTATTGCAAGCTTATATAACTTCACAAAATAACATTGCTAGACAACTTCACACAATAGTTTACAGATTCATAAGCTTTTTAATAGCAATCCAAAATTATTGTCTCCCAATGTTGCCTGACTTTGGAGGAACCTTGCCAGTTTTCCATCAGCCAGGAAATCTGTTCCTTGGGCTCATTCACAGAACATTCTGAGCATCTCTGGCAAAACATTTGGCTTGAGAAAGAGAAGAAGTTACCCTGAAATAAACTCTAAAGTAAGTATGTAGACAGCAGTAAGCAAAATTCTAGAGTAAATTAATATTCGTGGGGATGCACAGGCACTAAAATGTCCACAAAGCGACATTTCAGCATCCTCACACCCCTGGCACAAAGCAAAATAGAAGGCCTTGTTTCTCTGCAAATGGTCCCAGAGCTGATGGTGGAACAGCCAGGGCCACTGGGCCTGAACAGCACATAAATCAAAATGGTTCCAGCACAAAAAGTAAGTTTTTGTCTTGTTATTTTGTTGTTTTTGGTTTTTTTTTTTTCACTGAAAGATTAGATCTTCCATTTTTAAGTACCTAGAGCACTTGATGTGAAGCTTCTTCCTATAAGCAGGGCAGAGTCACTGTGCAGAGCAGCTGTGGTCACGGCCTTCCTGTTGCTTCTACAGGTATCTGGCAGAGAGGAAAATAGTTGCCCGAGGTTAGAGCAAAAGCTGTCTGAAGGCAGATCTCAAAGCCCAGTTGTGGAAGCTTGGTGCCCCCTTAGCTGGTCTGACATGAAAGACCCTGCAGACCCACAAGAGAGGCAGTAAAGGGGCTCTGCACATCACCCATCTCTCCATACAAGCACATCTACAGCAACCCCACGATTAGGGGAAGTACTCCAGTGCTTAAGGCTCTGCAGTTCCTGTAGTGCCGATCCCAAGGGGTGCAAATGGCACTGGTTCTTGGAAAAACAGCAGGTTAAAAAAAATCAAACAGTCTTCCAGTGGTCTTACTTAACAACTTCAGGTTACCACAGGGAAGATGTTTCCCATGCCAGTGAGGGTTCTGCTGGCACTGCACCAGCACAACAGCCTGCAGACCCTAATCCCAGCTCAGGTTAGAAAAATGTTCTCACTCCAAGACCCTCTGCTCCCTCTACCTTTTCACACCAGAGCTTCTAGCACCTTTGTGCACTCACACATCAGCATTTAGCTTCCATTCTCCTTCCCTCCAGCTCCTCCTGCCCTTCCAAAGGGTCAGAGGAAAATCACCCTGGTCTTTGGAAGGTCAGAGGAGCACCATCCACAAGGGAACAAGCAGCATTACAGCTCACCTCACTCCATCACAAAGCACAAAATCCAGGCATCAGAGATGCCTCTTGGTTACTTTGTTTCAGTAATACTGCACACAGCTGTGGAAAAAAAACAGCGGTCCCACCACCATCAACCATAGTTAAGGAGTTTTGCTGGCTCACATACTTCAGCTGGAAATTGTCAGCTGATCAGCAGTATTTATTTATCATTAACATAAATTTAAAAAATAACCCTAAAGAGCTCTTAGTCACACACACACACAAAAGATTGGGAAGGGATTTCACCTGCTCTGTATCACTTCTCACCTTCCAAAAATAATGTGGCTGTAATGACTCCTCCTCAGCAGGGGCCTTTGCTGCCCACTGCCGTTTACACTGCAGTTTTTTATAGATGCCCCATGCAAAGAAAGGAATGTTTTCTTGCTCAGACAGAATGAGCTGTGAAGTTCCTTGTCAGGGCTGTTTCACAAGTTACCTGCGCAGCAGAAGTCCCTGCCAGTGCACCCCATCAGCAGCCCATCTCCCTCCCCAAGGTCTGACACCTCCCTCACCCTCTCCCTCGGCAGTGGTGGGGCTTTGGGCACAGCCTGGTTGCCCGTGCCCTCTTTCCTGCCCTGTGGAGGGAGAAAAAATCACTGAATAGAGAGAGTCGAGCTTCCTTTTGTTTGCCTCCCCCACCATCCCTCTGAGTCACCACGTGGAGGGTACATGGTGCCTCTGAGTGCTGCAGTGACACACCAAGCCCCAGCACCAAAGCCAGGAGTATTGATGAGTGGGCATGAGCGGCATGAGGAGGCACCGTGACATACACAAGTCATGATTGTTTTCCTTGCATGCTGTGTGATCCTCTCAAAGGAAACACAAAGCACGCTCTCCACCTCTCCATTTCAAGCCCACGTTTTCCTCCGTGTTACCAAATCCATGCCATCCCCCAGTCTGCCGGCAGCGCCCCAAGGCTATTCCTCACTTCTGCGAACCGCTTCCCACATGGAAGCTGCTGGACCCTTGCTCCTGCTCGGCATGTGTGACTGCTCCCCGGCAGGGTGATGGTGGGGGACCACAACACAGGACCACCACAGACACCTCTGGTGAGGAGTCAGATACTGGAGGGTCTGCAAACCATGCAAGATGCAATTGGAGCCTCATCACCTAGCATTTACAAAGCTCTTCTGGAAACCCTGAAACGACTCTCAGAAAACCCTGCATGCCTCAGACTTTCCTCAGAGATTATAAAAAGCAAAAAAAAAAAGTTTGTGCAGTAGCTGCTTTAGGCTTCCGATAGCATGTTTCTCCAGCACAGACAGAAAAGGTAAAGGGAGCTCTATAGGAAAGAGACTGCACTAAGAATATTTCTAAGTCACTGATCAGTGAAAGAAATAAAGGTCCTTAGAGCTTGTTGCTCACTTAAAGAAAAAAAACAACAACAAAAACCAACAACAACAGAAGGATCATTGATTTTACTGGGGCTCCTCTAGGCAAAGCAGTTACCTAAAGTACAATATATTTTTATTGTACCACTGGGAAGTGAATGCAAACATTTATAAATCTTCCTTTGAGTAGGTTATCACCCAGCTGTTTTAAATAGCTTTGTGTGATACAAAAATCTTTAAAACCAGACATGTCTCGCATTTAAAAGATGCCTGCAGGGAGGCAAGGGTCCATGTTTGGAAAACACCACACATCCTCATGGACAAAGCCACCCTCCATAACAGGAGGTTGAGGCTGAATTACCTCCCAGCATACCCTCAGTGCTGGCATGTGGACCAGGACCCACTGGAGCTGGCCCAGCCTCCAAAGGGCAGAGCAGATCTGGGCATCAGTGGGATCCCCCAGGGCAGGATAGAGGAAGCATCTCCCTGACACAGGTCCACTGGATGCTGCATCGGGCAGAAACACGGTGGGTCAAGGCTACTGCAGCCCTGTGGGATTAGCTGCTGGCTAACACTAACAGAAACAGAGTTTACTCATTTAAAACTCAATCAGATATCTCTGCATTCACTGTGCTCTCTTTGGGATTGCAAAGCCAGCAAATGCAGCTGTGCTAAGACAGTGGCAGGCCAAGGCTGCAAGTGAGGTAAGGAGTGCAGGAAGATGTGCCTTTTATTATAGCACCTGATATGTTGGAAGAACTGGTCAAAGAACTGGCCCAGAAAGGATTTGGATACCCTACAGCTTGTCTTTTTTGCAGTTGTGTTAATTTACTGAGCAAGGATGGAGACTGCAGAGGCTCTGGAAAGCACACAGGGCAGGTACATGACCTATTCTGTGCTGCTTAGCTGCACTGAATTAAAATCAGTGTCTCTAAGGCAGTATAGCTCACTCTTCAGGCCACACAGTAATTAAAAGGTATCTTTTGAAACAGTTTTCTCCTGTACATTGAAGGAAATATTATCTTTCTCTTCCAGTACAGGAATTAGGGGCAGATAGTGAAGCCTGCTTCAAAGTGAAGCCCAGCTTCCAAACAAGCAAAAGCAAGTGGTTCTTCAGAGAGCAGGTGGCCATGTGGGACCCCTTGCTGATGGTGTTTTGGATATTAAAAGTCTGCAGGTACTCAAGAGGAAGCTGGAGAAGTTCCTGGAAAAGGAACCTACAGAGTGTTGTTACAAGCACGCTGCAAACCACGTTTAGCTCAGGAAGCCCCTGAGCCGAAAATGGTTAGAGGCTGGAGGAGTATCTGTGTATCTGTTTTCTCCTTATTTTTCTCTGCATACCCATTTATTATGGCCTTCAGAGACAGGGTGCTGGGCTGGATGAACCTATGGCCAGAACTGGTATTGCCAAATTTGTGGTCTTTTAAAATAAGCCACACCGATCCAAGTCATCTTTACACCAGTATGACAGTGTCTGTACATTGGGACAAAAATAAACTACGTGGGACCCATGAAAAGGAAGAGCTGAGGGATGCAGGAATATAAAACAAGAAGCGAGAAAAGAAGCCAGCTCCCGGGAGCAGCCATGCCACAGGAAGCAAAGCTTTCTGTGGATGATGTCCTGGCCCTTCTCTTTCCCCCCAGGGCCCCGATGAGGACAGCT